>NC_143385.1:83292484-83639984 GCF_980474605.1 Leiobunum rupestre
CATTGACGTTTTTAGCAAGTACGCGTTCGTGGTCGCTACTAAAGATAAGAAAGGCACGACCATTCTTAAAGCTTTCAAGGCCATTTTAGAATCGGGACGTTCCCCAAAACGGGTACAAAGTGATCATGGAAATGAGTTTGTTTGCAAGGAGATACAAAGTGAGTTAAAACGAAGACGAATCGAATTTTTCTCTCCCGACTCGGAACTGAAAGCGACAGTCATCGAACGTTTCAACCGAACTTTAAAGACCCGAATGTATCGGTACTTTACGGAAAATAATACTTTTAAATATATGGATGTTTTAAAAGAAATGGTTGAGGCGTATAACAATAGCTATCACCGATCGATCAAGTGCAAACCCGTTGAAGTTACGCCGGACATTTCGAAACGTGTTTGGGAAAACCTCTACGGCGACGTTGATTTTACGCCACCAGCCTCGTACGTTTTCGATGTTGATGACGTAGTTCGGATAAGTACGCGCAAAGACATCTTTGAGAAGGGATACTTTCCAACGTGGTCTGAAGAACTTTTCAAAATATCCGAGAGGTTGCCTCGCAGCCCTCCGGTATATAAGATACGCGCCTTGGACAACGAGATCATAACGGGAATTTTTTACCGAGAGCAGCTACAGAAAGTAGGGAAGGACCTTAATAATAGTACTTTCAAAATTGATAAAGTGCTACGTACACGGCGAAAAGCAGACGGAAGTGTAGAGAAGTTGGTTCGCTGGAAAGGATATCCGCCATCATTCGACAGCTGGGTGCGAGAAATTGTTTTATTATGAGTTTCTACGTCACATTACCTTCGGATTCGTCTATGAGTTATTTCCCGAATAACACAACCAGTAAATTCCGAACATATTTACCGGAAGCGGTAAAACTGCAGGGACCCTACGAGGTGGCTTTGGCGGAGATTAGCTATCCTCACACTTGGAACAATATGGCAGCATCGTGCGCGTTGACTTTAACTAGCACCGTAAAATCTATGGTTAGTAGTGGTTACTTTAGAATGATAGAACTACCGGCTGGCTACTACGGAAATATCGAGGAGCTTTTGGAACAACTCAATTACGACGAAGACGATATCGCCAACGTGACCATACTGAAAAATAACGTGACAGCTGAAGATGATGTTTTCGATCCAGACACGACTGTGGAAGCGAAATATGTGTTTAGATATATCGCTAGAATTCGTCGCGTCGCGGTTTCCGTTAAAACAAATTACATGTTAACTATTCCGGGTAACTTAGCGGTCATGTTGGGATTTTCGAAAGATTATACGAAAACTACTAGCTTCGCCCAGATCAGAACGACCACTTACCCTGTTGATTTAGACGCCGGCCTTCATTCTCTCTTCGTATATTCCGATATCGTGGAAAGTAGGGCTGTAGGCGACGTACACGTACCTTTGCTCCGAATAGCGAGCGTTCAAGGGAAAGACGGCGACACGGTTGAGAAAGAATTTTCTCGGCCTCACTACCTGCCAGTTTCCGCCAATACTTTTCAATCCATCGAAATTAACGTTATGAGCGAGATGGGAACTCCCGTCAAGTTTGGAAGGGGAAAAGTACACGTAACCCTTCATTTTAGACCTCGAAGAATGTGGGCTCCCTTATAAATAAACCGTACGGGAAACGTACACTCCTCATTCATATTATGAACGCTATACGAAACGCATCATGAAGTATCAACACTCTTCACCAATCAGTCAGTCGGATTACGACCTGCATTTTTTAAGCCAGATTGACCATTATCAGTCGGGCGATGGAGTTATACCCGTTTATCACGGTCTGGCAGTTCAACAAGGATACGGCCTTGGAAATTTCATTGCCTCCGCCTTTCGACGGGCTATCCCGATTTTGAAAAAGGGTGCTATCTTCTTGGGGAAAAAGTTCCTCAAAACTGGTGCCCAAGTTGCGGCGGATGTCGCCAGTGGTGTACCGATTAAGCACTCTCTTAAAAATCACGGTAAGACGGTAGGGAGAGAAACCATTTTGGAATTGAATGACGTGGTGAAAGAGAAAATGTCCGGAAGCGGGCATAAAAGAAACCGTAAACGGAAAAGGATCATCAGTTCCGTCTCGAGCAGGAAGAAGCGAACATCATTTCTTCATCCCTCCGATATTTTCTCTTAATAATATGGCACACATCCACTCCGATTCGCGAGCGTCGGTGAGTTCCGAATTGGAGCTTTTCAACGTCCCGCTCACTAACGCCAGTATAGTAAGTGGTGAATGGGTCGAGTATAGTCCCATTTCCAACATTAACGAAAATTCAACTATTACGTTCAACGTGGCTGGAAATTCCGAAACTTATATCGACATGTCAAAAACGTTACTCCATCTTCAAGTTCGACTCGTCGACCCGGTGGACGGCAAGACAATCCCTGCGGTGGCGGTATATTCGGCTGACGGCAAAACAATCACAACGCCAGCGGACGAGGTAGCGCCCGTAAATTTGTTTCACTCCAGTCTTTTCAGCGAAGTGCAAGTTTCATTGGGAGACAGGTCGGTAACGTCATCACCGCAGAATTATCCATACAAGGCCATGTTTCAAACTGCCGTAACTTTTGGAGGACCAGCAAAAACGAGTTATCTGACGGCAGCGTTGTTCTACAAAGACACTGCCGGAAAATTCGACACTCCGAAGGAAAACGAAGGATTCCAGAAAAGAACGAATTTTGCTAGACAAGGAACGATCGATTTGATGGGAACGGTTCACGCGGACTTGTGTCAACAGACGCGTTTCATCCCTAGCATGATTGACTTGAAGTTCAAATTTATTAAAAGTCCCAACGAATTTTGTATTCACGCTTTTGGTGGCGTCAAATGGAAAGTACAATACGAGCTGGCTTCCCTGTATATCAGGAAAGTAAAGTTGACTCCCGAAATTGTAATCTCCCACGCGAAATGTCTGGAACTTTCTACCATGAAATACCCCATAACTGGAACCGAATGCAACTCTTTCTCTATAAATAGCGGGACAAAAATTTGCGTTCTAGATAACTTGTTTATGGGCCAATTACCTAAAAGGTCCTTTTCGCTCTCGTGGAACAAAACTCGTATCTGGGAGACTACACGAAGTCTCCTTTCAATTTCCAACACTTGGATTTAAATCATATAGCGCTATTTCTAGACGGGACCAGTATCCCTCATAAAGCTTTGACCCCTAACTTTCGAGAAAATCAGTATATGAGATCGTACACCAATCTTTTCACTCAGACTTCGCAATGGCTCCTTGATGAAGGTAACTTTATATCTCGCGAGGAATTTCCTAATGGAAACTGTATATTCGTATATGACTTGAGTGTCGACCTCAGCAGTTCCAATTCGCAGTTCCAGTTGATAAAGAACGGAAACTTGCGATTAGAATTAAAGTTCGCCAAGGACTTACCAAAGACTGTTAGCGTTCTATACTACGCCGAATTTCAAAATTTAATTGAAATAGACAAAAACCGAAACGTTATCTACGATTATAGCAATTGATGAAATGGACTCGGAACAGTTAACCAAAATAATGGAAAAAGACCCGCACACCAAGGGATTGTTTCGTGGAATATTCGCCGCGGACAACCTTCCCAAACACGTAAAAACCTTTCCCTCGCTTTACATTGTGAATACGGGGTTATCTAATACAAACGGCGAGCATTGGACCGTTATATACTTTTCACGTCATAGGAATACCGAATTTCTGGACAGTTTCGGATATCCTCCGGACATGTTTAAATTTAATGATTTTGTTGAAAGAAATAGTTTAACCGTCACTTTCAACTCTAAACAGTTGCAAGGACATTTTAGCAAGACATGCGGGGGATACTGCGTCTATTTCGCCTTGTATAGATGTAGAGGTATAAAAATGTATAATATTCTTTCAAAATTTAAAAAAGATAAGAATGTCAATGATAAAATGATAACGGAATTTATGTACAAGCGATATTCAATAAAGTTTTTTTCTTATTTCCCTGGTTTTATTTTTGCGGAGAGGCAGCGGCGTCGGCGGCGGCGGCGGGTCGCGACGCGGTTAAATGGCCAACGCGTCGCGGTGCGGATAAATGGCCAACGCGTCGCGACGCGGATAAATGGCCAACGCGTCGCGGCGCGGGGTGGATAATTACCAACGTGAAGATGCAAAATGGTTTCCTCTATCTAAGTATATGCCGTAAACTTAATGATAAATAATGTTAAAAAATGAAAAAGTTTATTTAAAACACAAGGAAATTTTATTTTAGTTAATAAACTCTTAATCAATTTTTGGAATTTTATAGTGCCCGTGTGCGTACGTCTCGATACCGTCGATGATGTACCTTTTGTCGTCACAAGGATTGAGACAAAGTTTGGTTTGTCTAATAGTGAATAACTCATGCTTTTTACTGATTATTCGAGTCATTGCTTCGACGGTGAGTTGATGTTTCAGAAGACAATCTCGATACTGCTCATGACGGACCTTCTTCTTGATGACTCGGCGACAAATACCTTTTGCTGTTTTCTTCTCCCCTTTGGCTGACATTAACGAATACATTTTCGGTCTTAGGCCAACGAATTCTTGGACGGGGGTTCCATCTAATTCATCCTTGAATTTTCCGAGTGCTTTCTTGTTCGTTTCGTTAAAAAGCGGATGATCATTCGGGTATCCCGAGAAGTCATATATTTCGCTTCTTTCCCCAAAATCTTTATAAAGATCGTCGGTGTGGATATGGTAGGTCAGTGAATCCGTGTCAGTGAACAATAGTTTCGCCGCGTTACCATATTGGGATCGGATGGTGTCGTAATGAAAACGATACATTAATAACTTTGATATGTCGAGAATGGCGAAACCAGTGTAGATAGGCCTGTTGAGTGTTAAGACCTTTTTACGGCAATGAATTCCCACTAAATCGTTTTTGAAGACAGTGAAGTGATCAAATGTTGGCGAGCTAGCCTTTTTAATAGCCCTTTCCGGAGTCTGTACAAGGTGAAAATTGATTCGACTCCGTAGGTTTTCCATTGTTTTGCCTATTATGAAACCGAAAATTAGTATATATGTTAGTTAAACCATGATTTAAGTTACTTACCGTAAACTGAATTATTTTGTAATTTGTAGAACGACTTTTCAAATTCATTCGATGCTAGCTTTCTTTTATCCGTATTGAATTCAATGAAAGGTTTCAACCAGGCCTCCTGTTTAAACTCCATAATTCGGTGAACCCTGCTAATTTTTAACCCCTTCGAAACGTAATATTTCAGGTTCCTATAGTGTATCACGTACTTTTCCTTCTTGTTTAAAGAAGGAACAAGTTTTGAAAAACTATCTTTCTCTTTGATATCCAACTCTTTGAGCTGATCCTTGGAGAACGTAGACAATTCGGATACCTTAATTATACGTTTCTCCGGGGCTAAAGGGTAACAATTGTGATCATCATGGAGATTGTCTGGATACTCCAAATCTACTTCGAGGATATATCCGGTTGAGTCGCCATCAGGGTGATTGAGTATGATTTCGTCCGTGAAGTCAGGACACGGATGAATCCACCTGAATCCACCCATGGGTAGATGATCACACATCAGATTGTTGCAATCTATAATAAATAATCAATAAATTAAAAATTAAATACACACTTTTTTTTCTTTTTTTTTACCCAAATAAGTAATATAGCTAGAAGGTTTTGATGGGTCATATTTATCCGGCAAGTACTTATTATTGGCTTGTGCGTATCTGTGACTGATCATAGACACTCCCCCGCGGATTCCTTTCTCGATGAATAGGTGCATGTCGGGATCGACAAGTAAATCTAATTTCACTCTAGTCATGAAAAGAGCACTCTCCCATGCAAATCCTGGACCTGTATACGCGTGAGCGCAATCAAGCTTGTACGACTCCATACACATTCCCCGAAAGTTTTGAAACACATCCGCCAAAAGTAACACATCAGATTGAACATAAAGATCATGATACTGACCTAATAAGAAAAAAAACTTCAGTGTCGAAACATTTTTATTTAATAAATTCGTTTAATATATTTTATGACTTACCTAGATTTTTTATGTCAAATTTATTCCAGACGGACTGCGCATGGATGTAGTCATCGACACTGATATGCTCATCTGTTAATGCATTAAAAAATGCCTCCTTTGGTGGTTATTTCGTCTCATTGAACTTTGTTTCATGGTCCATGTAGTCGTATGGATATACTTGCTTACGTAGCAAAAGCTTGACTTCTTCGGGTTGATATACGGAGTTCATGCAAACGAAGTTGTCAACCCCGCCTTTGGCTAAATTTGCCGTAAGGACTTCTAGTGATTCTGGCATAAATCTCACAGTGTCCACGAATCTGAGTTTACCCAAGGAAAATGATATATAAGTCTCAGAGTTTGTGGGAATACATCGGATTTCTTGATCTTTTATCAGTCCAATTTTTTCCATTAAGATGTGCGCGTCGTAACGGGATAGATTGTGCAGGAAAATCGGAATAAATTTTGGGGGCTTAAGCTTGAGATTGCACGAGTTGTGAGCTGCACCGCGGAATGCACCTGTGGTATGGTCGTGGTCACGAACTTTGTAATCTTTTTCATTGAAAATAGAACCGCACACGTAACAATTTTGAGCTACCAAAAACCGCCTTTCTTCTGCTTGACTAAGATTTATAGGTTTGTTTTCCTTAATCTTGTTCTCTAATTCCGTATATTCATGTAAAAGATTTTCTAGAAACTTTTCGTTTGCATCCTTCCCTCGGTACGTTACAGGTTTCGATGGTGTGCCATTTGGGCCCACAATAACGTAAGAGAAACCGCAAGAAATATGAAGGGACAACGTAGTTGAAGACGATAATGTGGGATCTGGTACACAAGTTGAAACTTTCGGTAAGATGGTTTCGAAGTCAGCAAATATGACATATTTCATCTAATTGATAAATTTATAAATTAAGACATTAATCTAATTCATAAATGAAGAAATTAAAAAAAATAAAAAAACTTACTTTTTGACACCACCCGTACTTCTTAAATTCCAGGATCGGATCTTTGACCGGCATTAAAATCTTTTGAGCACCATGGTTCCTATAATCTTCGACGTGATTGTCCCGATTTACCTTCGCTTTTGGCCCGGAAAAACGATGTAGGCAAAAACGACAATAAAATGTTGTGTGTCCAAATTTCGTGAAATTACACAATAACCGACTTAAGCTTCGAATAAGACAAAAGTGCTTTTTGTCGCCTCGTGTGAGATATAAAAGGTCGATTTCACGATCCTTTGAAACCCGATTGGAACTTATATATCGCGGAAACACTTCTTTTTCATAACAAAATACGTTGATTGAAATATTATTTTTCCTTTCAAACTTCTCTAACTTATCATCGTTTAGTTCAAATGGAAAATCAATATCTGAAATATCTAGCTCGTTCTCAAATGTCACGTACTTTTGAACGCGGTATGGATGATCATTGCAACGAATCGGATGCAAATGAGCTAGAACCGACCATAAGAAGCATTTGTTGTCCTTGTTTTTCACGTTCAGGATGGCATTTTTCTTCTCGAGTTCTTCGGGTACATCAATATAAGATCCACCAATTAATGGTAAATACGTAATAATATTAATTTGCATAAACATAATCCGATCTAAAATCCACCCACTTCCCTGGTTTTCAAAATCTTCCATGTGTTTTTTTATCACTTCGACACACAAGTCAATTTGTCTTTGTATGATATCCGGGATCAACGTTTGTTGCATAGTACTTCGATGATAAGCAAGAAATTCCGCATCCTGATCCGAGTTCACTAATTCGCGAGTGTAGCGAGCTCTAATAGTGATATACCATTTTATCCCGTGGACTTTAGACAGTTTTCCTCTAAGGTAGTTTTCAATAGCCCGTCGATGACGATTTATGTATTCCTCGGGGTCTGTTACTATCGATCCAGGTGTAAAACGTGCGCAAAATATAGCGTTACCTAATGCTTCGATCTCTTCAAGTTGGTCTGGAACAGGCTGGTCTTGTGGTGTTGGTACAACTGGTTCAGCGATTACTTGGTTATTCTCTAATTCATTGACAACTTTAATTAGGTCTGCTCCTTCTTGTGAGCTAACTGTGCCCATAGGGAATTCAAGTTCATCGACATATTCTTGTAAACCCTCTTCGTTCTGATTTAAAAATAAATCCTTAAATTCCTCCAATACGGTATATGGTTGGACAGTCGTAGATGGAACGTTATGGTCTTCGGGAGCATCCTCGTCTTTAGATGAAAACAGTGGACCACTGGCGATCCGAGCTTTTTTAACTGGAATTGTTGGAGGATAATAACCGGGTAGGTGACGTTTTGGATGGGACTCCGTTGTTGGTTGACTTGTATCGCTTGGTAACTGGTCGACGTGTTCATCCACAGCGTGTGACGTTGACGGTTGAGAGCCAAGGTTGGTGACGGACGTCTGTTCGACGGGCACATCCTCTACGTGTGACAATGATGGTTCCGGAGTGACGAATTTACCGCTCTTAACGGACTTGGAGGTTGATGGTTTACTTATCGAACGCGGTTTCGGTCGGGACATACGCGTTTCTCGGGGTGAACTTTGATCGTGGGAAGAAAACTTATGGCTTTTAAAATGATTAGCTAAAACGTCGCGTCTAGTAAAGGTTTGTGGGCATAACGTACAAGGGAAATTTATTTTCTCATGTTTTTCACGCTTATGCCTCAGCAAACTCTTATTCAACGAAAATTTAGCGTGGCAGATGTCACATATAACCATTTTTAAGACGATGCTTAAAAACTTTTTAAATGGGAGGAACTTGTCTCTTTGAAAGCAAATTCTTGTAATGTTTTTAATTTATAGCATCCACTATTTATATATGAAATTTTCCCCTGTGGAAATGAACTTTAACCATAAATACGAGCTACGTATTTCTTATCATTCGGAATATTTATTAATATAATTACTGTTTCTTGAGAAATCGACGTTTTTATATATTTCATATATTTACTATTTATCGTATTATTTATTCGACTAATTATTAAACTGATATCGAAAGTGATATCAATTCTGGAAAATTTATTTATCTTATGGAAAGATACTGCTGTTATTTACTTAATCTTTGAATCTAACTCGTCATTAAATTATACGTCTGTTTCGGATACGTGTAAATATTGAAGATGATAAATAATTTTTCCAAGATTTATATCAGGAAATTCCATATGTTCTTTATTTATAAATATTGTTTAGATGTACAAACAATTATGGTAACCATTTGCTTACAAAATCCAAAACTTAAAAATGTCGATTTATTAAATACCTCCGTTATTAATTCGATGTTTAAATTATTAACAGCATTTGAAAAGTTAATGTCTACACGTTCTTTCCAGTCGTGTATTAAACATTCATGTTGTAATTGCGAGGGATGGTCTATAAGACACCCATTACAAGCGTTTTTAATAAACGTGGTAAGCTGTTGCACAACAATCTGTTTAATAGCTTCGAAAACACGTTTACTTTCGTTTAGCATTAACACAACCTGTTCGTGCTTTTCTATGAGTTTTTCCCACGCGCCAGATCCTATGCAAAATCCATTTTTTGTAGGAAATAACATTCCATAGCTTTTTCCGTTTCCCGTCGTCATTTCGCGTATATTAAGTACTTTGAAATCTTGGTAAATCTTGACTTCGATACGTTTATGTGTCGCTCCGTCGAAGAATTGAGAAATCGGAATTGCGTCATCGTTCTGGAAAAATTGTTTAATTTCATCCCTCATTCGATATAGTTGGTAATATTCGTCTTCGCTTAAAACGACGCTAGTGGATCCATCTGTAAATCCAAGTCTAATTTTACAAGCAGGAGTAACGGTGACCAACTTGCTTGAAGATATTTCGAATATATTTGCATTGTCCCTAAATGGGAAAAGTCTTATTTAGAAAAACTAAAATAATATATCGAAAAATAGTAAATTAAAAATATGATTTATTGTAAAGTAATACTTACATTTAAAAGTCTTTTCGGCAAATATGTTTAGATGATGTTGACTGCTCGTAGCATCATAAAATACACTTCTGATTCGATTCCCGTCGTTTTTATAGCCATAAAATATCAACCTTTGTGCTTTTTAGTTGCATTTTACCCCCCCTATGACGTATGGGGTTTTGCTCGTGGGCGCTTCGGCTTTTTGGGTTACGATGGAAATACCAGTCACGTGACGATACCGAAGTCTGATTTCCTTATTATACCAGTTTCCGTAGCGCGTGTGACTTACAAACACGGGTTTTCCCCATTTGTTCAAGTTTTGCTTTCAGTATAATATTTAGTTTTGGTTCATACACGCACTGTATACGCAATCTAAACAAACAAGATTTACGAAATGCGTAATTTACCCTATCTTCAAACGGAATGACGCAAACAATCGTTTCACCAAATCGCACGTTTTTTGTTTTGTAATTTTCCATTATAGTTTAGTTCTCTGTCCTCTAAGTACCGATGGATATTTTTCTCGGTCCTCTAAGTACCGATGGAAAATCAAATGACTTTCAACCCTAATATATGTAAGCTATGAAAAACCAAATAGTCGTCAACCCTAGGATAGGTAAGCTCCAGAAAAACAAAATGGCCATCAACCTTAGGATAGGTAAGCTCCGAAAACAAAACCAAGACACGCACCAACGGGCACCCTAGGATAGGTAAGCTCCAGAAAAAAACAAAATGGCCGTCAACCCTAGGATAGGTAAACTCCGAAGAAAAAAAATCAAGACAAGCAAAACCGGGCACCCTAGGATAGGTAAGCTCCAGAAAAACAAAATGGCCGTCAACCCTAGGATAGGTAAACTCCGAAAAAAAAATCAAGACAAGCACCAACGGCACCAATGGGCACCAAGTGGCCGTAAATCGGTATAATCTACCTACTAACCAAAACCCTAGACTAGTGTATACTAAGTAATTAAAAATAATTTACATCGATTACCGGTACACTATAAAATTTTAATAAAAATTAAATTGGTGTAACATGTTTCGGCATATTGGCGTGTACGCCGCCGTCTTCAAACGCTTCACAAAGTCTAATTAGACTTTGTTTATTAAAATTTTATAGTGTACCGGTAATCGTTGTAAATAATTTTTTTAAATTATCTATGAATTATTAAGTTTATAATCGTTAATTCGTTATGATTTATACTTTATCAAGTTTAATATAGTTTTGAATAATCAAGTATACCGTTATGAATAATTAAAGGGATAATGAAATCGGAAAATACAGTACCTTCAAACTATTCAGCTTTCAAAACTACATATTTTTCCAATTTACAGTCATTAGAAAAAATGTAAACTCAAATTTTAAGAAAATAAAAACTACACCGAAAAAAGCAGACGCCGCCAACGCGAAATCGCCGTGTGTTTTGAAAATCCCGGAATCTGTACGGACGACCAATGAGAAGCGACGTTTTAACTTCGAAAGTCGCCTCGGGATTTTCAAAACACACGGCGATTTCGCGTTGGCGGCGTCTGCTTTTTTCGGTGTAGTTTTTATTTTCTTAAAATTTGAGTTTACATTTTTTCTAATGACTGTAAATTGGAAAAATATGTAGTTTCGAAAACTGAATAGTTTGAAGGTACTGTATTTTCCGATTTCATTATCCCTTTAAAATTAATAGAAAAAAAGTCGATCGAGAACCCGAACGGTTTTCTTAACTACTCGACTACTCGAATAAGGGATTTTTTTTGACTTAATCGAGTACTCGATTATCCGACTCGAGAAAAATACCACCTGACTCTATACTCGACCAAAACAATTTCAGAAACTCGGAACCTGACTCGATTGCCTCAAATCACTACTTGCACAGCCCTACCTGGATCCCGTACGGGTTGGGATTGGTTCAAAAGCTAATCTACCAAATAACAATTCTACTACACTGAGCATTGTATTGAAATATTCTAAGGTACGTTTAGATTCAATTAGATTCAATTTCGTTTATTTTTCAATAGATTTGTAATTTTGAGGTTGAGGGCCAAGTCGTTAGCGACTTAAGAGTATAGTAATGACAGACGAATTGAAACGAATTTAAATTTTTATTGGTTAATGAAAATTACAAAATTAAAAATGAAAATGAAAATATATTAGAAAGGGGGCAATAATAAGAATGCAAAAAAAATGAAGTGTATCAAATATGATGATACAGAGGAGTAGCAGATTCAGCCTTTACCAATCATTTGGAAAAGGTTTTAGTGACCTACATCTGGTTTCTTGTGATTGGCTTATTCACGACGCCTCTTATGGGTTGTTATATGTGGTCTGCTTAAAGACTGAAAGTATTTTATAGCGTAGAGTTAGGGAAGCTTGCCTAAACTTGATTGAATATTCAAGATCTTTTAAATTGATCAATCCAAGCGTTTTTCTCAAGCACGACGCGACACAATAGTAATCAATTGAATTTGCATATTGAAAATTCGATGCAATTTTGTGCGTTTTAGAAAGTTTATTTTTTTACCGGTAGGTCGCAGACAAATAGTGTCAATGAGAAACTGGAAGACCGGGTTGCCACACGTCAGGGAAATCAGGGAAAAGTCAGGGAATTTAAGAATGGACCTAAGAAGTCAGTTAAATGTCAGATAATTTTTAGAAATTGAAAAAAGTCAGGGAAAAGTCAGGGAATTAAATTTTATCTTTGCACTTTCTTAAGGTTATTTTTTAGACCAGATCTATGACAAATTCTATGATTATGATTTATTTCCTTGAAAGTTTGGCTAATTTTTTCAACATTGCAATAACGTTCTTACTGAAATATAAGTTCATTAAAATTTATTAACTTCTGATAAAAGTCAAATATAAAATAAAAATTGAGCCTTAAAATGTCAGGGAAAATCTCTTAAAATGGACAGGGAAAACAGGAAATAGTCGGGGAATTTGAATCTCAAATTTTGGGGCAACCCTGGAAGAGCATTTTGAAAAAAGTAAGAATACAATTGGTTCGTTCAAAAAACGGTTATTTTTCCTCGAGTTTGAGAGCTTGAAATAAGACAAATTGGCCGTAGGAGGCAATAGCTTCTTTGGAAACCAAGACAAGCGAATAATTATAAAAATGTATGTTTGTTGGAATTAAAGCTTTGGATTTTCAATAAAAAACGTTCAAAATTTTTAGGGTTAAACTTTACAAAAAGGGTTCAAAGATATCGCCGTCCGCTGCGATACACATTTGGGTGAAGCGTAGTTCGATGCACGATAGACGTAGTCTTAAATAAAGCCCCGCAAGAAGAAGTCCAGCGGTGTTAAGTCCGGAGGTCTAGCAGGCCAACGCGCAGGTCCATTCCTAAAACAATAGCGGTAGATATGCCTAGGTCTAAAAAGATATACTACGCCCTACAATCATCTACTCTTATTCTTCCTTTTATTTAATAAAGTTTAAACGTTTTTTTAATTGCAACAAACGTAAATTTTTGTTATTTGCTTCTTTAGGTTTCAAAAGAAGCTATTGCCTCATACGGCCAACTTGGCTTCTTCTTTTTTTATTATTATTATTGTGACGGGTGGGACAATACAGTCCGCTCGTCCATTTGAATAATCAGGTGCGAGATATCTGTTACGGCCACGCCAACGGGGGGATACTTGGGGATAGGGTTGCGACAGCCGTGGCGGAAATATGACAACGACCCGTTGGGGGATTAGTGATCGTCCTCACACGGCCTTCCACAAACTCTGCCTCCCGGACGCCTGGGATTACAGGAGTGAGCCACTACTCCCGGCAACTTGTCTTCTTGTCTTCTTTTTAGCCCTCAAAACTCGAGGGAAAACTGTATTCTTACTTTTTAAATATGCTCTTCAACTTTATCATTGAAACGTTTTGTCTGCGACCTACCGGTGAAAAAATAAAATTTCTAAAACGCTCAAAAATGCTTCGATTTTTTGGAAATTTACAAATTCAATTGATTACTATACGTTGTATATACCCTGATAATTTCACCAATTGTCGTCACGTCGTTTTTGAGAAAAACGCTTAGATCGATCAATTTAAAAGACTGTATTTGATTTAACGTGGAAAAATCGAGTCAATTATGTGCACGCCATTTTGAAGGTTTCCTTAGACCAACGCTACCACTATTATAAAAACATTAGTTAATCCACCCAGTGAAAGTTCAAGTACGATTTACTCAAATGTATTTCACTTGTAAAACTATAATTCATCAAACTGGATGGGCAATAGAAATATTTGAATATCAAATTGGTGTCCTGGTTGAATTTGTTCGTGTTCTCTCAAACGTCAACAGCGGCAAATGTGCGTCAATCTGGATTCTGGAAACGGTCTTTGAGGGAACTGTACTCGGTACAATCTTTGGGCTTCTAACCTTTTCCGTGAGCCCGCCTGTACATTAGTTACATATCCGCGTACTCAGAATTAGTAAAATTCGCCATACTTATCTGAAATAATCAACAATATATGGAATTGTGTAACAGCGCTTTAAAAAGCACACTACCTTTAAAAGCAAAGAATTATTTCTAAAGGGCCTTGCTGACTTTAAAAAATATCAAATAATGAAATTGAAATTTATCCCCCGGACATAATGCGTCCAGAGGAGATTAAGTTAGATAGCGCCCATACCACTAGAGTTAGGTCTCATTAAATACAGCTTAGGCCAAAACGTTCTGTGTGGTATTGTTATGAGTAATTAGTTTCTTCCGCCTAAGCTTAATGGTCAGGCTATACGCAAATCAAACTGTATCAGTACCATTCCGTGTCTTCAACAGTTTCCTTAACACTCGTATTTTGCCCTTGAGCGCGTTCCGAAATAAGAAGCACTATCCCAGCAACCATCGGGATAATAATTTGAATTAGCATTCACTTCGTACAAGTTGCTTGTTTCCAATAGTTATCACCCTGTTTATCAGTTTCGATTAAACTCGATTCTTTGAAATAATGGAACTTGGCATTAATAAAATCATTTCAGGATTTAGCACACTTCTGCTAGTTCAATAATGAACTTTTGGCATTTGCTATTGTGTTTATCGCTTCACCGTTGAAAAACAAATCATTAATAAATGAAAACATTTGAATTCAAGGCACAATATCGAACTTCATATTACTGGCTACTTTGTTGTTTTGTGGCCCGGATTAGACGGACTGATTTAGGTCGGGGGTGCAGTATAGCCAAATTAGTCGTTGGTAGGGGTTAGAGGCGCCTTTTTATCTCGTATGTCTAAACAAAATATAGTAGAATTTTAGAGACGAAAACGCGGTGTGCAGTTTGTGTCTCTCGGTTTAAGCTTTATTATAAATAATTCTTTATTAAAAAATATATAAAGACAGTGTAATAAATGGGGTAATCTTATCCATTCCACGTAATCTTATGTATACCGCGTACTCTCGGGGAAATCTCCGAGTATTCCAAGTAATCGTATGTATAACGCGTACTATTCGGGAAAACTCGAAGAATTCTGCGTAATCATACGCATTTCGCGTAATCGTATGTTGACCACGTAAAAATAATAATAACCAGCTAGGCTAATACCCAACGCTTCACCTTAGGCCCAAGTCATTTAGCGGCTTATAATGCCTTAAACAGGTGGCCGGGTTACAATGCGTAGGTGGGTGGTGGCAAGCCCTTCATGCCACGCGAGCTAACAGCTCCCTACACTTACTATTACCGTTAACCTAAACAAGTTTTTATGGAAGGGGAAATGAAGAACTCGGGGGTAGCCCCTTAATCCAGTGAGGAGAGAACTTGCAAACTCTACGCGGAAGGAGTGATTCCGAGTTCCACCAAGTGCCACAAGCGGGAATCAAACCCGGCTCCTCTTGTTGCGAGGCGACAGTGCTAACCACGCCACCACCACACCTTACTCTGGGAAATCTCCGAGTTCTCCGCGTAATATTATTTATACCGCATACTCTGGGAAATCTCTGAAAATTCGTACGCATTCCGCGTACTCTCGGGGAAATCTCAGAGTATTCCACGTAATCTTATGACTCCGCGAAATCTCTGAATATTGCGCGTACTCTTATTTGTACCGCGTACTATCCGGGAAATCTCCAAGTATTCCGCGTTATTTTACGCATTCGTGTACTCTTCGGGAAATCTCCCAATTTTCCGTGTAATACTATGTATACTGCGTAGTCTCCGGGAAATTCCCGAGTATTCCGCGTAATCTTACGCATTCCGCGTAATATTTTATAAACCACGTACTCTCCGGGAAATCTCTGAGTATTCAGGGTGTTCTCCGCGAAATCTCCAAGTATTCCGCGTAATTTTACGCATTCCACGTAGTCTCTGGGAAATCTCCGAGTATTCCGCGTAATCGTACGCATTTCGCGTAATCTTATGTTTACCGCGTAGTCTCCGGGAAATCTCCGAGTATTTCGTGTACTCATATTTATACCACGTACTCTGGGAAATCTCTGAGTATTCCGCGTAATCTTACGCAATCCGCGTAATCTTATGCATACCGTGTACTCTCCGGGAAATATCCGAGTATTCCATGTAATCGTACGCATTTCGCGTAATCTTTATTTTTAACTGGTACTCCCCGGGAAATCTACAAGTATTCCGCGTAGTGTTCATGTAATCTCGACTAACTTTTCGTAATTTGGGCGTAATCTTGACCTTTTTTTTAAATAGAGCTAATACCCAAGGCACCAGCTTCGACCTACTTCTCGTTATCTTCGATTACCCCTATTCTTGGCGTGCTTCGTTTATGATTATTTTTCTAGTTCTATTAAATAATCAATATTTACTTAAAACATAAGTTACACTAAATATGTAATTATTTTTCTAGTTCTATTAAATAATTAATATATACTTAATACATAAGGTACACTGAATATGTAATTATTTTTCTGGTTTCATTAAGTAGGGCAGTACAGGCCCCAAATAGAATCGTGATGCACCTCGAAATCATTTCGTTATTGGTCTCTAGCGGTGTAAGTAGAGCGTTGGCCCGCTTTTTAGATGGCAATGTAGGGCGTAGGACGTCGTGTGTTTCTCATGGAGTAAGCTTGGGTGTAGATGTGGTCGTAGATCGTTATGATGGAACGGGGGGGGGGGGGCATGGAATAGACCTACTTTTGGCGTTCGCACGAGTTTTACCGATTCATTCATCACTCTCGGGAGATCAATAGCCTAAATCGTTCCATGTGTCATATTCCGTTTAATTCGGCGGTTCGCTTACACTGCGGAAGTGATTATAGTCTACGTGGTTGTTTGATATTTACATCGGAAACAGCCATCAATTCGCAGGTAATTTTTTTAGTTCGTTATTTCGTTAATTTGTCGTTGGTATTAGGTACTCTTTCGAGGCGTGGCTTTTAACCTTTGACCTCTTCATTCCGCAAATTCCCATTGAAGTCTTCCAGTTTAAGGTTTTTGCCTAAGAGAGTGCAAGTCCTAAAAATTAGTGGGAGGGGAGAGAGTATACTTGTTGGACTGTTGGTTATGCTAAGATTAAAAAAAAATTGTGGTTTGAATGGATTTGTATAGTCAATAGCATTCATTTGTTTTGCTGAAATTCCGAGCAAAGAAAATTGTATAACTAATAACGAAATTCTGAAAATCGAGTGAGTAGAATAGATATACTTAGCCTTATTTATTGGTATTTTCGAATTAATCAGATTTAGTAGTTATACGTATATTGTAAAATCAACGAATGAATTTCATAGCAAAAATTGCCTTTAACTTAACGCCACACCGCGTTAAATATACTTTTAGAGTTCATTTGACCAATGGCCAGTAATTGATTTTGCTCTCAAGCATGCGTCAGGACCATTCTTGCGGAACTGATGTTGGTAATGGCTTAACTATTAATATTCTCGCAGTGAAGAGAGAACAACCAAATTAGAAATTAAACATTAAGAATACTTTTTGTTGGAAATTTCAGGTATGTTAAAAAATAATGGACAATTTTATTTTAGATAGTGCCATTTGCGGTTATTTCACGGTACTTCCAGAAACTACATCGCAAAGACGAGGATTCCTTCATCTAAACTATTTCCAAAACATCAAATATTTCGTAGTAATGTTGTGAAATAACTGAATGTGGTAGTATCTGAAATAAAATGTTTGTTCTTTACACAGTTATATTCCTCGCGATACAAAATATCGTACGTTTAAAAATTAGCGGTAAACTTTAATTTTAGGGGATTACTTTAGTTAAACTAAGTCGACGCTTGAAACGAGTTAGGCCTACTGAATTTTTTTTTTAAATAGTCGTAAGTCTGGTCACGTGGATTGAGTTTGGTGGTAAAGAAAAGTAGTTCCAAATGTATGCTTGTTAAACTTAAACTGTCGATTAGTCAGTCCAGATTAATTCGGTTTTGATTTGCGGTAATTATTACTTTTTTTAGGACTTGGTTCAAACAACGACTTCAAAATGACGCTGTTCTCAAACCAAGATTATTTTAATTTTACCGTAAGTATGGCATCACCTTTACCATTTAAACCACTTTGTTGTTTCGCTGAAGAGAGAATTGAGCTTGGGAAATCTCAGACGCGTCGTTAGAGTAGAAGCTGGTACCACTTACCAGGGCCCATGCAGCGGGCCCAGGTTTGAACTCTTCTCCCAAGTTTATCTCCATAAAGTAATTGTTATTTCCAATAATAATTGATGTCTTGGGCTGGAAATGATTCTTTTAACGGAACCCGAGCCGGTCTTGACGGCCCTGACGAGATTCTTTGATCTTGACGGCCCTGACGAGATTCTTTGATCTTGACGGCCCTGACGAGATTCTTTGATCCGAGAAACCCCTGGAACCACTGATTTTCATTTTGTAGCAACTGCAGAGATTTTAATGAACTGCGTGTTCCATAAGGATTATTCAATGAAATTGATATTTTGGTCTATACTAATCAGTAATTGAACCTAGGGCGTTTCCTGGATCTTAATTATTAGTGGGCTCTTTCAGAAATTTGGAGGAATGGGCTAAAACCACCGTCGCGCCCTCTCGCCTTTTGGGGAGAGGAACACCAACCCCCAGGAAAACAAACCCACAGGAGCAGATCAATTGCATGATTATCAGGATAATCTCAAAGGATTGATCAATATTTAATCGGATTATATCGTTATTAAGTTAATAAATCGTTATTAAATTGATAAATCATTATTAAATAGATAAATGGTTATGAAATCGTTATTAAATTTATAAATTGTTACAAAATCGTTATTAAATTGATAAATCGTTATAAAATTGGTAAACGGTTATAAAATCGTTATTAAATTGATAAATCGTTATATAATCGTTATTAAATTGATAAATCGTTATGAAATCGTTGTTATATTGATAAATCGTTATGAAATCGTTGTTTAATTGATAAATCGTGATAAAATCGTTATTAAATTGATAAAATGTTATACAATCGTTATTAAATTGCTAAATTGTGATTAAATGGTTATTTTAGTGATAAATCGTTATTAGATCGTAATTATATTGATAAATCGTGATAAAATCGTAATTAAATTGATAAATCATGATTCAATCGTTATTTAAGTGATAAATTGTTATTGAATTGAAAATTCGAGATTAAATCGTTATTTAAGTGATAAATCGTTATTAAATTGAAAATTCGTGATTAAATCCTTATTAAATGGAAAATTCGTTATTATATCGTTATTAAATTGAAAATCCGTGATTAAATCGGTATTAAATTGAAAATTCGTGATTGAATCGTTATTAAATTGAAAATTCGTGATTAAATCGTTATTAAATTGAAAATTCGTGATTAAATCGTTATTAATTTGATAAATAGTGATTATATCGTCATTAAATAGATAAATCGTTATTAATTTAATAAATCGTAATTAAATTGAAAATTGTGATTGAATAGTGATTAAATCGTTATTAAATTAATTGATTACGATTAAATTAATACATCGTGATAAAGTTAACAAATCATTATTAAATTAATAAATGTTGATTACATCGAGATTAAGTTCATAAATCGTGATAAAGTTAACAAATCATTTTTAAATTAATAAATGGTGATGACATCGAAATTAAGTTCATAAATCGTGATAAAGTTAACAAATCATTTTTAAATTAATAAATGGTGATTAGATCGAAATTATGTTAATAAATCGTGTTAAAGTTAACAAATCATTTTTAAATTAATAAATGGTGATTAGATCGAAATTAAGTTAATAAATCGTGATAAAATCATAATTTATTTAATTAACCGTAATTTATTCGTTATTAAATTTTTATTAAAATAAATAGCGATAAAATAGTAATATATTTAAATAACCGTGATATATTCGTTATTAATTTTTTATTAAAATAAACCGTGATTAAAATAATAAAATCTTTATTAAATTAATAAATCATGATTAAACTAATAAATCGTAATTAAATTAGTAAATAATGATTAAATTAATATATCATTATTAAAGTAATAAATCAAAATTAAGTTAATAAATCGTGGCAAAATCGTAATTTATTAATATATTAATATAAATCTTAATTAAAATAAACTGATTAAATCGTTATCAAAATAAATCGTGTTTAAATCGTTATTAAAATAAATCTTGTTTAAAACGTAATTAAAATAAATCTTGTTTAAAACGTTATTAAAATAAATCTTGTTTAAAACGTTATTAAAATAAATCTTGTTTAAAACGTTATTAAAATGGTGATGATTAAAATAAAAAATCTCGATTAAAATAATAAATTGTGAGTAAACTAATAATGATTAAAACAGTAAATTGTTAACACAATAATAAATCATGACAAAAACACTAAATTGTTAACAAAATAATAAATCGTGATTATAACAATAAATCGTTAACACAATAATAAATCATGATTAAATTAAAAAATCTTGATAAAATCGTTATTATATTGATAAATCGTGATTAAATCTTTATCATTTTAATATATAGTTATTAAATAATTGAATCTTTATTAAATAAATAAATGGTTATTTAATTACTAAATGATGATTACACCGGAATTAATTTAATCTTCGTTATTTTATTTAAAAATGGTAATTACATCTAAATTAAATTAATAAATCGTTATTAAATTAAACAATGTTTATTACATCAAAATTAAACTGAAAAATGGTGATTTCATCGAAATTAAATTAATAAATAATTATAAAATCGTTATTAAATTAATAAATCGTAAATAAATAGTTTTTAAAGTAAACCCTCATTAAGTCGTTAATAAAATATACCGTGATTAAACCGTGATTAAAATAAACCGAATTAAACCGCGATTGAACCGTTATTAAATTAAATCGTTATTAAATTTCACAGTGATTACATCGTTATTAATTCGTAAATAAATTAATAAATCGTGATTAAATCGATATTAAATTAAATCGTTATTAAATTTCACAGTGATTACATCGTTATTAAATTTCACAGTGATTACATCGTTATTAAATTTCACAGTGATTACATCGTTATTAAATTTCACAGTGATTACATCGTTATTAAATTTCACAGTGATTACATCGTTATTCAATTTCACAGTGATTACATCGTTATTAATTCGTAAATGAATTAATAAATCGTGATTAAATCGATATTAAATTAAATCGGGATTAAATGTTAATTCAATTATAAAATCTTTATTAAATTAATACATTAAAATAATAAATCATTATGAAATTAATAAATCGGGATTAAATCGTTATTAATTTGATAAATAGTGATTATATCGTCATTAAATAGATAAATCGTTATTAACTTAATAAATCGTAATTAAATTGAAAATTGTGATTGAATAGTGATTAAATCGTTATTAAATTAATTGATTACGATTAAATTAATACATCGTGATAAAGTTAACAAATCATTATTAAATTAATAAATGTTGATTACATCGAGATTAAGTTCATAAATCGTGATAAAGTTAACAAATCATTTTTAAATTAATAAATGGTGATGACATCGAAATTAAGTTCATAAATCGTGATAAAGTTAACAAATCATTTTTAAATTAATAAATGGTGATTAGATCGAAATTATGTTAATAAATCGTGTTAAAGTTAACAAATCATTTTTAAATTAATAAATGGTGATTAGATCGAAATTAAGTTAATAAATCGTGATAAAATCATAATTTATTTAATTAACCGTAATTTATTCGTTATTAAATTTTTATTAAAATAAATAGCGATAAAATAGTAATATATTTAAATAACCGTGATATATTCGTTATTAATTTTTTATTAAAATAAACCGTGATTAAAATAATAAAATCTTTATTAAATTAATAAATCATGATTAAACTAATAAATCGTAATTAAATTAGTAAATAATGATTAAATTAATATATCATTATTAAAGTAATAAATCAAAATTAAGTTAATAAATCGTGGCAAAATCGTAATTTATTAATATATTAATATAAATCTTAATTAAAATAAACTGATTAAATCGTTATCAAAATAAATCGTGTTTAAATCGTTATTAAAATAAATCTTGTTTAAAACGTAATTAAAATAAATCTTGTTTAAAACGTTATTAAAATAAATCTTGTTTAAAACGTTATTAAAATAAATCTTGTTTAAAACGTTATTAAAATGGTGATGATTAAAATAAAAAATCTCGATTAAAATAATAAATTGTGAGTAAACTAATAATGATTAAAACAGTAAATTGTTAACACAATAATAAATCATGACAAAAACACTAAATTGTTAACAAAATAATAAATCGTGATTATAACAATAAATCGTTAACACAATAATAAATCATGATTAAATTAAAAAATCTTGATAAAATCGTTATTATATTGATAAATCGTGATTAAATCTTTATCATTTTAATATATAGTTATTAAATAATTGAATCTTTATTAAATAAATAAATGGTTATTTAATTACTAAATGATGATTACACCGGAATTAATTTAATCTTCGTTATTTTATTTAAAAATGGTAATTACATCTAAATTAAATTAATAAATCGTTATTAAATTAAACAATGTTTATTACATCAAAATTAAACTGAAAAATGGTGATTTCATCGAAATTAAATTAATAAATAATTATAAAATCGTTATTAAATTAATAAATCGTAAATAAATAGTTTTTAAAGTAAACCCTCATTAAGTCGTTAATAAAATATACCGTGATTAAACCGTGATTAAAATAAACCGAATTAAACCGCGATTGAACCGTTATTAAATTAAATCGTTATTAAATTTCACAGTGATTACATCGTTATTAATTCGTAAATAAATTAATAAATCGTGATTAAATCGATATTAAATTAAATCGTTATTAAATTTCACAGTGATTACATCGTTATTAAATTTCACAGTGATTACATCGTTATTAAATTTCCCAGTGATTACATCGTTATTAAATTTCACAGTGATTACATCGTTATTAAATTTCACAGTGATTACATCGTTATTCAATTTCACAGTGATTACATCGTTATTAATTCGTAAATGAATTAATAAATCGTGATTAAATCGATATTAAATTAAATCGGGATTAAATGTTAATTCAATTATAAAATCTTTATTAAATTAATACATTAAAATAATAAATCATTATGAAATTAATAAATCGGGATTAAATCGTTATTAATTTGATAAATAGTGATTATATCGTCATTAAATAGATAAATCGTTATTAACTTAATAAATCGTAATTAAATTGAAAATTGTGATTGAATAGTGATTAAATCGTTATTAAATTAATTGATTACGATTAAATTAATACATCGTGATAAAGTTAACAAATCATTATTAAATTAATAAATGTTGATTACATCGAGATTAAGTTCATAAATCGTGATAAAGTTAACAAATCATTTTTAAATTAATAAATGGTGATGACATCGAAATTAAGTTCATAAATCGTGATAAAGTTAACAAATCATTTTTAAATTAATAAATGGTGATTAGATCGAAATTATGTTAATAAATCGTGTTAAAGTTAACAAATCATTTTTAAATTAATAAATGGTGATTAGATCGAAATTAAGTTAATAAATCGTGATAAAATCATAATTTATTTAATTAACCGTAATTTATTCGTTATTAAATTTTTATTAAAATAAATAGCGATAAAATAGTAATATATTTAAATAACCGTGATATATTCGTTATTAATTTTTTATTAAAATAAACCGTGATTAAAATAATAAAATCTTTATTAAATTAATAAATCATGATTAAACTAATAAATCGTAATTAAATTAGTAAATAATGATTAAATTAATATATCATTATTAAAGTAATAAATCAAAATTAAGTTAATAAATCGTGGCAAAATCGTAATTTATTAATATATTAATATAAATCTTAATTAAAATAAACTGATTAAATCGTTATCAAAATAAATCGTGTTTAAATCGTTATTAAAATAAATCTTGTTTAAAACGTAATTAAAATAAATCTTGTTTAAAACGTTATTAAAATAAATCTTGTTTAAAACGTTATTAAAATAAATCTTGTTTAAAACGTTATTAAAATGGTGATGATTAAAATAAAAAATCTCGATTAAAATAATAAATTGTGAGTAAACTAATAATCAATGATTAAAACAGTAAATTGTTAACACAATAATAAATCATGACAAAAACACTAAATTGTTAACAAAATAATAAATCGTGATTATAACAATAAATTGTTAACACAATAATAAATCATGATTAAATTAAAAAATCTTGATAAAATCGTTATTATATTGATAAATCGTGATTAAATCTTTATCATTTTAATATATAGTTATTAAATAATTGAATCTTTATTAAATAAATAAATGGTTATTTAATTACTAAATGATGATTACACCGGAATTAATTTAATCTTCGTTATTTTATTTAAAAATGGTAATTACATCTAAATTAAATTAATAAATCGTTATTAAATTAAACAATGTTTATTACATCAAAATTAAACTGAAAAATGGTGATTTCATCGAAATTAAATTAATAAATAATTATAAAATCGTTATTAAATTAATAAATCGTAAATAAATAGTTTTTAAAGTAAACCCTCATTAAGTCGTTAATAAAATATACCGTGATTAAACCGTGATTAAAATAAACCGAATTAAACCGCGATTGAACTGTTATTAAATTAAATCGTTATTAAATTTCACAGTGATTACATCGTTATTAATTCGTAAATAAATTAATAAATCGTGATTAAATCGATATTAAATTAAATCGTTATTAAATTTCACAGTGATTACATCGTTATTAAATTTCACAGTGATTACATCGTTATTAAATTTCACAGTGATTACATCGTTATTAAATTTCACAGTGATTACATCGTTATTCAATTTCACAGTGATTACATCGTTATTAATTCGTAAATGAATTAATAAATCGTGATTAAATCGATATTAAATTAAATCGGGATTAAATGTTTATTCAATTATAAAATCTTTATTAAATTAATACATTAAAATAATAAATCATTATGAAATTAATAAATCGGGATTAAATCGTTATTAATTTGATAAATAGTGATTATATCGTCATTAAATAGATAAATCATTATTAAATTAATAAATGTTGATTACATCGAGATTAAGTTCATAAATCGTGATAAAGTTAACAAATCATTTTTAAATTAATTAATGGTGATGACATCGAAATTAAGTTCATAAATCGTGATAAAGTTAACAAATCATTTTTAAATTAATAAATGGTGATTAGATCGAAATTATGTTAATAAATCGTGTTAAAGTTAACAAATCATTTTTAAATTAATAAATGGTGATTAGATCGAAATTAAGTTAATAAATCGTGATAAAATCATAATTTATTTAATTAACCGTAATTTATTCGTTATTAAATTTTTATTAAAATAAATAGCGATAAAATAGTAATATATTTAAATAACCGTGATATATTCGTTATTAATTTTTTATTAAAATAAACCGTGATTAAAATAATAAAATCTTTATTAAATTAATAAATCATGATTAAACTAATAAATCGTAATTAAATTAGTAAATAATGATTAAATTAATATATCATTATTAAAGTAATAAATCAAAATTAAGTTAATAAATCGTGGCAAAATCGTAATTTATTAATATATTAATATAAATCTTAATTAAAATAAACTGATTAAATCGTTATCAAAATAAATCGTGTTTAAATCGTTATTAAAATAAATCTTGTTTAAAACGTAATTAAAATAAATCTTGTTTAAAACGTTATTAAAATAAATCTTGTTTAAAACGTTATTAAAATAAATCTTGTTTAAAACGTTATTAAAATGGTGATGATTAAAATAAAAAATCTCGATTAAAATAATAAATTGTGAGTAAACTAATAATCAATGATTAAAACAGTAAATTGTTAACACAATAATAAATCATGACAAAAACACTAAATTGTTAACAAAATAATAAATCGTGATTATAACAATAAATCGTTAACACAATAATAAATCATGATTAAATTAAAAAATCTTGATAAAATCGTTATTATATTGATAAATCGTGATTAAATCTTTATCATTTTAATATATAGTTATTAAATAATTGAATCTTTATTAAATAAATAAATGGTTATTTAATTACTAAATGATGATTACACCGGAATTAATTTAATCTTCGTTATTTTATTTAAAAATGGTAATTACATCTAAATTAAATTAATAAATCGTTATTAAATTAAACAATGTTTATTACATCAAAATTTAACTGAAAAATGGTGATTTCATCGAAATTAAATTAATAAATAATTATAAAATCGTTATTAAATTAATAAATCGTAAATAAATAGTTTTTAAAGTAAACCCTCATTAAGTCGTTAATAAAATATACCGTGATTAAACCGTGATTAAAATAAACCGAATTAAACCGCGATTGAACCGTTATTAAATTAAATCGTTATTAAATTTCACAGTGATTACATCGTTATTAATTCGTAAATAAATTAATAAATCGTGATTAAATCGATATTAAATTAAATCGTTATTAAATTTCACAGTGATTACATCGTTATTAAATTTCACAGTGATTACATCGTTATTAAATTTCACAGTGATTACATCGTTATTAAATTTCACAGTGATTACATCGTTATTCAATTTCACAGTGATTACATCGTTATTAAATTTCACAGTGATTACATCGTTATTCAATTTCACAGTGATTACATCGTTATTAAATTTCACAGTGATTACATCGTTATTCAATTTCACAGTGATTACATCGTTATTAATTCGTAAATGAATTAATAAATCGTGATTAAATCGATATTAAATTAAATCGGGATTAAATGTTTATTCAATTATAAAATCTTTATTAAATTAATACATTAAAATAATAAATCATTATGAAATTAATAAATCGGGATTAAAATAATAAATCATTATTAAGTTAATAAATCATAATTAAAATAATAAATCATTATTAAGTTAATAAATCATAATTAAAATAATAAATCATTATTAAATTAATAAATCATGATTAAAATAATAAATCATGATTAAAATAATAAATCATTATTAAATTAATAAATCATGATTAAAATAATAAATCATTATTAAATTAATAAATCATGATTAAAATAATAAATGATGATTAAAATCATAAATCATGATTAAAATAATAAATCATGATTCAAATCATAAATCATGATTCAAATCATAAATCATGATTAAAATAATAAATCATGATTAAAATCATAAATCGTTATTATATTAATAAAACATGATTATAATAATAAATCGTTATTAAATTAGTAAATATTGATGTAAATAATAAATCTTCATTAAATTCATAAATCATGATTTAAATAATAAATCGTTATTAAAATAATAAATAAAGATTAAAATTATTGATCGTGATTTAAATAATAAATAATTATTAAAATTATTGACCGTGATTTAAATTATAAAACAAAATTAAAATAACGAAATTGTTAATGAATCGATTATATCGATATTTAAATGATTGAATCGGTTTGGTTTTGATATAATTTTGATTATTTTTGTAATAATTCTAGTTTGATTATTGGGTAAGCCGAAAGCCCCCTCGTAGGCCTCTGACCTTCTTGGAGCCTTAATATTCAGGTTGAAAACATGATGTTCACTCCCTCAGTAAATAGAACTCCTGGACAGCAACGAACCGTGTTTTAATGCTATATAGTTGTAAAATCTGAATTTCCCGTTGAAATTGACGCGGTTGTCTATTTGATGTAGGTCAATGCATAGGTTGGACTGATTCGCCGCGGTGAACGGAAATGCACGTGTACTCCCGCTAGCGTTCGACCAGCACACCTGCATCCGCAAAATGAAACCCCAATAAATGAATTTTAAATCGAAATCATGTTTTTTGTGTTATATTAACAAAGTTTAGAGAATTAGGAGATCCTACTTCAATAATGATATTCCATTAAAAAAAAATGTTAAGTTAATATCAATTCTAGGTTTTTGTTTTGAAGTTATTAAATTACTTCTCTAAATTTGCACGTTTTGAATTCTTTTTATATTTATTTGACAAAGCTTAATATTTCAAAAATACAGAGACAAATTTATATTACAATTATCTAGATGTAGAAAATCTAGAAAAAATTAACAATTCGTATAGGCTGTAAAAACTTTGATAAAGCCATATGGACCAGTGATTCGTAGAGGTAATTAACGAAGAAGCAGTAGAGTAACTTAGGACCTTTGGGGCACACCCGTAAAACACAACCGGGGCCATTTTCCCCGAAATCTTTTGTAGCGTTGTTCTTTACGCCATTATTACGAAACCGTTGATAAATGCTAGAGGTCAAGTTATTTGAAATTCCTGTCTCAGCCAACTTAGGCTATACTTTTTGTTTACCTTCAAAATTTGTGTCTCTTCCGTGAAATGGCAACGCGTATCACTTATATGAAGCTCAATTAATATTTTTCATTATTTTTCAGTTAACTTGGAAATGTGATAAGGGAACGGTTAAACATGGCGTTCACTGCGTTTCTTTAGTTTTCACTATAGTAGTGTTTTTTAAATACGCCATCAAACCGTACGATATCGATTCCAATATTGATATTTTCGAAGAATACGGTGCTATAAAACTCTTTCTGTATTACGTATTGTACATCTTACCACTTTTAAGTTTACCGAGATGCGTGCTGACGTTCTTAGGGTTAATATTCTTCAACACGTTTCCGAGAAGACCGAAACTTCGCGCCAAACTTTATCGCATTCCTTTCATTTGCGTCCGGATCGTCACTAAAGGCGATTTCCCCAACTTAGTGGAGAAAACGGTTCTGAGGAACATAGAAGCGTTCGAAGAAGCCGGCTTGGACAACTTCCTGATAGAAATTATCACGGAAAAGCCGCAAAACATCAACCTGAAACGGAAGAACTGCTTGGAAATCGTGGTTCCGGAGAAGTACAGGACGAGAAAGAACACGCTTTACCGAGGACGAAATCTGCAATACGCCATCGAAAACAGAAGACATCGCAAAGAAACGTGGATCGTTCACTTGGACGAAGACACGGTTCTGACCTCGGACGCGGTGGTAGGAATCGCCAACTTGGCCACTGATAGGAAGCACGACATGGGCCAAGGCCGAATCTTGTGCAACGACCCTTACTACATCCGAGATTGGAAGGATTACGTTTTCTTCAGCTTCTTCGACGGATATTTCATGATGACTCACTCTGGGATGATGCGTTTCTACTACAGCGTCACGCATCGCGCCCACGTCGGCGCCATTGGAACGTTCTTCGTCTGCAGATCGGACATCCTCGAGCGAGTCTCCTTTGATATGGAGCCCAAATATTCCATTACCGAAGACGTCAACTTCGCCTTGAGAGCTTCTCAAATGGGTTACAGCATCGATTGGGTCGAAGGTGACGTATACAACCAGAGTGTAACTAGCGTCAAGGACGTGATCGATCAGAGAGCTCGATGGCTACGAGGCATGATCAACAACGTCAGGAACCCGGATATCCTCTTCAGACACAAGTTTTTCTTTCTAAATTTCGTAGTTAATTGGTGTTTAGGTTTCCCCACTATGCTTGTTTTATTGGTGCAAGGCTTCTTCCCTTGTCTCCCTGGATTCCACTTAATGCACTTCGTGAAAGCATTCATTCTAGCCATGGATTGGTACATCGACTTGTTCGCCGTTATTCAAACCAAATCGTTGATGAACGGACAAGGACAAATGTTCGACGACGAGAAGTTTTTGTTGTGTCGGATCTTGATGACGGTATTTTTGGAGCTGCCGGCCAAAATATTCGTCTACGTAGCGTCTTCCTTCATGGCTTTCAATCTGAAAACGTACCACGTCGCCAGCAAGAAACAAAACTAGTGATTCGCCGCGTTCTATCTCGCTCTTTGGGTAAATTCAAGGCGCCCAATAACTTGACTATATACCTCGAAAAGTGATACGCGGTTTACGGTATTTTGTAACTATTTTTATTTAAGTTATTTTAGAAGGTGTAACGTGATATTTCGCGAAGTCGATTTTACATATCTATAAATACAATTGTAAAGATTAATTAGTGTTTTTGGACCAGCTTCGATTGATTGATCGAAACTGAAACATTCGCTAATTGAAGGGAACATCCATAATGAACGTGAGCACAGTTTTTTGAAATTTATTTAAACCACACCCTTAATATCTATAAAATATTTTTTGTCTTTACCGAAATCGGAATCTTTTATAGATTTTGTGCTAGTTATATCTGTATTATTAAAAACAAATTTTGCACCATGTTGAGAAAACGTTTTGCTAATTTTCTTTCCAAATGTTGCTCAGCAAACAATGTTAATTTTCTTTGGGTACCTTAGTTCTAATGATAAATGTAATTGTAACGGACTTCAACTTAATAAGCCTTTTCATTTTACATAGTGGACACTTTGTGCTTAGTAAAAGAAAATCCAGCTGTTTGGAAACTTCGAGGTTCTATAAAAATGTAAACTGTTAATTCAGTTAGCTAGTTTTACCTGCAAGCAAACATTATAAAGTTTTATTAAAAGCAAAAATATATAAATACCTTAATTATTCAAATATAATTTATTAACCTAAAAAATACCTTTTTATAATATTTTAAAAATAAATTGTAATAGCAATTGACATTACAATAAAATAAATATTGTTATATAAGTTAGATGAATATTTCTCATTATTATGCGCATTCCATAACAGTGACAATGGAAAATGCTCGCCACTTTTGGAATAAAAATAATTAAACGCACCTTCAAGAATTCCTACTCCGTCGGTCTATCGCCATTCCAAAATTATCGGGTGATGTTGTCAAGGGTTTCGTCCTTCTTCTTCACCCCCTTCGAAGCGCACTAGGGCCGCCCCTCCAATTATTCCTACTCCGTCAGTCTATCGCCATTCCAAAATTATCGGGTGATGTTGTCGAGGGTTTCATCCTTCTTCTTCACCCCTTCGAAGTGCTCTAGCGCCGCACCTCCAGTTATTTCTTCTCCGTCGGTCTATCGCCATTCCAAAATTATCGGGGGATGTTGTCGAGGGTTTCATCCTTCTTCTTCACCCCCTTCGAAGCGCTCTAGGGCCGCACCTCCAAGTATTCCTTCTCCGTCGGTCTAACGCTATGCCGAAATTCTCAGGTGAAGCTGTCGAGGATTTCGTCCTTCTTCTTCACCCCCTTCGAGGTACTCTAGGGCCGCACCTCCAAGTATTCCTTCTCCGTCGGTCTAACGCTATGCCGAAATTCTCAGGTGAAGCTGTCGAGGATTTCGTCCTTCTTCTTCACCCCCTTCGAGGTGCTCTAGGGCCGCACCTCCAAGTATTCCTTCTCCGTCGGTCTAACGCTATGCCGAAATTCTCAGGTGAAGCTGTCGAGGATTTCGTCCTTCTTCTTCACCCCCTTCAAAGTGCTCTAGGGCCGCACCTCCAAGTATTCCTTCTCCGTCGGTCTAACGCTATGCCGAAATTCTCAGGTGAAGCTGTCGAGGATTTCGTCCTTCTTCTTCACCCCCTTCAAAGTGCTCTAGGGCCGCACCTCCAAGTATTCCTTCTCCGTCGGTCTAACGCTATGCCGAAATTCTCAGGTGAAGCTGTCGAGGATTTCGTCCTTCTTCTTCACCCCCTTCGAGGTGCTCTAGGGCCGAACCTCCAAGTATTCCTTCTCCGTCGGTCTAACGCTATGCCGAAATTCTCAGGTGAAGCTGTCGAGGATTTCGTCCTTCTTCTTCACCCCCTTCAAAGTGCTCTAGGGCCGCACCTCCAAGTATTCCTTCTCCGTCGGTCTAACGCTATGCCGAAATTCTCAGGTGAAGCTGTCGAGGGTTTCGTTCTTCTTATTCACCCCCATCGAGATGGTCTAGTGCCGCACCTCCAAGTATTTCTTCTCCATCGGTCTAACGCCATGCCAAAATTGTCAGGTGATGCTGTTGAGGGTTTCGTTCTTCTTATTAACCCCCATCGAGATGGTCTAGTGCCGCACCTCCAAGTATTTCTTCTCCATCGGTCTAACGCCATGCCAAAATTGTCAGGTGATGCTGTTGAGGGTTTCGTTCTTCTTATTCACCCCCATCGAGATGGTCTAGTGCCGCACCTCCAAGTATTTCTTCTCCATCGGTCTAACGCCATGCCAAAATTGTCAGGTGATGCTGTTGAGGGTTTCGTTCTTCTTATTCACCCCCATCGAGATGGTCTAGTGCCGCACCTCCAAGTATTTCTTCTCCATCGGTCTAACGCCATGCCAAAATTGTCAGGTGATGCTGTTGAGGGTTTCGTTCTTCTTATTCACCCCCATTGAGATGGTCTAGTGCCGCACCTCCAAGTATTTCTTCTCCATCGGTCTAACGCCATGCCAAAATTGTCAGGTGATGCTGTTGAGGGTTTCGTTCTTCTTATTCACCCCCATCGAGATGGTCTAGTGCCGCACCTCCAAGTATTTCTTCTCCATCGGTCTAACGCCATGCCAAAATTGTCAGGTGATGCTGTTGAGGGTTTCGTTCTTCTTATTCACCCCCATCGAGATGGTCTAGTGCCGCACCTCCAAGTATTTCTTCTCCATCGGTCTAACGCCATGCCAAAATTGTCAGGTGATGCTGTTGAGGGTTTCGTTCTTCTTATTCACCCCCATCGAGATGGTCTAGTGCCGCACCTCCAAGTATTTCTTCTCCATCGGTCTAACGCCATGCCAAAATTGTCAGGTGATGCTGTTGAGGGTTTCGTTCTTCTTATTCACCCCCATCGAGATGGTCTAGTGCCGCACCTCCAAGTATTTCTTCTCCATCGGTCTAACGCCATGCCAAAATTGTCAGATGATGCTGTTGAGGGTTTCGTTCTTCTTATTCACCCCCATCGAGATGGTCTAGTGCCGCACCTCCAAGTATTTCTTCTCCATCGGTCTAACGCCATGCCGAAATTCTCAGGTGAAGCTGTCGAGGATTTCGTCCTTCTTCTTCACCCCCTTCAAAGTGCTCTAGGGCCGCACCTCCAAGTATTCCTTCTCCGTCGGTCTAACGCTATGCCGAAATTCTCAGGTGAAGCTGTCGAGGATTTCGTCCTTCTTCTTCACCCCCTTCGAGGTGCTCTAGGGCCGAACCTCCAAGTATTCCTTCTCCGTCGGTCTAACGCTATGCCGAAATTCTCAGGTGAAGCTGTCGAGGATTTCGTCCTTCTTCTTCACCCCCTTCAAAGTGCTCTAGGGCCGCACCTCCAAGTATTCCTTCTCCGTCGGTCTAACGCTATGCCGAAATTCTCAGGTGAAGCTGTCGAGGGTTTCGTTCTTCTTATTCACCCCCATCGAGATGGTCTAGTGCCGCACCTCCAAGTATTTCTTCTCCATCGGTCTAACGCCATGCCAAAATTGTCAGGTGATGCTGTTGAGGGTTTCGTTCTTCTTATTAACCCCCATCGAGATGGTCTAGTGCCGCACCTCCAAGTATTTCTTCTCCATCGGTCTAACGCCATGCCAAAATTGTCAGGTGATGCTGTTGAGGGTTTCGTTCTTCTTATTCACCCCCATCGAGATGGTCTAGTGCCGCACCTCCAAGTATTTCTTCTCCATCGGTCTAACGCCATGCCAAAATTGTCAGGTGATGCTGTTGAGGGTTTCGTTCTTCTTATTCACCCCCATCGAGATGGTCTAGTGCCGCACCTCCAAGTATTTCTTCTCCATCGGTCTAACGCCATGCCAAAATTGTCAGGTGATGCTGTTGAGGGTTTCGTTCTTCTTATTCACCCCCATTGAGATGGTCTAGTGCCGCACCTCCAAGTATTTCTTCTCCATCGGTCTAACGCCATGCCAAAATTGTCAGGTGATGCTGTTGAGGGTTTCGTTCTTCTTATTCACCCCCATCGAGATGGTCTAGTGCCGCACCTCCAAGTATTTCTTCTCCATCGGTCTAACGCCATGCCAAAATTGTCAGGTGATGCTGTTGAGGGTTTCGTTCTTCTTATTCACCCCCATCGAGATGGTCTAGTGCCGCACCTCCAAGTATTTCTTCTCCATCGGTCTAACGCCATGCCAAAATTGTCAGGTGATGCTGTTGAGGGTTTCGTTCTTCTTATTCACCCCCATCGAGATGGTCTAGTGCCGCACCTCCAAGTATTTCTTCTCCATCGGTCTAACGCCATGCCAAAATTGTCAGGTGATGCTGTTGAGGGTTTCGTTCTTCTTATTCACCCCCATCGAGATGGTCTAGTGCCGCACCTCCAAGTATTTCTTCTCCATCGGTCTAACGCCATGCCAAAATTGTCAGGTGATGCTGTTGAGGGTTTCGTTCTTCTTATTCACCCCCATCGAGATGGTCTAGTGCCGCACCTCCAAGTATTTCTTCTCCATCGGTCTAACGCCATGCCAAAATTGTCAAGTGATGCTGTTGAGGGTTTCGTTCTTCTTATTCACCCCCATCGAGATGGTCTAGTGCCGCACCTCCAAGTATTTCTTCTCCATCGGTCTAACGCCATGCCAAAATTGTCAGGTGATGCTGTTGAGGGTTTCGTTCTTCTTATTCACCCCCATCGAGATGGTCTAGTGCCGCACCTCCAAGTATTTCTTCTCCATCGGTCTAACGCCATGCCAAAATTGTCAGGTGATGCTGTTGAGGGTTTCGTTCTTCTTATTCACCCCCATCGAGATGGTCTAGTGCCGCACCTCCAAGTATTTCTTCTCCATCGGTCTAACGCCATGCCAAAATTGTCAGGTGATGCTGTTGAGGGTTTCGTTCTTCTTATTCACCCCCATCGAGATGGTCTAGTGCCGCACCTCCAAGTATTTCTTCTCCATCGGTCTAACGCCATGCCAAAATTGTCAGGTGATGCTGTTGAGGGTTTCGTTCTTCTTATTCACCCCCATCGAGATGGTCTAGTGCCGCACCTCCAAGTATTTCTTCTCCATCGGTCTAACGCCATGCCAAAATTGTCAGGTGATGCTGTTGAGGGTTTCGTTCTTCTTATTCACCCCCATCGAGATGGTCTAGTGCCGCACCTCCAAGTATTTCTTCTCCATCGGTCTAACGCCATGCCAAAATTGTCAGGTGATGCTGTTGAGGGTTTCGTTCTTCTTATTCACCCCCATCGAGATGGTCTAGTGCCGCACCTCCAAGTATTTCTTCTCCATCGGTCTAACGCCATGCCAAAATTGTCAGTTGATGCTGTTGAGGGTTTCGTTCTTCTTATTCACCCCCATCGAGATGGTCTAGTGCCGCACCTCCAAGTATTTCTTCTCCATCGGTCTAACGCCATGCCAAAATTGTCAGGTGATGCTGTTGAGGGTTTCGTTCTTCTTATTCACCCCCATCGAGATGGTCTAGTGCCGCACCTCCAAGTATTTCTTCTCCATCGGTCTAACGCCATGCCAAAATTGTCAGGTGATGCTGTTGAGGGTTTCGTTCTTCTTATTCACCCCCATCGAGATGGTCTAGTGCCGCACCTCCAAGTATTTCTTCTCCATCGGTCTAACGCCATGCCAAAATTGTCAGGTGATGCTGTTGAGGGTTTCGTTCTTCTTATTCACTCCCATCGAGATGGTCTAGTGCCGCACCTCCAAGTATTTCTTCTCCATCGGTCTAACGCCATGCCAAAATTGTCAGGTGATGCTGTTGAGGGTTTCGTTCTTCTTATTCACCCCCATCGAGATGGTCTAGTGCCGCACCTCCAAGTATTTCTTCTCCATCGGTCTAACGCCATGCCGAAATTGTCAGGTGATGCTGTTGAGGGTTTCGTTCTTCTTATTCACCCCCATCGAGATGGTCTAGTGCCGCACCTCCAAGTATTTCTTCTCCATCGGTCTAACGCCATGCCAAAATTGTCAGGTGATGCTGTTGAGGGTTTCGTTTTTCTTATTCACCCCCATCGAGATGGTCTAGTGCCGCACCTCCAAGTATTTCTTCTCCATCGGTCTAACGCCATGCCAAAATTGTCAGGTGATGCTGTTGAGGGTTTCGTTCTTCTTATTCACCCCCATCGAGATGGTCTAGTGCCGCACCTCCAAGTATTTCTTCTCCATCGGTCTAACGCCATGCCAAAATTGTCAAGTGATGCTGTTGAGGGTTTCGTTCTTCTTATTCACCCCCATCGAGATGGTCTAGTGCCGCACCTCCAAGTATTTCTTCTCCATCGGTCTAACGCCATGCCAAAATTGTCAGGTGATGCTGTTGAGGGTTTCGTTCTTCTTATTCACCCCCATCGAGATGGTCTAGTGCCGCACCTCCAAGTATTTCTTCTCCATCGGTCTAACGCCATGCCAAAATTGTCAGGTGATGCTGTTGAGGGTTTCGTTCTTCTTATTCACCCCCATCGAAATGGTCTAGTGCCGCACCTCCAAGTATTTCTTCTCCATCGGTCTAACGCCATGCCAAAATTGTCAGGTGATGCTGTTGAGGGTTTCGTTCTTCTTATTCACCCCCATCGAGATGGTCTAGTGCCGCACCTCCAAGTATTTCTTCTCCATCGGTCTAACGCCATGCCAAAATTGTCAGGTGATGCTGTTGAGGGTTTCGTTCTTCTTATTCACCCCCATCGAGATGGTCTAGTGCCGCACCTCCAAGTATTTCTTCTCCATCGGTCTAACGCCATGCCAAAATTGTCAGTTGATGCTGTTGAGGGTTTCGTTCTTCTTATTCACCCCCATCGAGATGGTCTAGTGCCGCACCTCCAAGTATTTCTTCTCCATCGGTCTAACGCCATGCCAAAATTGTCAGTTGATGCTGTTGAGGGTTTCGTTCTTCTTATTCACCCCCATCGAGATGGTCTAGTGCCGCACCTCCAAGTATTTCTTCTCCATCGGTCTAACGCCATGCCAAAATTGTCAGGTGATGCTGTTGAGGGTTTCGTTCTTCTTATTCACCCCCATCGAGATGGTCTAGTGCCGCACCTCCAAGTATTTCTTCTCCATCGGTCTAACGCCATGCCAAAATTGTCAGGTGATGCTGTTGAGGGTTTCGTTCTTCTTATTCACCCCCATCGAGATGGTCTAGTGCCGCACCTCCAAGTATTTCTTCTCCATCGGTCTAACGCCATGCCAAAATTGTCAGGTGATGCTGTTGAGGGTTTCGTTCTTCTTATTCACCCCCATCGAGATGGTCTAGTGCCGCACCTCCAAGTATTTCTTCTCCATCGGTCTAACGCCATGCCAAAATTGTCAGGTGATGCTGTTGAGGGTTTCGTTCTTCTTATTCACCCCCATCGAGATGGTCTAGTGCCGCACCTCCAAGTATTTCTTCTCCATCGGTCTAACGCCATGCCAAAATTGGCAGGTGATGCTGTTGAGGGTTTCGTTCTTCTTATTCACCCCCATCGAGATGGTCTAGTGCCGCACCTCCAAGTATTTCTTCTCCATCGGTCTAACGCCATGCCAAAATTGTCAGGTGATGCTGTTGAGGGTTTCGTTCTTCTTATTCACCCCCATCGAGATGGTCTAGTGCCGCACCTCCAAGTATTTCTTCTCCATCGGTCTAACGCCATGCCAAAATTGTCAGGTGATGCTGTTGAGGGTTTCGTTCTTCTTATTCACCCCCATCGAGATGGTCTAGTGCCGCACCTCTAAGTATTTCTTCTCCATCGGTCTAACGCCATGCCGAAATTGTCAGGTGATGCTGTTGAGGGTTTCGTTCTTCTTATTCACCCCCATCGAGATGGTCTAGTGCCGCACCTCCAAGTATTTCTTCTCCATCGGTCTAACGCCATGCCAAAATTGTCAGGTGATGCTGTTGAGGGTTTCGTTCTTCTTATTCACCCCCATCGAGATGGTCTAGTGCCGCACCTCCAAGTATTTCTTCTCCATCGGTCTAACGCCATGCCAAAATTGTCAGGTGATGCTGTTGAGGGTTTCGTTCTTCTTATTCACCCCCATCGAGATGGTCTAGTGCCGCACCTCCAAGTATTTCTTCTCCATCGGTCTAACGCCATGCCAAAATTGTCAGGTGATGCTGTTGAGGGTTTCGTTCTTCTTATTCACCCCCATCGAGATGGTCTAGTGCCGCACCTCCAAGTATTTCTTCTCCATCGGTCTAACGCCATGCCAAAATTGTCAGGTGATGCTGTTGAGGGTTTCGTTCTTCTTATTCACCCCCATCGAGATGGTCTAGTGCCGCACCTCCAAGTATTTCTTCTCCATCGGTCTAACGCCATGCCGAAATTGTCAGGTGATGCTGTTGAGGGTTTCGTTCTTCTTATTAACCCCCATCGAGATGGTCTAGTGCCGCACCTCCAAGTATATCTTCTCCATCGGTCTAACGCCATGCCAAAATTGTCATGTGATGCTGTTGAGGGTTTCGTTCTTCTTATTCACCCCCATCGAGATGGTCTAGTGCCGCACCTCCAAGTATTTCTTCTCCATCGGTCTAACGCCATGCCAAAATAGTCAGGTGATGCTGTTGAGGGTTTCGTTCTTCTTATTCACCCCCATCGAGATGGTCTAGTGCCGCACCTCCAAGTATTTCTTCTCCATCGGTCTAACGCCATGCCAAAATTGTCAGGTGATGCTGTTGAGGGTTTCGTTCTTCTTATTCACCCCCATCGAGATGGTCTAGTGCCGCACCTCCAAGTATTTCTTCTCCATCGGTCTAACGCCATGCCGAAATTGTCAGGTGATGCTGTTGAGGGTTTCGTTCTTCTTATTAACCCCCATCGAGATGGTCTAGTGCCGCACCTCCAAGTATTTCTTCTCCATCGGTCTAACGCCATGCCAAAATTTTCAGGTGATGCTGTTGAGGGTTTCGTTCTTCTTATTCACCCCCATCGAGATGGTCTAGTGCCGCACCTCCAAGTATTTCTTCTCCATCGGTCTAACGCCATGCCAAAATAGTCAGGTGATGCTGTTGAGGGTTTCGTTCTTCTTATTCACCCCCATCGAGATGGTCTAGTGCCGCACCTCCAAGTATTTCTTCTCCATCGGTCTAACGCCATGCCAAAATTGTCAGGTGATGCTGTTGAGGGTTTCGTTCTTCTTATGCACCCCCATCGAGATGGTCTAGTGCCGCACCTCCAAGTATTTCTTCTCCATCGGTCTAACGCCATGCCAAAATTGTCAGGTGATGCTGTTGAGGGTTTCGTTCTTCTTATTCACCCCCATCGAGATGGTCTAGTGCCGCACCTCCAAGTATTTCTTCTCCATCGGTCTAACGCCATGCCAAAATTGTCAGGTGATGCTGTTGAGTGTTTCGTTCTTCTTATTCACCCCCATCGAGATGGTCTAGTGCCGCACCTCCCAAGTATTTCTTCTCCATCGGTCTAACGCCATGCCAAAATTGTCAGGTGATGCTGTTGAGGGTTTCGTTCTTCTTATTCACCCCCATCGAGATGGTCTAGTGCCGCACCTCCAAGTATTTCTTCTCCATCGGTCTAACGCCATGCCGAAATTGTCAGGTGATGCTGTTGAGGGTTTCGTTCTTCTTATTCACCCCCATCGAGATGGTCTAGTGCCGCACCTCCAAGTATTTCTTCTCCATCGGTCTAACGCCATGCCAAAATTGTCAGGTGATGCTGTTGAGGGTTTCGTTCTTCTTATTCACCCCCATCGAGATGGTCTAGTGCCGCACCTCCAAGTATTTCTTCTCCATCGGTCTAACGCCATGCCGAAATTGTCAGGTGATGCTGTTGAGGGTTTCGTTCTTCTTATTAACCCCCATCGAGATGGTCTAGTGCCGCACCTCCAAGTATTTCTTCTCCATCGGTCTAACGCCATGCCAAAATTGTCAGGTGATGCTGTTGAGGGTTTCGTTCTTCTTATTCACCCCCATCGAGATGGTCTAGTGCCGCACCTCCAAGTATTTCTTCTCCATCGGTCTAACGCCATGCCAAAATTGTCAGGTGATGCTGTTGAGGGTTTCGTTCTTCTTATTCACCCCCATCGAGATGGTCTAGTGCCGCACCTCCAAGTATTTCTTCTCCATCGGTCTAACGCCATGCCGAAATTGTCAGGTGATGCTGTTGAGGGTTTCGTTCTTCTTATTAACCCCCATCGAGATGGTCTAGTGCCGCACCTCCAAGTATATCTTCTCCATCGGTCTAACGCCATGCCAAAATTGTCATGTGATGCTGTTGAGGGTTTCGTTCTTCTTATTCACCCCCATCGAGATGGTCTAGTGCCGCACCTCCAAGTATTTCTTCTCCATCGGTCTAACGCCATGCCAAAATAGTCAGGTGATGCTGTTGAGGGTTTCGTTCTTCTTATTCACCCCCATCGAGATGGTCTAGTGCCGCACCTCCAAGTATTTCTTCTCCATCGGTCTAACGCCATGCCAAAATTGTCAGGTGATGCTGTTGAGGGTTTCGTTCTTCTTATTCACCCCCATCGAGATGGTCTAGTGCCGCACCTCCAAGTATTTCTTCTCCATCGGTCTAACGCCATGCCAAAATTGTCAGGTGATGCTGTTGAGGGTTTCGTTCTTCTTATTCACCCCCATCGAGATGGTCTAGTGCCGCACCTCCAAGTATTTCTTCTCCATCGGTCTAACGCCATGCCAAAATTGTCAGGTGATGCTGTTGAGGGTTTCGTTCTTCTTATTCACCCCCATCGAGATGGTCTAGTGCCGCACCTCCAAGTATTTCTTCTCCATCGGTCTAACGCCATGCCGAAATTGTCAGGTGATGCTGTTGAGGGTTTCGTTCTTCTTATTAACCCCCATCGAGATGGTCTAGTGCCGCACCTCCAAGTATTTCTTCTCCATCGGTCTAACGCCATGCCAAAATTGTCAGGTGATGCTGTTGAGGGTTTCGTTCTTCTTATTCACCCCCATCGAGATGGTCTAGTGCCGCACCTCCAAGTATTTCTTCTCCATCGGTCTAACGCCATGCCAAAATTGTCAGGTGATGCTGTTGAGGGTTTCGTTCTTCTTATTCACCCCCATTGAGATGGTCTAGTGCCGCACCTCCAAGTATTTCTTCTCCATCGGTCTAACGCCATGCCAAAATTGTCAGGTGATGCTGTTGAGGGTTTCGTTCTTCTTATTCACCCCCATCGAGATGGTCTAGTGCCGCACCTCCAAGTATTTCTTCTCCATCGGTCTAACGCCATGCCAAAATTGTCAGGTGATGCTGTTGAGGGTTTCGTTCTTCTTATTCACCCCCATCGAGATGGTCTAGTGCCGCACTTCCAAGTATTTCTTCTCCATCGGTCTAACGCCATGCCAAAATTGTCAGGTGATGCTGTTGAGGGTTTCGTTCTTCTTATTCACCCCCATCGAGATGGTCTAGTGCCGCACCTCCAAGTATTTCTTCTCCATCGGTCTAACGCCATGCCAAAATTGTCAGGTGATGCTGTTGAGGGTTTCGTTCTTCTTATTCACCCCCATCGAGATGGTCTAGTGCCGCACCTCCAAGTATTTCTTCTCCATCGGTCTAACGCCATGCCGAAATTGTCAGGTGATGCTGTTGAGGGTTTCGTTCTTCTTATTAACCCCCATCGAGATGGTCTAGTGCCGCACCTCCAAGTATTTCTTCTCCATCGGTCTAACGCCATGCCAAAATTGTCAGGTGATGCTGTTGAGGGTTTCGTTCTTCTTATTCACCCCCATCGAGATGGTCTAGTGCCGCACCTCCAAGTATTTCTTCTCCATCGGTCTAACGCCATGCCGAAATTGTCAGATGATGCTGTTGAGGGTTTCGTTCTTCTTATTCACCCCCATCGAGATGGTCTAGTGCCGCACCTCCAAGTATTTCTTCTCCATCGGTCTAACGCCATGCCAAAATTGTCAGGTGATGCTGTTGAGGGTTTCGTTCTTCTTATTCACCCCCATCGAGATGGTCTAGTGCCGCACCTCCAAGTATTTCTTCTCCATCGGTCTAACGCCATGCCAAAATTGTCAGGTGATGCTGTTGAGGGTTTCGTTCTTCTTATTCACCCCCATCGAGATGGTCTAGTGCCGCACCTCCAAGTATTTCTTCTCCATCGGTCTAACGCCATGCCAAAATTGTCAGGTGATGCTGTTGAGGGTTTCGTTCTTCTTATTCACCCCCATCGAGATGGTCTAGTGCCGCACCTCCAAGTATTTCTTCTCCATCGGTCTAACGCCATGCCGAAATTGTCAGGTGATGCTGTTGATGGTTTCGTTCTTCTTATTAACCCCCATCGAGATGGTCTAGTGCCGCACCTCCAAGTATTTCTTCTCCATCGGTCTAACGCCATGCCAAAATTGTCAGGTGATGCTGTTGAGGGTTTCGTTCTTCTTATTCACCCCCATCGAGATGGTCTAGTGCCGCACCTCCAAGTATTTCTTCTCCATCGGTCTAACGCCATGCCGAAATTGTCAGGTGATGCTGTTGAGGGTTTCGTTCTTCTTATTCACCCCCATCGAGATGGTCTAGTGCCGCACCTCCAAGTATTTCTTCTCCATCGGTCTAACGCCATGCCAAAATTGTCAGGTGATGCTGTTGAGGGTTTCGTTCTTCTTATTCACCCCCATCGAGATGGTCTAGTGCCGCACCTCCAAGTATTTCTTCTCCATCGGTCTAACGCCATGCCAAAATTGTCAGGTGATGCTGTTGAGGGTTTCGTTCTTCTTATTCACCCCCATCGAGATGGTCTAGTGCCGCACCTCCAAGTATTTCTTCTCCATCGGTCTAACGCCATGCCAAAATTGTCAGGTGATGCTGTTGAGGGTTTCGTTCTTCTTATTCACCCCCATCGAGATGGTCTAGTGCCGCACCTCCAAGTATTTCTTCTCCATCGGTCTAACGCCATGCCGAAATTGTCAGGTGATGCTGTTGAGGGTTTCGTTCTTCTTATTAACCCCCATCGAGATGGTCTAGTGCCGCACCTCCAAGTATTTCTTCTCCATCGGTCTAACGCCATGCCAAAATTGTCAGGTGATGCTGTTGAGGGTTTCGTTCTTCTTATTCACCCCCATCGAGATGGTCTAGTGCCGCACCTCCAAGTATTTCTTCTCCATCGGTCTAACGCCATGCCAAAATAGTCAGGTGATGCTGTTGAGGGTTTCGTTCTTCTTATTCACCCCCATCGAGATGGTCTAGTGCCGCACCTCCAAGTATTTCTTCTCCATCGGTCTAACGCCATGCCAAAATTGTCAGGTGATGCTGTTGAGGGTTTCGTTCTTCTTATTCACCCCCATCGAGATGGTCTAGTGCCGCACCTCCAAGTATTTCTTCTCCATCGGTCTAACGCCATGCCAAAATTGTCAGGTGATGCTGTTGAGGGTTTCGTTCTTCTTATTCACCCCCATCGAGATGGTCTAGTGCCGCACCTCCAAGTATTTCTTCTCCATCGGTCTAACGCCATGCCAAAATTGTCAGGTGATGCTGTTGAGTGTTTCGTTCTTCTTATTCACCCCCATCGAGATGGTCTAGTGCCGCACCTCCCAAGTATTTCTTCTCCATCGGTCTAACGCCATGCCAAAATTGTCAGGTGATGCTGTTGAGGGTTTCGTTCTTCTTATTCACCCCCATCGAGATGGTCTAGTGCCGCACCTCCAAGTATTTCTTCTCCATCGGTCTAACGCCATGCCGAAATTGTCAGGTGATGCTGTTGAGGGTTTCGTTCTTCTTATTCACCCCCATCGAGATGGTCTAGTGCCGCACCTCCAAGTATTTCTTCTCCATCGGTCTAACGCCATGCCAAAATTGTCAGGTGATGCTGTTGAGGGTTTCGTTCTTCTTATTCACCCCCATCGAGATGGTCTAGTGCCGCACCTCCAAGTATTTCTTCTCCATCGGTCTAACGCCATGCCGAAATTGTCAGGTGATGCTGTTGAGGGTTTCGTTCTTCTTATTAACCCCCATCGAGATGGTCTAGTGCCGCACCTCCAAGTATTTCTTCTCCATCGGTCTAACGCCATGCCAAAATTGTCAGGTGATGCTGTTGAGGGTTTCGTTCTTCTTATTCACCCCCATCGAGATGGTCTAGTGCCGCACCTCCAAGTATTTCTTCTCCATCGGTCTAACGCCATGCCAAAATAGTCAGGTGATGCTGTTGAGGGTTTCGTTCTTCTTATTCACCCCCATCGAGATGGTCTAGTGCCGCACCTCCAAGTATTTCTTCTCCATCGGTCTAACGCCATGCCAAAATTGTCAGGTGATGCTGTTGAGGGTTTCGTTCTTCTTATTCACCCCCATCGAGATGGTCTAGTGCCGCACCTCCAAGTATTTCTTCTCCATCGGTCTAACGCCATGCCAAAATTGTCAGGTGATGCTGTTGAGGGTTTCGTTCTTCTTATTCACCCCCATCGAGATGGTCTAGTGCCGCACCTCCAAGTATTTCTTCTCCATCGGTCTAACGCCATGCCAAAATTGTCAGGTGATGCTGTTGAGTGTTTCGTTCTTCTTATTCACCCCCATCGAGATGGTCTAGTGCCGCACCTCCCAAGTATTTCTTCTCCATCGGTCTAACGCCATGCCAAAATTGTCAGGTGATGCTGTTGAGGGTTTCGTTCTTCTTATTCACCCCCATCGAGATGGTCTAGTGCCGCACCTCCAAGTATTTCTTCTCCATCGGTCTAACGCCATGCCGAAATTGTCAGGTGATGCTGTTGAGGGTTTCGTTCTTCTTATTCACCCCCATCGAGATGGTCTAGTGCCGCACCTCCAAGTATTTCTTCTCCATCGGTCTAACGCCATGCCAAAATTGTCAGGTGATGCTGTTGAGGGTTTCGTTCTTCTTATTCACCCCCATCGAGATGGTCTAGTGCCGCACCTCCAAGTATTTCTTCTCCATCGGTCTAACGCCATGCCAAAATTGTCAGGTGATGCTGTTGAGGGTTTCGTTCTTCTTATTCACCCCCATCGAGATGGTCTAGTGCCGCACCTCCAAGTATTTCTTCTCCATCGGTCTAACGCCATGCCAAAATTGTCAGGTGATGCTGTTGAGGGTTTCGTTCTTCTTATTCACCCCCATCGAGATGGTCTAGTGCCGCACCTCCAAGTATTTCTTCTCCATCGGTCTAACGCCATGCCAAAATTGTCAGGTGATGCTGTTGAGGGTTTCGTTCTTCTTATTCACCCCCATCGAGATGGTCTAGTGCCGCACCTCCAAGTATTTCTTCTCCATCGGTCTAACGCCATGCCGAAATTGTCAGGTGATGCTGTTGAGGGTTTCGTTCTTCTTATTCACCCCCATCGAGATGGTCTAGTGCCGCACCTCCAAGAATTTCTTCTCCATCGGTCTAACGCCATGCCGAAATTGTCAGGTGATGCTGTTGAGGGTTTCGTTCTTCTTATTCACCCCCATCGAGATGGTCTAGTGCCGCACCTCCAAGTATTTCTTCTCCATCGGTCTAACGCCATGCCAAAATTGTCAGGTGATGCTGTTGAGGGTTTCGTTCTTCTTATTCACCTCCATCGAGATGGTCTAGTGCCGCACCTCCAAGTATTTCTTCTCCATCGGTCTAACGCCATGCCAAAATTGTCAGGTGATGCTGTTGAGGGTTTCGTTCTTCTTATTCACCCCCATAGAGATGGTCTAGTGCCGCACCTCCAAGTATTTCTTCTCCATTGGTCTAACGCCATGCCAAAATTGTCAGGTGATGCTGTTGAGGGTTTCGTTCTTCTTATTCACCCCCATCGAGATGGTCTAGTGCCGCACCTCCAAGTATTTCTTCTTTATCGGTCTAACGCCATGCCAAAATTGTCCAGTGATGCTGTTGAGGGTTTCGTTCTTCTTATTCACCCCCATCGAGATGGTCTAGTGCCGCACCTCCAAGTATTTCTTCTCCATCGGTCTAACGCCATGCCAAAATTGTCAGGTGATGCTGTTGAGGGTTTCGTTCTTCTTATTCACCCCCATCGAGATGGTCTAGTGCCGCACCTCCAAGTATTTCTTCTCCATCGGTCTAACGCCATGCCAAAATTGTCAGGTGATGCTGTTGAGGGTTTCGTTCTTCTTATTCACCCCCATCGAGATGGTCTAGTGCCGCACCTCCAAGTATTTCTTCTCCATCGGTCTAACGCCATGCCAAAATTGTCAGGTGATGCTGTTGAGGGTTTCGTTCTTCTTATTCACCCCCATCGAGATGGTCTAGTGCCGCACCTCCAAGTATTTCTTCTCCATCGGTCTAACGCCATGCCAAAATTGTCAGGTGATGCTGTTGAGGGTTTCGTTCTTCTTATTCACCCCCATCGAGATGGTCTAGTGCCGCACCTTTAAGTATTTCTTCTCCATCCGTCTAACGCCATGCCGAAATTCTCAGATGATGTGGTCGAGAGTTTCGTTCTTCTAGATTAACTGAAATTTTTAAATGAAAATTTAAGACGACGATTAAGAGTAAATTTTACTGATATTCTTAATGTTAATGCCGTACTTTAATCCTGGAACCTCACTGAAATAGTCAACTTTTCAAGGGTGGTGATAAAGATGTAGAGCATCAATTGGTCCTTATTCCGGTTCATTGCTGTTATTAAATTTCTGTCAATTTTTTTTGAAATCTTCAAAGAGAGGCTTGAAACGTTTGTTGAAGGACAGAAAATTCTTGGCCAGCTCCAAAATGGGTGTGGGTGAGACAGTGGAGGTGCAGACAATCGGTTTGTGGTTGTGAAATCGCCCGAATTGTAAAGCAAATGATATATCTCGCTTTTCTAGGTCATCATAAAGCTAATCGCAGTCTTAGTAGGCCTTGGGTATTCGCCGAGCTGATTAGTTATTTATTTAAAACTCAGGAATATACTTAAAAAACTTCGTGTAGCCTCTTCGTTCGTTAATCAGCTTGTAGTTATCTATTCTGGGCGGAAATATCGCTATTAGCTTGTAAATATTTCTTCGGAATTTGTAACGAGTACTTTAGGGCTTAAGAAAGGGTGTTTACTGTCCCTATTGCTCTTTGCATTTTACTTGGAGCCTCTAGACCGTCTCTTGCAAACTTGTGGTAAAGATTTTCAACTACGTCACCCTTCTTATTCTTAACTGAACGCCTTCTTCGCCTAGGTCTGCATCGTGCATGAGAAAACCGCGTGATGTTTCTCAAGATCAAGTCGTAGTCGGTGTAACTCGTACCTTGTTAGTTGGTCGCCGATGTCCAGAGTGTCGCGGAGGTTATGTGACGTGCCTCCGTTAGCGGATTCCTCGAGAAAGTGAAGGTCCAGGATTTCAGGTGCCGTAGCAAGGTGGGCCCGTCGCGCAATGAAAATTGGGCGCTGATGGGGGTTAGCCACCCGAATGAGGCCACGCCTTTCCTGAAGGCGGCGATAATCTTGCAAATAAGAACCCCGAAGCGTTAGAAAGCTGTAGGTGCAGCTTCGATTAGTATCGGATGCGTTCGGTATACAGATTTCCAGGACCATGTCAGTTTTTGGAGGAATGGTGCAGCGAGCTTTGAAGGAATGGGTAAATTCCAAGTAAAATCGTTGAGGGTGACCATTGGTGTAACAAAACTCCAGCCCGAGCAAAAGATCATGGCTGAAGCTGTTGAGGACCAGCGCTTCGACATCATAACTTTGAGATCCAACTTGAAAGGAAAGTTGGGTAGCCCCTACGGGAGCGACAAGTGAGCCATCTGCAACTCGGAGTCCAATATTGGGAGCGGGATGGATCCTGATCCCCATTCTATCACAAAATGCTGAGCTAATGATGTTCTTTGTGCTTCCAGAATCGATAATGACGTTAATTGATACTCTTTCTAAGGAAGCTGGGATAGTGATTAGTTTGTCAGGCGTACTAAGGAAGAGAGAGGCGATATGGGTAGACGATCTAACTCCTCCTAATAGGGTCGTCGGTTCCCGTTTCCCGAGTTCCTGGGATAGGGTGAGTTGTTCCTTCCCCACCAGGGGAAGTTTGAACGGCCTTGGAAAGAACTGGACCCACGGCGGTCGTCGGAGGGATGACGGTAAGAGTCTCTACGATCGGTAGAAGGAGAGCGGTATCCATCCCGGTGGTCTCCTGAAGGCGATCGGTATCTGTCACGACAGTCGTCAAGCTGTGAGCGATTGAGATCCCGGCCACGAGAGGCACGATCGTTCTGGCAGGAAGAGACGAGGTGACTGTTGAAACCGCAGTTAAAGCGGTCTCACTGGCCGAACGCTTGTTTCTTTATTGGGTACGTTCAGTAACAGTCAACGGGAAAAACCCGATGGATTTATATTTTCCACCAATGAGCTTTTCCGTCCTAATGACGTCGTAAGTTGCTTAACACTTTTATTCAGTCATCGGTGTTTTTTAAAATGGTTTAGCTTTTGCAGTAGTTTTACGTCAGAAATGACGTCAGTCATCGGAAAAACCGACTCTTCCAGCCGATGACTTCGGTGAGTAACCGATGACAACTGTGACGTCCAAACCGGAAACGTGTAAAAGCTTACAGTAGGAAACCGATGTCACCGATTAGTAATCGGTGAGTCTGATGAGCGCTGCTGAACGTACTCATTATGTTTATGGTTACATACAATTTACGGAAACGATAACATCTCCGTCGCCAAATGTAGGGTTAACTTAACTTAGATTAATGATTTGATTGATAAAATATTAAATAGCAACTTTATTAAAATAAGACCTAGCTACATCTAGAATGCTGTGTTTATCTCTGACCTTTTTCGTCCCGCTTCTTCGCTTGTCACGTTATTCACAGAATATAACAAAAGGGTCAGATATAAGGACGATTTAAGTTATTGGTGTCTACGGCTTAGGGGATAGAATATAGAAATACAACACAGAACACGACAATTTTGATATTTGGATAAAATAAATATATTTTTTTCAAATTACTTCAATTAAGTTGGTTTAAAAATTTATTTTTTTAATTACCGTACCAAATGGTGCCATTCTATTCGGGTTCAATAAATATAACAAAGTAAATATATTTCCATCTGCTTCTTTGAGTGGTGCAATATCTTAATAATAGCAAAAGTAGCATAAGACCCTATTAAAATTTCTAGTGAGACGTAGTCACTTTATAGACTACATAACCTACTAGTTGGAATAGTACTAGCAACGTTATATTTAGTCTATTGTCTAGCGCGATTATCTCTCTTCGATTTACTCGCCAGTAGACATACGTTCTAAAAACGCCCCCTTCGTTTCCCTTTTTACCTCTCCGAGGGGACTATGTCCTCTAGGAGGGGTTATACAATCACCGTGTCTGTGTGTCTACTGTCTGTCTGTGTGTGTGTGTGTGTATGTGTGTGTGTGTGTGTGTGTGTGTGTGTGTGTGTGTGTGTGTGTGTGTGTGTGTGTGTGTGTGTCTGTCTGTCTGTCTGTCCTGCGAACGCGTTCGTAATTTTGGTGCAAAGCGTAATCACTGCGTACGCAGTTTCTTTGATTTTAAATTGTGGCAAAACTGCCGTGACGGTGAGCGTTAACGGATAATATTTTCGTTTGTGGTTTTTTGGTGTTTTAATCATAAACGCAAAATTTAACCATGGTTAATTTAAACTAAAAAATAGTAAGACATATACTACACTGCCGCGACGGTTGTGCCTTAGCAGTCGTTTTCGAGATGTTGCGATTGTAATGTAGATGTATATTGTCATTTGTGACGTGTTGTGGTTTTGTGATGTTAGTGTTTCGTTTGTCTTCTATTCTCCAACGTCTATGTGTTGACTTTTTGAACGGACCGATTGGTTAGGGTCACGATAAACGTCTCAACGTCTATAAGGTGGGGTGTTCACGGTATACGTCCTATTATCACATTGCGATCGCATCGGGCGGCATTTGAACCCGAGACCTCCTGCATGACAGGCGGACGTTCTACCAAAGAACCAACGACACTTATTACGATTCATCGAAAATTAGACCTTCAGCTTTATCGGAAGCGTTTATTACAAATTAACAGAGTATTAAATTTCGGCTTTTATTAAAATAGAACGAAATTTCGTGTTCCATTGAAATTATTGCATCGAAGATATTCTATTGTAGCGTCTTCTCTGTTGATTAAAAATGAATGCGCCGCCGAGGTTTCGAACCCAAGCCCTCCTACATGACAGGTGAATGTTCTACCACAGAACCACCGATACAACTTAAGCTTTTTTGAAAATTATATACTCCGCTTAGTGTAAGAGTATATTAATGGTTTTTAAAGTCTACATTTTTTACGTATGAAATTTTAAAGGTCAAATCTTGTTTTAGCGCAGTCAGCAGAGATAAGAGGGTTAAAGGGTAAAACCTGTGGGTGATCCACTTTGTTATTTTTTGTTATTTATTTACGGGTTTTATAATCGCCTTAAATTTAGTTGCAATACAGCGAAGGCGTTCATTTAACGTTTATTGATATTCGAGCTTGCGTTTAGTAAAGTGGCTCTTTGTGCTTTGTTGATGGTAAGGTTTTTGCATCTTGTTAATACATTTGGTTTGGATATTTGGATATCTACGATTCCTAATACAGTCATTGGTTTCCTGGGTTTGCGAGTCAATATATGATATTGGAAATTGGACGGTATTGGTCTTTTTCATGCGGCATGTGTCACAACGTCAACAGGAAGTCTACGAGTCGTCCACTACCAGATGTCGAATATAGCTATTCTACGGTATCTTCATCAAGGGCGAGTGTTGAAATAAAATGAGCGTTAAAGATGCGGCAAGTATGTCGTAAGCGAGAAAAATACAAATACCCTCTGTAGATAGTTCTTGCATTAAAATTTGCTTCGTATTATATTCACCTGATAAACTTGTACTGTAAAAAGGGTTTAATTAAATTGTGCAATGTTATAGTACGTCTAACTCACTGTTGTAACTACTTAATTTATAATATTCTGAATAAATTAAAATTGGTCGTTTTGTCTCAATTATTTTAATTATAATTAAAATTTTATACCGGGCGTGACAGAAAATAACTCTGAATTGCGGAGATATATCTTTAAGGGTCAGCTCGAGAAATTAATACCACTAGGGACAATTCTTCCGAGGAGAGGTATATTTTTGCTTGGCAACTTGTTTACTTTGCGACAAACTCTCATTAACTACTATACCGTTCTGACACTTTTTTGGGTCTTATGTTACTTTTGACAATAGTAATTTAAGGAAGTGCTATATATTTTAAGTCGAAAATAGCCCAAAAGCATTCAATTGGGCACATATCGCATGTGTGGGGCCCTGATCGCCTAAGAGGGTGCCAATTTGTTTCATTATATTTTCGCTCCTATCAGTGTTACATTAAAGTGTAATATCCCTTTTTGTTAAGGTCTTCTTACGTTTTATTCCATTCCGTAGTTTAAAAATATTTCGCAAAACAAAGCATTTTTAATAACCCCTCAAAATTGGCCCTAAAAAATTTATATTCGATTTCTTCAAATTAAGGGAATTAAAACCCGTCGTAGTAAAAGAACCCACAATGGACTGATATTTTGAGATTAATAAAAATGCGTTTTAATCGTTCTCAGAATATCAGTACATTGCTGGTTCTTTTTCGTTGAAATAATTAGCAACCTTGTTTATCAAGTTCACTACCAAGACACATTTAAACCAATATTTTCATAATAAACTTTTTGGATCTATTTTTTTCTTCCCCAGTTTCAATAACACGGTTAAATAAAATAGGTTCAAGAGTCGCATATTTATCCCGGTTATCTAAAAAAGCATCATCAGAGAAACAATTTTATAGTTCCCATAGTGCTACTGAAACCTAGGACTGGACATTTTCGACCATAACTTTCGAACGGCTCCATCGATTTCGAAAATTCTTTCGGATTAGTTTTCAGAATACTACGACGAATTAAATGCATTTAATAGTGAATAAATTGGATACAAATTTCTTAGTGCCAATTTTGAGGGGTCATCAAAAATGGGGTCGATTAAGTTGGCCCCCCTTTTTTGATTTCCCAGAAAATTTCTCTATCAATTATGTGCACCCACAATGCGACAAAATGCGCCAGCAAGAAAAAGAGATGCGACTTAACCATTATCGTCAGCCCCCATAATTTCGTTATTCAACCAAGACAGAATATCATAGCCACTACATGTCAATGCGAAGAAATGCGACCGATATAATTTTGATTGCGAAAAAATAGTTTATGAGAAAATGAATATTAATTCATAACGAAATTATGGGGGCTGACGTTAATTTGGCCCCCCTTTTAATTTTAATTATATCTCGATAATGGTCAAGTCGCATCTCTTTTTCTTGCTGGTGCATTTTGTCGCATTGTGGGTGCATAAAATTGATAGAAAAATTTTCTGGGAAATCAAAAAAAAGGGGGGGGGGGCAACTTAATTGACCCTCAAAAATGCATTGTTTTAAAGCAAGTGGCAGCTCGGCGTGAGGCAGCTCTTTTTTCAATAGATGTCGCTAGCGTCGAAATCAAAAAGCGTTAATTAAAGGTACCCCTGGCGTTGATAAATTGGTCAATAACATAAATTACAACAATTATAAACAATATTTTTACACGGGATATATAATTTAGGAAGTACACTAAATAGAGTATAAGTTGTCTTATAACTCTACAACGGCTCTCTGACGACGTTATCCTTTGGCTATTTTTAATTTTAGCTTCCTTTGCCAGAAATAGATGGCACCACGCTCGCCAATAAAGTGGCGTATTTCGAAGAATCAGGGGCCTTTTCGTAATACAGGTGGCAATGATAGAGCCACCCCTTGCTTTAAGATAACCGGGAAAAATATGGAACTCTTCGACCTATTTTATTTAACTGTTTAATGGAAACTGGGGAAGAAAAAATAAATATGACTAATAAATTCCATGAAAATGTTTATTTTTATTTTTAAAATATTAAAATTGTTGTGTCTCTCACATGAAAAAAGAAAAACCGTAATTAGTAAAACCCCACCGAATTGACTTTACCAAATTAAGTGTCTATTTATTCAAATGTCACGCAGAATCCAAATCTGTTTTTGAATTTAAAATCGGTTTAAAATTGCCAAAGTTATAAATAAATTAATAACTGTTTACAACTGAAAAATTAAGCCTTATCGAAATATTCAATTAATCAGCTAGGCTAATACCCACGGCACCACCTAAGGCCTAAGTCATCAAGCGACTTTTAAAGCCATTAAAACAAATCAACTTGACCTGGAAGCAGGCGTTAAAGTGGGGAAAACAATTGGGTTCAAGACAAAATTTATTTGCCCTACACCTTGAGTAGTTAACGTTAAAATGAAAGAACTAAATAGGATTATGACCACAGTTAAAATTAAAGAACTAAATATGGTTACGAACAGAGTTGGGCAAAATTATAACTTTTGGATAAACTAAAAATATTATCAAACCGAAATGACAATTAAAATCACAAAACAATATTTGATATTAATTTATAATTAGTTGTAGTGTGTTTAATCTAAATTAGTTATCATTCATTAGGCAATGTCTGATAAAAATACGGTAGGCTTAGTGCTTGATTAGAATGATAAACGATAATTATTTATCCTTTTTTATCATGCAACGAACGTTAACAGTAAATAATGTTTTACTCATTTACCTACGGGAAATAATTATAGCTAATTTATTTTATTTTTTAATCCACAAGCTATAAAATACTTTTCTTACATTGCCTTTTTTCAACTGGTGATAAGAAATGAATAATCTTTTTAAAGTTTTCAAAAAACGAAAAATAAATAAATTTAGAAACAGGCGATAAAATTTGTTTATCGCGATTGGTGGACTGGCTGTCGTGTAGATTGAATTATTGCTTCTGACATCATTAACCACTAAGCCCTCATGGAAGAGTGTTTTTCGAGTATCTCGGCATCGACAATTTTTGATGGTAAATATTTCGAATTTTTGAAGTATAACGCTAATATCCCGAACACCGTAGTTGCCAAATGCATCCTTTGCCAACCAAAAGAAATATCTATAAAAGGACAGGTCACATCATCGTCGAATTTCAAATCCCATGTTAAACGTAAACATGGCGACAAGTCGTTTAACGAGTTCGTCCTCCATTTATCAGAACAACGACTGCGCTTACGTGCAAGTAAATCGCATCTAAATAGTAAAGATTTACCTAAAAAACGACCCAAAGTTTTCTCCCAAGACGAATTCGACTCTAATGTTCTAAATTTCGTAATACACGCGATGGTACCATTGCGCATAGTAAAAGATCCGTTTTTCAAACAAATGTTTGAAAACTTAGGTGTTTCAAATGTAATTAGTCGTCGATCACTTGGAAGACAAATGGACCAAAAATTCAAAGTGGAATGCGAAAAGTTGGTAAGCCTATTCAGTAACGTGAAGTACGTTTGTACCACTGCGGACATTTGGTCGTCACCCAAACGTAGTTTTTTTGGGGTAACTGCTCATTGGGTAGATACAAATACATACGACCGAAGGTCAGTTGCTCTAGCGTGTAAACGGTTTAGAGGAATTCATAGCTACGAAAGAATTCGTGAGATTTTAGCCGATATTCACAGCGACTTTGGGCTGGACGCTGCTAAAATAATTGCAACGGTTACAGATAACGCTAGCAATTTTGTCAAAGCGTTTAAAGTATTTGGAGTAACCATCGATGATTGCGACAAGAACGAAGATGAAGTTCCTGACGACTATGACTGCGTATCGGTTTCACTGGAAATTTTTGCAAATTGCTCGGAAGATAAAATAAAAGCCCTGCCTAAATATTTACGGTGTTGCGCTCATACCTTGAACATATGTACGACTACTGACTTGAACAAAACAATTTCTAGTTCAGAGAAATTGTTAGAGTTAAACAAGCGAGTAACGAAGAAGTGTTCTACATTGTGGAATGCCTCTGGTCGTCCCAAATCTGCCGAAATTATCCAATCAAACTTGGGGCACTCCCTGATAAGACCGGTACCGATTAGGTGGAATTCGTTGTATGATTCCCTCAAGCAGATACTTCACTTAAAACCAAAACACGGCGACCTATGTAAATCCTTAGGTTTGAAAACGGCTATTTTGAATGATGACGAATACACGTACATAGAAGAATATTTGAGTTCTGTTGAACCTTTAGCGGAGGCTTTGGACATTCTTCAAGGCGAGAAAAATACGTACTACGGTATATTTTATCCGTGCCTAGTGTCCTTACGCCGGAAATTAGAAAAGCTAAACCTTGAATGCTGTCAACCATTCGTCAAGTCGCTATTGCAGAGCATCACCGTCAGGTAAGAATATGCGACTTTCTCGTAATCTCGAGTTATTAGATTTTTGGTACCTTTATTTTTCCGATACCGTAAGTATATTAAACTACCAGAAGTTAGTCGGTATTGTCTTGGCACGCGGGGAGAAGCATACGCCACCTCGAGTGAAAGAAAATAAACTAGTTACCCCCCCCCCTCCCCCTCGTTTCTGTTTATCAGCCGCCTTACAACTAGCAGGCCACGCGGACATTTCAAGAAAGTTTGGTTTTGGCCGCTTCGAGAGTACCCGTCGCTATTTACGTCGGGGCAATGCTAAAGTAAACGTTTCTCCGATTCCACCGGCTTTCGGTTAGTTTAATAGACTTTTTGCAATAATTCAATTACGTTATTAATGTTTGGTTTTGGTTAAAGTTAACATGTGAAGACATAGGCCTAGTCAGAAGTGACCCCGTGGGTCGTTAAAACTAATATTTATACCTCAAGGTATCACCAACATTTAACTGTCTGTCTTAAGTCTTTGTATTCAGTAATTTCTTCTTATTCAAGGGTGAGCTCTATGAATGTTTAGTAAGGAATAAAAGCACTAGATGGTAACAGCGTTTCAATTTTAAATTTGATTTTCCCTTAGCTTCACGCTGTGTTGACCTATTCTGCACTAAGGAAATTTTTTGTAACCAGAAGTTAATTACTTTTTCACTCCAAAACAAGTTTTTTAACTAATCCCATCTTAGCCGTAAATGAAAGAAATTTTCTATGATGAATTTTAAAAGGGTAGAAAGCCTAAAACTCAACACTAAAGATAAATTTAGAGCTATTCTAGTACGCGAAACGGTAACTCAATTCTATAATTATAATTTTAATTATTATTAAAAAAATAATGTCATAAATTGAAAATCTAATTTCTCCGGAGCCTAGTCTTATATCTATTTATATCAAAATAAAACAAAGCGCAGCCTTCTACCTTAAACCGTTTTCGCACAAAGTTGTTCGTAAAATTAGCAAAAAATGTCGTTTCGAGCGCTGCGTTTAAGTTTAAGATTTAAAAAATAATTACACGGTTAATCAAATATTTCAAACTGGGCTATCTTTCATAAACATTCTTTAGAAAACCTAAATAACGTAATGGGTGAATCCCTCAGAAAATCTTAGGGGTGTATAAGGGAATCTTTATTTGGGCTTGAAAGGTTAAAAATATTCATTGAAATAACGTAGCTGTAAAATGAAATAGGACCTAGCGCTAGTAGTAGCGCTTTCCTTTTCAGAAGTCTACCCGTCAGATTAACTTCTAGGTAGCTTCGCGACTACTTTGCAAGTATAACATATTACCATAAACAATATCCAATTTTGTTTTTAGATTTCAAGAGTTTTGGGATTTCGATTCGGATAAGGCCATATTTGCAGCTATAGCCGCTCTTTCTTACCCACGATTTAAAGACAGATGGTTAACTTGTCTTGAACCACTTACGCGAGAGAAACTCCTCAATAAAATTAAACGTATTATCAGCGACAAATTAAACGATCACTCTACCGTGGAACCAGAACTGAAATCGTTTGAAAATGATGGTTTCTTTGAATTTGACCCAATACCTCAGACACGGGAGAATTATTCATCTTCAGCGGAACTTTATTTATTGCAGTTTTTTCAAGATTCCCGATCAGATTTAACAATGCTTAATGACTACCCGATAATAAAGGACATTTTCTTGTTATATAATACTCCATTGCCTTCGTCAGCACCAGTAGAAAGATTGTTTTCCTACGCAACTATGACCAATTTGCCCAAAACTCGTCAACTTTCTGATACAATGTTTGAGATGAAAGTTGTACTTAAATCAAATATGACCAATAATATTGTTAAGTCTTGAAATGTATAATGCGTGAACTTGCCAAAGTGAATGGTATTAAGAGGATATGTTTACCAATATTAAACTGTAATATATCAAAATAAATATTTTGCCATCCAAAATTATTTTAAATTGTCATTATTATGTCAGTATCATAGGTAACATAATAAAAATAAGTATTGCTTTAATGATAATTTTCTAAGCGAGCCTTTTTTCGACACTGATACTCTCTTCAAGCTGTGACTTGGAGTCACAACTTAATAACCGTCCTTGGCGAATACTTTTGGTTAAGAATTTAAGCCTAATATCTGAGAGCACGTCCTGGAATAGCGGGAAAATTTGGCTTTGTTTTGAAGTTCGCGTGCCAATCATGCCAAAAAACCTAGTCGTGGTGCCGAATAAAACCTTTTTATAATTTTTATCACTTAAGCCAAATATTCCGCTTATTTCTCGATAAGCAGATATTTTGGCTTAGGCAAAAGTCTCTCATATTTTAGACACTAGGGGCTCTGTACTGATATAACACCTTGATTGCACAATCACTATGAAAATCAAATTCGTTGTAAATCTCGTTAATTGTCATACTTATTGGTATTATGTTACTTATGCTTGTATGTAGATACAGGGTAGATTTCATAGTCATAAAGTTGGTTTGTCAGCACACTGTGCACTTCTTGGCAGACGGGGAAGTTTACCCAGCTTAGCCGAACTAAAGGCATTTTCACACGAGCCAACTTTTTGATCCAACTAGATGAGTCAACTTTGAGTTGAGTAAACTAGTTGGTTCGTGTGAATAAAAGTTCGATGAGTTGATCCACCAAAAAAGTACGCCAGAAAAAAATGGATCACTGATCCATTTTTGCTGACTCAGCATTTTGATTTGAAAAGTTGGCTCGTGTGAAAAGACCTTTAGTCTCCCCTGTGGACAACCATTGTGCCCCGATAAATATTTTCCGTTAGTCAGAAACACCCTAATGCGTAATATTTAGGCTGGCAATAAGTGGCTTCTTGGTGGGTAGCAGGCGCGAAAAAAATATTTCGGCACAAGGTTTGGCCAAATTGGCGATGCCTTTAGGTAGATCTAGAATGCATGTTACACAGAAATCACGAAGATTGAAAGTGAAATATTGATTTGCGATTGATGATAAATTAAAGTTATCATAAAAATATTTTATTTATTGGAAGATAAATGAAAAAAACCATTTTATTTTAAATAAAGATAAAATGTTATATTGCAAGTCGCTAATAGAGATAAAAAAACGTTTGTATGATGCGCGTTACGGAGATAGTGCGGCGAGGGAATAAAACTTAAAAAGGTTCACTCAAAACCTTGGAAGTTAATTTATTTAACATTTGAGTTAAAGGTCTGAACTTCAATCAAGAAAAGGTAATAAAATTCTACAAGAACTAAAAAATTAAAACATGACACCTTATCAGTAACTAAAACTAAAAACCTTATCGAGATAAAACCTACACGTTTATCGATGAATTAAAACAATGATTGAACATTTCAATGAATGATTTATTTTTCAATGCTTTGTTCGATATTGCCCCACTCTGGTTACGAACAGAGTTCAAATGAAAGTTTAATTACACTCTTACAACCAATGACATAATTTCTTATAAATTCAATACAATAAAAACGTGGAGGAATTTCAAATTCAAAAACAAATTTGGATTCTGCGTGACATTGCGAGTCAACTGGACCTAATTGAGAAAAAATAAACACTTTGTTGGAACGGTTCCAATAAATTGAGCCGAATGTAATCTAAACAAACATGATTGTTTTTTAACTTGTATATATATAGTTTCCCGTTCCCTCTAAAAGGGCGAGTCTTACTTTGAGTTCTATGAATAAAGCGTTTGGTTATGTTTAGCTGTCGTAGTTCCTTTTAGCGTTACAACAGTGGTGTCAGAAGTGGTGGCAACGGTGGGATTTCAGCAGAATGCCGAAACCAGATGACCCACAGCCAGCAGCCTCCGATCTCGGAACTATCCTCAACGCTCTCGTGCGGCAAGAACAGACGGCTCAGCAACAAAACCAAGCTCTCATTAATTTATTGACTCACAATGTCGGGACTCCCACTACGTCCGCTTCTACGGCAACTTCCACGGTAGCTTCTTTGGACATTCCAGTTTTCGAATGGGACGAGAGTGATGGCGACAAGTTTGAACAGTGGCTGAAGAGGTTCGAATATATCTTGGACATCAGCGCTCCCAATCTTACCGACCTAGACAGAGTCAAATACATAGTGTCGAAACTTTCGAACGAAGCTTTCTGCGAGTATTACAAGTCGTGTATGCCCAAAGAGCCGACGGATTTCCCGTATGTCATGACCGTAACAAACCTCAAGAAACTCTTCGGTAAGAAGCAAACTCTATTCATCGAACGTTTCAATTTTATGCGTATTCAGCGGCAACAGGGCAAGAATACAGCCAGTACTTCAACCGAGTCAAATTATTGCTAAAGCGATTCACGTTTTCCGATTTGACCGAAGACCAATTTTGAATTTTAGTTGCTCTGTGTGGTTTGTCGCGGCCAGAAGATGAATCAATAAGAACGATGATCTTGCGGCGTCTGAACGCCGAGGTTGGCATCAAACTCAATGAGATAATCGAAGAAGTCCTAACCATCGTCGCCACAAGAACGGAACAGATCGTATTCCAGGGAAACGCTATTCCGGTGAACAGCATCCGCAATCAGGAGGCCGAGCAACCTTCGTCCAAACCAGCGGGGAAGCGTCGCTCGCGTTCAGCATCCCGGTCTGCGAAACCACCGCCATACGCTTGTTTCCGATGTGGAGAGATGCACTGGGTCAAGGATTGTTCGCACGCCAAGACTACGTGTCACGAATGTTCCAGAATTGGTCATCTCGCTTCTCAATGTGAGAATCAACAAAAGCGACGACCTCAACCGAAGAAACGATCTACGAATAAATTCAATTCCATTCGTTTCCCCACGGTTCGATTTAACTCACTGCGCTCCTCGAAGCTCATTACACGCGAATTCCTGGTGAATAACGTACCCGTCACGTTCTACCTGGACAGTGGCGCCGAAGGCAACATTATCAATCAATCAACGTATGAGCGTATTGGTAAGCCAAAGCTAAACCATTGTCACGAACAGGGAATCCTTTTTGATGGGATGACTGCCACGTTCCTGGGGAAGGGAACAGCTGTATTCAAGCTAGGAGGAAGAGAGGTTCAACACAGTTTCTATGATGCCCGAGAGGGAGCGTTGAATCTTCTGGGAGTCGAGACACTGGATTCTTTTGGTCTGCTTTATAGTCTCCGTAACGTTGGACCGACCAATCCAGCGGTTAATCTCTGCGGCACGCAGACCGAACAATCTGAAAAGGTCCAAGAAGACGAATTCATTCGCTCATTGAAGGACGAGTTTCCAGCCGTTTTCAGCGATGGTCTTGGGCGATGTACAAAAGCAAAGGCTAGGCTTTCTCTTAAGCCTGGCTGCGTTCCAATCTATTGTAGGGCAAGGCCAGTCCCCTACGCCGCTCGTAAAACCATCGAGACCGAAATAAAGCGACTTGAGGAGTTAGGCGTTCTGAAGGCAGTCGAACACTGTGACTGGGCCGCTCCGATCGTGAGTATCCGGAAACCTAATGGAACTATTCGTCTTTGTGCAGATTTTTCTACGGGGTTAAATGACGCCATAGCACCTAATCAGCACCCATTACCGCTCCCAGAAGATATTTTCGCCACTCTAAACGGAGGTAAAATTTTCTCGCAATTGGATTTGTCCGAAGCATACTTGCAGGTGGAGCAGGATGACGACTCGAAAGATCTCTGTACGATTTCCACACACAAGGGGAATTTCCAGTACCAACGACTTCCTTTTGGAGTCAAATCTGCACCCGGTGCTTTCCAGCCATGATGGACAGCATGCTCGCTGGGCTTGAATTTGCTAAAGCATATCTCGACGATATTATCATTGTCAGCCGGAACATGGAAGAACACAAGCGCCATCTACAGGAAGTTTTCGGCCGCATTAAAGATTTCGGTTTCCACCTTCGCCTCGAGAAATGGAAGTTTTTTATGAAGCAAATTAAATATCTTGGGTTTATCATCGACAGTGATGGCCGACGTCCCGACTCGGGGAAGATACAGACGATAACTCATATGCCAGCACCCACCGATATTCCAACGCTTCGATCTTTCCTGGGAATGGTAAACTATTATCAAGTTTTTGTCGCTAATATGAGATTTATTCGGCAGTCATTAGACGAGCTTCTAGAGACAAAGAGGAAATGGAATTGGACGTCCAAATGTAGCGAAGCGGTCAAGAAAATTAAGGACATTCTGCAATCTGACCTTCTGCTCACGCATTACGACCCAACACTCGATATCATCGTGGCAGCCGATACCTCGGATTTCGGGATTGGGGCTGTCCTCCAGCATCGCTTACCAGATGGGACAGTCCAGGCCGTCAGTCATGTGTCCAGAGCGTTAACTCCTGCCGAAAAGAGCTACAGTCAAATTGAGAAGGAGGGTCTGGCTATTACCTTCGCGGTTAAGAAATTCCACAAGATGCTTTATGGTCGCTATTTCACGCTGCTCACGGACCATAAACCGCTTCTATCTATCTTCGGTAGTAAGAAGGGAATTCCTGTGCACACAGCCAACAGACTCCAACGCTGGGCGCTCATTCTGATAGCCTCCCGTACAAAAATATGTCTATAGAAAACCCACGTTATATCTCGATAGCTTTTCCTTGGTTTTTCAATGGGTTTTCTTTAGAAATTTGGGTCAATTTTGTGTAAAAAAACCCTTTTTAAGTTTTCTCTATAGAATTATCTGATTGGTTTTTGAGGAAACAAACACTTTTGCACTGGTAAATATAGTTAAATTTCTATAGAATTTACCGAATGTTTTTTGTTTGAAAATAGAAAATTTTCAATTTTAAATAGTGGCATTTCTATGGGCGGATTTGTGTTTTAGAAAACACCAATTTTTTACTGTTAATTATAGTAGAAAATCTATAGAATTTACCGAATGTTATTTCAGAAAACATTATAACCCATCTAAAGATGTTCTTAACAATATCTTAGAACACTAAAGGGTTTTATTGGTTGTTTTAGTAGAAAAACTGTATAGAATATCTATAGTATAACTTTCGAATTTTATTAGAGTTCTTATAGCTTTATTTATAGAATTAAATTGGATAATTGGAGTGTGTTAGAGAATTCTTTGAATAATATAATATTCTTTTACGAAAACTCTTAACAGCTTGCAGAGGAGCTCAGATTGACTTGGGGTAGATGCCACAACAAATAACATCCAAGTGAACCTAATTAAGAGTATTTAGAACACTGATACTACACTTTGGTCTTAACCAAAAGGCCGAGAAGCTAACGTTGAGTTCGAGATATAAATATTCATAACAAATGATTCAATTTATGCAAACGGTAAAATGCAAAAGAAATCAAAAATTACGACAGATGTGGCGAACGGTGGCATCCACATTTCATACGAAATGCTAGGCCTGAACAATCTTCTTCGCCGGCTTGATTTTTAAGAAGATCCAAAGTCTATAAGTAATCGAAACGGTTTCAAATATTAAATTAAATTTCACTTAGAAAAACAATTATTGAAAAACCGGACTTTCAGTTAAGACGAAAGACCGGAGACTTGTTACCAAAAAAAGGGGAAATTATATATCAGAAACCGTCAGAAGATGATCTTCCTGGCGACCAGATTTTCCGGCAGAGACCTGCAGAACAGAAATTCCATCGGAGACCTACCGAAGTAGACCTAGTGGCCAGACCTTCCGACGGAGATCTGAATACCTGGAGAGTAGTTCTTCCGGCGGCGATTTGGAGACCCAAGTGACCCAATCTTCCGACGGAGACCTTGAGACCATATATTCCGAATGAGACCTTGAGACTTGGATATCATATCTTTCGGTAGAGACCGAAAACTTGTATTCAAAGACTATTTATACGCTATAACCGGTAACACTGTGCATGGTCAATTAAATGCACCTTATTTCTGATACACGACAAGCTGCTTAATTACGTAAAGTTGAGGGTATTTTCTTGAAAAGCATCACACTGTCTGCAACATAATAAGTCCCAGGTCTTTGCTATTAATTATCGTTTCTTCCGTTTGTTGTGATACATGTAAATAGGCGAATAATGTGTTTAAAGGATGATGCTCATACAGTTTATGCGATGTATATTTCAACAAGCCAAATCTGGAACCCCCTACCCGGTTACTTATGCTGTTTTCTAAAAAAAAACAATTGGTAAATCGTGTAGAAATTCCACTAAATTTACAAATGAATAATTGCTGTTTAAAAAAACGGCCAATTCTACGGAAATTCCAGTATCTACCAGTGAAAAACTGGTGTTTTAACAACAAAAAACACAATAAATTCTATAGAAATTGACTAAAATTACTAAAACATTTGGTAAATCTATATAAATAACTTTAATAAAAAGTTCAGAAATTAACTCAAGTATCGAAATAAAATCTACTAAAAAGTCAAAGATAAACCATTAAAATAACCTAGGAAAAGTATTAAAAACAAAGGAAAACTAAAGAGAAAAAACTCGGGTTTTCAATAGACATATTTTTGTAAGGGCTTGATGGGATAGCTCGAAAACCTATAGAGTACTTTGGGAATATCTATAGATATTTGAAGTTTTTAAAACCATAAACATTTCCCAAAAAAAAGGTAGTGGTATTTTCTTCGAAAATTATATAGAAAAAGATATTCCTATGGTGTCCCATAGCCTTTCTATAAACCTCTATATATTTCTATAGATATTCTATACACAATTTTTGAACGGGCTACGACTTCAAAATCGAATATCGCTTGACGACGTCCTTTGGACAGGCAGCTGCCTTGTCCAAGTTAATCTCATCGCAACCTTGTCCCGACGATGACATAGTCCTGGCCAGCCTGCAGGTGGTATCCGATATCCAAGCTGTAGTTCGGCAACTGCCCGTGACTTTCCAGGAAATCAAAGCAGCGACTAGTCTAGATCCACTCTTGCAGACGGTAATGACCTATATAAAAACTAATTGGCCTTCCCTCAGGGATCTACAAGCCTTACGGGAGGGAAAAGAACTGGAGCAATTTTATCGGCGCAGGGATTTGTTCACTATCGAGCAAGATTGCATTCTCCTTCGAGACCGGGTTGTCATTCCAAGCAAGCTGCGGACTACTGTTCTGAAACTTCTTCATCATGGACATCCAGGGGTCAGCAGAATGAAGTCTTTAGCCCGCGCTCATGCTTACTGGCCATTCCTGGATACTCAAATCGAACAGTACGTCGCTCAATGTACTAAATGCATCTCGGCAGCTAAACTACCACCGAAGGCTGTTCTACATTCCTGGCCGAAAGCTGAAAGGCCTTGGCAGCGAATTCACCTCGACTACGCGGGTCCTCACCATGGACACCAGTATCTTCTCGTCGTGGATGCCTATAGCAAATATCCGGAAATCTTTGACATGAAATCCACCACGGCAACAGCCACTATCTCTACGCTAGAAAACATTTTCGCTCGCTACGGATATCCGGAGGTGATCGTAAGCGATAACGGAACCCAATTCTCTTCGGGGATGTTTGCCACGTTCTGTCGCAGAGCTGGGATTCAGCACATGTTTTCTCCGCCTTACCATCCGCAGTCCAACGGTCAGGCCGAACGGTTTGTTGATACCTTCAAGAGAGCCCTATTGAAACTTAAGGGTGAAGGAAGTGTTCAATACATACTGAATGTTTTCCTGCTGACGTACCGATCAACTCCGAACTATCGTATCGATGGGAAAAGTCCGGCCGAGATATTTCTAGGGCGGCAACTACGAATTGGTTTAGATCTCTTACACCCGCCTGTACCTCCATCGACAGTCTGCGACCATCAGATGGAACGACAGTTCAACCGTCGTCGTGGTGCTAAACAGCGGAAGTTCGTCCTTGGAGATCTCGTATATGCCAGGCAGCACAATTCCAAGACTTGGTACCCCGGACGAATTCAGGCCGTCCGCGGAGTCGTGTACATTGTTCAGATGGATGATGGTTCAACAAACACCTTCCATGTAAACCAACTTCATCGTCGCCTAGACGGGTTCCAGAATAAAGAAGATTCCGGCTCTAACGACCGTTACTATTCAGTATTCATGAACACGTTCGATCTGCCGATACCAGAACCAACACACCCTCCCACAGTTGTTCCTGCTGGAGAGCGTCACGCCAGATTCAGCATTCCGGAGGATGATTCTCAGGTTCCTCCCATACGTCGGTCAGAACGGGTGCGACGGAAACCGGCTCAACTTACCATCCAGCCTCATAAAACATCATACGATTAACTTTTTTAAAAAAAGGGGGAGGTGTTGGAACGGTTCCAATAAATTGAGCCGAATGTAATCTAAACAAACATGATTGTTTTTTAACTTGTATATATATATATAGTTTCCCGTTCCCTTTAAAAGGGCGAGTCTTACTTTGAGTTTTATGAATAAAGCGTTTGGTTATGTTTAGCTGTCGTAGTTCCTTTTAGCGTTACAACAACTTTATTTAGTTAAGTCAATTCGGTGGGGTTTTACTAATTACGGTTATTCTTTTTCCACGTGAGAGAGACAACAATAATTTCACGTTCATAAACATTTCGTGGGCATATTCTTTCCAACAAGCCCTCAAGCAGCTCTCTACGTCAAACAGACCCGAAATGGCGGCCAAATGAAAACGGCCAGAAACTTTTGTCCGGGACTGTACGTGATTGAAGGTATTTTATGCATATTAAATCGTGCTTCTGGCCGGATATTTAGAAAATACTAAAACGAAGAAAGCAATGGTATTTTCCGGCTGTAACTAGGCGCAAAGAAAATATACTGCGAATTAACAAATAACCGTGAAATCAATGTTGCCGGTCATGGATTGTTCAGAATGGCGACGCCCACGTTTTTGGCCCGAAACGAAGTCTATTGAATGATGTCATTTCAAATCTCTGGAATCTTGCCAAGTTATAAAATAAAATATGCTTGTTAAATATATCGCGTTATTTTTATTCAAGGTTGCCATTCTTTAACGATGCGAGCTTCCGAGATGCTTGACGACCTTCGAAAGATTAAGAATGTGCTTATTTCTGCTGTTGAGAGAATGACTATGTCGAAGGGATCCGCTGGCATTGTGGTCGTATTTTAAGCTCTGTCACGAGAAGGGGGCGGGAAACACGCCCCTGGTTTGCGCGTAGGGAACCAATAATATACATGGCTGATTTGATTTGATTTAGGGGGAAGGAGCTTACTATTAGTGTTTGGTGGGAATGGGATCAACGTTAAAAATCGTACCAACAGAGTCATTCTCTCGAAATAGAAATCAGTACATTCTTGATAAGATACGTATACGATAACTGAGCTATTGACTTTTTAAAAATTGCTGATAGGCCACTTATCTCGGTAATGTAGACACGGGTAAAACTGTGGAAATTCTTTTCGAGATCCAACTAACTCGACTGAGTTCACGTCACTTACGTTGAGTTCAATCCGTTGAAAATGTCGAGTTTGTTAGAACACTTAATCGTTCGCTATCGTTCGCTATTTGTGTGTTTCTTCTTGTTACCAATCTCTTTCGTGTACGATATTCTATTCTACGCCAGAAACAGAATCGTTTTCGCGCTGAGGACGGCGCCAAAACTTCACGATGAACGAGTTAAAGAGGTTCAAAATCAGGTAGGCCTTTTGAGATATTTTATGCTTGGTGGAATGCGGTAAATTGCGTGGCTGTAGGAACCGGAGGAGCAATGACCACCATGAAACGTGTAATTATAACCTCACCGGGTCCACCCACTGGAATACGTAGGTTTTTATCACGGAGTTAATTACTTAAGATATTTTTAATCCAAAACGGTTGCCAAAATTTAGTACTAACGTTTGTTTTGCTTAATTTTTTTATTTGAGAAAAACCTTATCTTCGTTTAGAATAGGCTCGGAACGTTTTATAAAAGAAATGTTTTAGAACTGTTATTTAAAGAAAATTAAAATTTTAAATCCGAGGGGTTTTTGGTATTTAAAAATATCCGGGATTTTTGTGGACCCCCCCCCCCCCCCAACTTCGAAGCACTGCTACTCAGTGCTGCATTATCTATAAGGCTGATTAGACTGAACCCATCAAGCAGGGGCCCCATGCATCACAAGGGAAGGAGCTATGTCTGCGGGCCCAAAAGTAACCCTTAGTCTAATCGATCTTCGGTGTCATCGTCATTATTTGGTTCTGTTAATGTTTTTAAGTCTGTGTAGAAAATATAACAAGTTTAACAAATAAATTATGTATAATATAATAATACATAATAAATTTATTTTTAAATAATGTACAAATACAGGTCTATAGCAATATTAAGTAAGATAAAAAATATTATATCAGAAATTTTAAATAACTTTAGTGTTCATTTAAAACATTGGTTAGAAATGTTATAAAACTTTAAAAGCGTAGTTATATCTTTATTCCTCCAGCTTCTTATACTTCCTAATTCGTTTAGATTTCTCACAATCAGTGGTTTTACATTGAACGCGATAAACCACGTAATACAGGAAATATTGCTTCTAGAGGAATGTAAAGGAAACAATTTTATTTCCTTGCAGCCAGGCTTGAAATTGAGTTGAACTATAGAAGCACCTATCGCAGGTTTCATCAATTAGTTTTAGTATTAGTATTACCATAAGTAACATTAACAATAAGTATGGTAATTAACGAGATTTACAACCAAACTGATTTTCATAGTTATTGCGCAATCAACATGTTTTCTCAGCACAGAGGTCTCTAGGGTCTAAAATATGCGAGACTCCCGTTAAGCCTAAATATCTGGTTTCCGATAGATAGGCGAAATATTAGGCTAAAATTTTAAAATTAAAAAAGGTTTTCTCCTGTTTTTTATCACGTATGATTCGCACGCGGGCTTCAAAACAAAACCAAAGCCCCTCGCGACTCCAGAACGTGCTCTCCGATAATAGGCTTAAATGTTTATCAAAAAGGAGTCATCCAAAATGATAAGCCGGGAGTCCAAGTCACGCATTGTAACCCGGCCACCTGAATTAAGGGCTTCAAAAGTCGCATGATGACTTAGGCCTAAGGTGGTGCCTTGGGTATTAGCCTAGCTGATTATTATTATTATTATTAGTATCAGTGCCGAAAAAAGGTTCGGTTAGAAAATTAGCATTTAAGCAATAGGAAGTGTCATACTTATTGTTATTATGTTACTCATGGTATTACTGACGGGTTAAAGACAATAATTATTTGTTAAATGAATGTTTTTAAAGAAAACAAGCTTAATAGAATAAGTGAAATTAATTTTTATTAACTTGGGCACGTAGATTTTTTACATTGGAAAACTGAGTAGTTAAATGAAATAATATAACAAATATGTCACAATTTAAAGGGGCACAGAATCGTTTGATTTATGGAATCAGGGCTTGAGAAATGCCAAATTATGATTGGTTGGATCTGCCATCACGAGGTAAGGGGAGGAACTACCTAAAATCTCTGATGAATTTTTCAAATTATTCTGTGACCTTTTAAAACCAATTGAAATTGACTCGTTGAGTCAAGTTAAACCAGGTTTTGTCCCGTCGCGTATCCCATCACTGTAATTAGCAAGTGACATGTCTTTCCAGAACCTACAATCTTCCCAAGTCGTATGCATCAGCGCCCCCTGTGGCATGAAAGTAAAGTGTTAGTGTACTTAATTGATATTGCATTTAAAGCTTTAACAAAATCCAGTGACAAAAAAGTTTTCTTATACGCGTCAAAATAATAATTTTATTCCTTTTCATTTATAATATTCGTGTGCATTTCATTTTTAAAAGGTATTGTTACACTAGGCTATCGTGTACTGTTACTATTAACCTAACTACTTCAATAACTAAAGCTAGGTTATTGAAAGGTTGTTTATTCACTTCGCGTACTTATTACATGGAATTCTCGGACCAAATAGATCATTCTTATCAAAAACGAATAAAATATTTAATCGCCACAATTTCCAATAATAGACCGGTTTCGCCCTATACCTTAACTTTCCATATATTTTAATCCCCACCACTATCCCCTATTCGGCTTTCCGTTGCTACGCAACGAGTTTTTACATTTTTACTGATTAGGCTTAGATTTTCTTTTTGTTGCACCTAGGAGTAACAAACACAGCACCCCACACAAAGAGAACGCAGCTATCCTTTAAACATGCTAACGCAGTGTTGTGTACAAATTTCATTGGATGAGCCTTTCCGCTGAACGTTTTACGGAAATAGGGAAGACAATTTCCGAATTTTCCCCTTCCGACGGCAGCTGGCGCAAAAGCGTCTAACCAATGAAAACTGTACACAAGAAAATACACGACTTTTGACGGGTTGCTTTCTGTTTGTGTGGGGTGCTGTGTTTGTTGCTCCTAGGTTGCACAGTACTGTGCCTTTTATTTATTGTCGAAGGCTTATTGGTCCGAGTAACTCGAACGTTTTTTAAATTTCTTTAAATTGGCTTAGGGTTTAGCCAATTTGAACCACCTTTTCATTACGGACTTTTCTACCCTTTCGCGTGTTTTGCGATCACTGAACTGTAACAGTACTTAAAGTTCAAAATTAATGGTGGTTGTGGATCATCTAACAGACGTTTCTATAAAGCATCTTCAAGGAAATTGTCATGAAGTAATATTTCCTAGAGCTAGGACCTACAAGTTACTGTTTATATAGTGCCTGTTGAAATGATGGAAACTATTGACATGTACTTTATGCAATAAGTATATCGTTTTTTGACATATTAAGGCTTATCAAAATCACCATTATTACCAAACTGTAATAGTATATAATTTTGAGAATAGATGGCCCTACAATAAATACTGAAATGTCTTACTTGCTGCACGATGTGAGCTTCCTTAGAAGTATTTAAATATGGTATTTAAATCGACGAATGAGACACCCATTCCTATTTATCTACAAAAGGAAAGATCAGTAAAAAAAGCCATTTTTAGGTGAGAAAATGGAATGAATCCGACCAGAGCAAACCGATGTGCACAGCACGACCAGGATATCAGACTGTCAGCTTTCGGGAAGGAATCTACAAACAGACTCTCAACCGAATCAGCATTAATTTGGTGGACATTCTGAAGGTGGACACCGAACGAAGGACAGTGACTGTGGAGCCGTTGGTGAACATAGGACAGATCACAGCCACGTTGAACGCGATCGGGTGGACTTTGCCAATCATACCGGAATTAGATGATTTAACAGTAGGTAATCGATTGAAAAGACAAGGGCAGAAATTGTTATTATATAAATATCTTATCAATCAAGATATTCACGAATTTTTTTTCCCGAAAGATATATTTTACATTTAAAGAAATTTTAATATTGTATTTATTTCCATTTATGGGAATATCAAATGCACTTTGTTTAAACCTGAAACCTAGGAATAACAAACACAAGGAGAACGCAGCTAGCCTTTAAACACGCTAACGCATCGCTGTGTACAAATTTCATTGGACGAGCCTTTAGGCTGAATGTTTTACGGAAAGGGGGAAGACAATTTCCGAATTTTCCAGTTCCGACGGTAGCAGGGGCTAAAGCCGTTAACCAATGAAAATTTTCCGAAGAAAATGCACGACTTTTGACGGGTTGCGTTCTTCTTGCGTGAGGTTCTGTGTTTGTTGCTCCTAGCTGAAACTAATCAACGTATGCAATTGAAGATTACATTATCACCTGTAATCAGAAGCCACGTGACATTTTGAAAAATATATTTAAAATATTTTAAATGAAAACACGTGCTTTAAAAACCGTTTGATATCTTCGCGAAACTTTGTGGTAGAAGACTGCAGTGTCCCCCACTATTATCATAATTTATTGTAAAATTGGAAGTTACCGTTTTAAAGTGTTAAATGTCAATCTTCTTTTTAGGAGGCCTAATCATGGGATCTGGAATAGAATCATCGTCCCACGAGTTCGGATTGTTTCAGCACATTTGCCTGTCGTACGATTTAGTGATGGCTGATGGATCCTTAGTTCATTGCAGTAAGGTACTCGCACTGTATTTATAATTACTATCAGCAATACCTACAGTTACTAGGTACGTTTATCTTAATGTTAAGACTTTGCAGAACATAATGGGACAACGTCTTCTCCCTTTATGCCCAAGACAATTTGCACATGCTTCTTAACCTTTTCGGAAAATTAATATCCCCCCTCCCCCTTTGACAAATTTCGTGTTACAAGGTTTTCTCCAGAGAGCACTAAGTCCCACATTGAAAAATGGATATTCAGTTGATTATGATCGTTTCTGTCAATAGAATGCTATTTTATTGAATTTTTTGTACGAACTATTTTAGTGTCAAAGTGTTATTAACATTTTATCAATCTATTCGCGACCGTAAACTATCAGTACGCCTCCCTTGGTTCGCCATTGAAATCCAGAAAGGTAGCGGCTAAAGCAGAAGCTATAAGTTTTTCCTCATCGTTCTTCATAAATTTTACTTAATAAATAACTTGCTTTAATACTATAGGCTTCGCCCGGGGTCTTAGTTTTAATGAATTAGATCTATTTTGTACGTAAGAAATGTAAAAGCTGTAGCGAAAACGCAACACGCGTAGCAAAAACTGTAGCAAAAACGTCAAAGCTCTAGAGCTAACCGTTCTCGAGTACAAATAAATAAATAAATAAATAAATAAATGGACAAACTTTAAGACTTATAGTTATAGATGATACTTGCAATTTAATCTAATTGATGCTTATATTTTTATAAGTTTATTTATGAAAATAAACGTTCTTATGACTTTTTAATTCGTCTGTAACCGACGCCAGATCATAGGCATCCGCACAACCTAGGGGAAGCTACCACCATTTCGCCACCTAGACTCGTTTCGGTCGCGAATTAAAATTTCGGGTATGTAACATAATGGTATTGATCCTGGTATAATTCATATTTATCAAATAAATATAAAAAAATTATAATATAATTAACAGGACAACATCTTTCGAAAAATTTGTAATTTCCATTGATGTTCACTTAAGGGGATTGGGTTGTTCTGCTCACGGGAAGAGTGAAAATTCTGTCCAACCATAGACCATCTACCCCAAGAAGGACTGGCGTCAACCTCGAAAAAGTCTCAAAAGTGATGCGGCTTTATTTACAGCAAACAGATAATAGCGCGTGAAAATCATAAAATTTACGAAATAAAAATTAAAAGGTCGTGTGCGAGCCAGCTTCTACAACACATTTTTTATTGTCGCGTGTGCTCATCTATGTACCTTTAAAACTGCCTCTACTTGCCGTGAGATGGCCTGCTCATAAAAAACCCACATCACATTCGAGATTTAAAAATTTGTTACTACCAGCGATACATATCCCTCTTGGGGTAGGTGGTCTCTGGTCCCACAGACTAGCTAGATTGAGTTAAGTAGCACGTCTGAAATAACGTTCCTATCTTAAGAAGTACCATAATAAAAGTAGCATTTTCGATAAATCACTTAGCAAACCTCATTATTCATACGCAACAGAAACTTTCGTAAGCCACATACCTGTAGGTTTAATTTTATATCTATGATTAACTGATCAACAGGAAGAAAACTCTGATTTGTTCTACGCCGTTCCGTGGTCGCACGGCGCGTTGGGTTTCCTGGTAGCAGCCGAAATCAAAATTATTCCAGCCAAGAAGTACGTCAGGGTGCACTACAAACCGTGTTTCTCACCCGAGCAAATCCAAATGGTCATTGCTAGTAACATCGGAAAATACGACTTCATCGAAGGAATTGCCTATTCCGAATCCACGGCGGTCATCATGTGCGCCGACATGGTGGACGATGTAGAAACTGATCTGGTACAATTTCTAAATTCGTCTTGTGTAATTGATTATAAGAGAAACCGATGGTAGAAATGTAAAATGACTTTAAATGAGTTGACGGCTGATATCCCTTGCTCTTTGAAATAACTAAAAACCTTAAGCAAGTGTCAGCGACATCCAATGCACTATAATAGCTTTGGGAAACAGGACCAAGAATCGCTACTGCAATCGGTGACTCGTTGCTCGTTGGCAGTTTCTAAATGTTATGTTAACGTGAATTGCCTAAGCCTATGACCCTGTGATTTTTACGTTAAATCCGGCGCAATTTTACTGGGACCTTATGAACATGGGTCTGAGAGAGAAAAGTCCGCCTCGAATTAGGAAATAGTACAAGGAACTATTGTTTACGTTCAGTTATGGGAAAAGGTCCAAAGGATTTCCATCTATCTGTCGGTAGAGGTACTAAAATTGGTTAAAAACCATTTAAATGGATAGAGGACGTCCGAAAATGGTTATACAAAAAAATTCATGTTAATATTTCCAGTATTTGATTTATTATTAGCAACCAAATTTCGTGTTTTATCCCCCCCCCCCGACTCGAGAGTCGAGACTTGGTTGAACCTACCTGCAGCGCCATCTCGTGAGCGAAATATTATTTTCCCCAGTTTTATCGTTTTTCGGTCGGAACTGTCGTCTGCTACGACATTCTCCTTTGCTTTTTAACCGAGTTATATTCGTAGATTGTAATTTATCGTGTTTTTAAAATGCCTTACACGCCGCCCTTTCTCAAATTTTAGCGACTTCGTTCTTTTGGCGCTGCACGTAGGTTCAACTGCGATTTCTGAAATTTTTGGAGCCGTTTGATGTAGGTTGTGGAAAAAGTTGCGTAATTTTTTGAATACTTTTCCAAAAACGATAAATATTCAGGGACATAATCATTAATATATTTTCTATAACCTTTTTTTGAGGGGCGTTGGGCTCGACCAGTCAGCGAGCGTTATGCCGTCACGTGGTAGACGCAAAAATTCTTAAGCCTACTTTTAAAGACTTTCAAAATTGCTCCTTATATCACGTGACAGCGAAACGCTCGCTGATTAGTCCAACTCAAAGAGCTTCAAAAACCGGGAAAATAAAGTAGAGATATTTAAACATTTTTTTCTCCGTTGTACAGTCGTTTTCCCGTGCGCCAGAACAACGGGGAAAGGTGGTAAAACGAGAAAATAGAGAAAATCAGGAAAACAGTGCTCGTGTGAACCAGCCTTTAGAAATAATTTTTTTTTCCAAGTTAATAGCTTGAATATTTCATTTGAGAAAATTGCGAAAACGCTGATGCCAAAGAATGGGAATTTTTATAATTTTTTTTTTCATTTATAGTCGAATTTTCGATTGTAGTGTAAGGCTTATTTAACACAAAAGAATATTTGTGGACACATTGTCCTAGAAAATTAAATTATTGATATGTAATTTCATAAAAACATTTTTCATTTTTGAAGGTAAATAGAATTTGCAGTTACAACAAGCCTTGGTTCTTCAAGCACGTGGAGTCATTTTTGAAAAAAGGATCAGCAACCGAGTACATCCCTCTTCGAGACTATTATCACCGCCACTCAAGAGCCCTCTTTTGGGAAATGAAGGTAACTAAGAAAACAAGTGAAATGCATAAAATAGTGGTGAATATTGATCAAACAAGTGCTTTTGATTGGACGATCTTCAGTAAATATCCACCTCAACGTTGAAAAAAGTAGAAAAAGTACACAAATATACTCAACGTTGAGTAGATCTCGACATTGAAAATGTCAATCCAGAGTTTCGAGTAAAATAGAAACGAAATTACCAAGGCTAACTTAACATACCGAAATTTAGTCGTTTTTGAGAATCTGGAAATATATAAATAAAATTACCAAGGCTAACATAACATACCGGAATTCAGTCATTAACGAGAAATATGAAAAATCGCTAAGGCTAATCTAACATACCGGAATTTAGTCGTTATCGAGAATCTGGATAAATGGGAAAACTATTACCGAGACTAACCTAACATACCGGAATTTAGTCGTTTTCGATAAATATTAAAACTACTAAGGGTAATCTAACAAACCGGAATTTAGTCGTTATCGACAATCTGGATGAATGGGAAAATCGTGTTTGAGAAATGGGAAATATTACTAAGGATAACATACCAGAATTTAGAAGTTTTTCGAGAAATGAGAAAAAAGTACAAAGATTATCTTTATATCTTTCTATAATCTTAAAGTACTAAGATCTAACCAGTTCGCAGAAATTTTATTGTTTTGTCGAGAAGGTCACATGAATTTAACAATACAATGTAAAAGAAAATGATTGTAAATGTTTTCTGTGTTTAATTCTAAACTAAGAACTGACGAGCTATCATTTCAAAACTTAGTTTAGATAATAAGCTAGACTAGGAACCATTTAAGCCCAAGTCATCAAGCGATTTTTAGCCCATAAATTTATGTGGCCGGGTTACAACGCGTAGGAGGGAAGAGACAGCCCCACATGCCACGCGAGCTAACAGCACCCTACACTAACTATAACCGGTAACCTATTTACAAGTTTTTATAGAAACGTCTATAGTAAAAAGAGGGCAAAAAAACTAAATCCTAACAAATTTCAGGTAATGATAAAACTTTCCAAATACTCGGACCAATCGGTCTTCGAGAAAAAAACCTCTTTACAAGTTTTTATAGAAAGGGAAAACCCCTTAAACAGTGGGGATAACTTGCAAACACAACGCGGAAGGAGTAGTTCCGAGTTTTCACCCAGTGCCACAAGCTGGGATCAAACCCGGCTCCTCTTGCTGCGAGGTGAAAGTGCAAACCACTCCGCCACCCCACTAATTATCTAGTAGATTCCTTCGCGGAGTAAACATCGTTTCCTTAATTATAATTATGTGTATATTGACATTTTGGGTATCGGAAAGAAATTGAAATGTTAATATGATTTTCAGTATATTTTGCCATTTGGAAACCATTGGCTCTTCAGGAATCTCTTCGGTTGGCTGATGCCGCCAAAGATCTCTCTCCTGAAACTGACTCAAGGAGAAACTATCAAAGAACTTTATGAAAAGCATCATTTCATTCAAGACATGTTTGTCCCCTTGCATACTCTCCAACGGGCCTTGGCGTTCTTCGATGACGCTGTCAAAGTACGTGCCATCCATATTTTAAGTTCAAAGGCTAGAAATAAGCCTAATATACTGTTTATATAAAGAATTGTGAAAATTCAGGGTTGTATTGGTGGTAAGCAGTAACTTAATTTCAAACTGCCATTTCGTACTAAGCCAAATTTGTACTCCACTATAGTACTATAGGCATTTTCTACTAACAGAGTTTGTTTATCTAAATCGTATTTGAAAGAATTATCATCCAATAAGCTAGGAAAAACGGCCGGGGCAAAGTCGCATATGGTTGTAGGACTAGGAACTCCTACAAACATTTCACCCTAAAAGTCAGTGCTCCTAGCGACAAAAACAATAATATCGTTAATCAATCAGCAAACGCCTTACTTTATACTTCATTTAAAGAAAGTTTACCATAGTATCAGATGACGATTGAACACGATCGTCGAAATTTAAAACCACGTTGCAAAAATAAATATTAAGTTAAATTACGCGAAAAGGAGGTAGAAACGTCTATAGTAAAAAGAGAGCAAAAAACTATACCCTAACAAATTTCAGGTAATGATAAAACTTTTCAAATACTCGGGACCAATGGGTCTTCTAGGAAAAAAACAAATTAAAATGGTAATAAAAGAGCCAGAATTTCCCGCGGTAGACTGGTTTCGCACTATTTGGAGGTCATCAGTACCGCGCTCAAAATTCTGGCTATTTTAATTTGTTTTTCATTCTAAGATCTATTTGGTCCGAATTTCGGATTTTAATTTTATTCTCGAAGACCTATTGGTCCAAGTATTTCGTAAGTTTTATCATTACCTGAAATTTGTTAGGGTTTAGCTTTTTCGCCCCATTTTTACCTAGAAGGGGTTATACAATCACCGTGTCTGTCAGTCAGGCCTGCGAACGCGTTCGCATTTTCAGGGCAAAGGGTAGTCACTGCGTACGCAGTTTCTCGAAGGGTTGGCAAAACCACCGTGTGACGGTGAGCGTTAACGGATTGATTTGCGGTTGGGTTTGGTTTGGTTGGTGTTTTTTCGTCAACGCTCACCGGATATTTCGTTATTGTTATGTTGTAGGTCGTAAATGTTGAGTTCGTGTTGTGACTGTTGTGGGTGTTGAGTTCGTTTTATGATGGTTGTGGATGTTGAGTATGTTGTGTTTGTATGGGCGTTTTCTCTCCAACTTCTTCTTAATGACTTTGGGACGGACCGAGTGCTGCGTGTAATGCTACCTCTCAACGTCCAATGGCAGGGTTTCCACCAGTTGTACACGGTATTCGTCTTAGTATCAATTTGCGAATTTTTGGCGCCGGCCGGGAATCGAACCCGGGTCTGCCTCGTGCAAGAGATGTACTCTAACCACTCAGCCACCAACGCTTGATAAGTTACGGTGTTTTTCTAAAAAACAGCTTTGGCGAATGTCCTTTACAAAGTTATAACGTTAGGTACTATAATTTATTCTACATCATTTTAAATATTTATAAATTAAATTAATCTTATATTTAATTAAATATTTATAAATTATATTAATCTTAAATTTTATTAAATATTTATAAATTATATTAATCTTATATTTAATTAAATATTTATAAATTATATTAATCTTATATTTAATTAAAAAGAATTAATTATATTAATCAAATATTTACAAATTATATTATATTTAATTGAATATCTGAGTGTTTTAATTTATTTGATCGTGTTCAGGAATTGAACTCGGGTCGCATCGTTACAATGCAGATAGTTTACCGCCGAGCCATCCACTTCCTTTAGGAGAGTAAAAAGTAAAGAAACCATTATGATAAGGCGGGTTTTTTACCTTTTAATAACGCTTAGAAAAAGGATAATTATTCAAAACTCCCGCGGAAACTATATAAAAGTAATAATATAGCGCCACCGTGTGGAGAACTATCAATCAAACCGGGTAAAAAATATAATATCTTAAATTTTTCGAACTTTAGTCAAATCTCGAGGTGTCAAAAAAACCACAAAATAAGGGTATATAAGGCCGTTGCCGTCAATTTAGTTTTTCTTAGTTCTTGGCTGTCAGACGAAATACTACAGGACGGGGTCCTGGTGTCGGTCAAAAGTTATGAGGTAACTTTGCGGTTTTAATTAGTATGTTCGGTCTTCGGTCAAGAAAAGAGTTAAATTGTGTTTCGCGTATGGAACGTGAGTGAATGGACTTCACTGTATGAACAGTGCGTGTTTAAGACTGAAAGTGTTAGAGTAATTGTGAACTAACTCAAGTCAGCTGTAAGATAAAATTGATTGTTATTTTTTTTGAATTGGAATAACCTAATTATACGCTTGAAATTATCAACTCAACCTGTGAGGCTAATTAAGTAGATTGGAAGTAATTAGTAGCGAACAGCTCTCAGCTGTTAATTAAGACGGAGTTTATAGTTAGGTAGTTTGAATTTAGTTAAAATTACTCAGTATAATTTATAATATTTACTTAAGTGTAAGTGTGTTGGGTTTATGTTTCAATCACGATGAACTAAGACACTTGAGTACCAGTTCTGTACAATTACGTAGAAGGGATATATATTGTTGGGCTATTAATCAAGAACGTTCCATAGACTGTTCTGAATAAAAATAAACATTTATAATTTTGTATAATTCTGGTTGCCATTTTATTTTCTAATCACTCGCCCACAACATTACAGTTCTGGCAATCCCGAATCAAATAAATTTTCGATATAACGGCGACGGGAAATTATTCTCGTAAATTTATCGCGCGGCCTTAGGGAATATTCTTTTTACAAAATTTCGATAAACTATCGTTGAATTAAAATCAGCCCAATTCCGTTAAAATTATAAACCAAAAAGCGAACGGTCGTTATAGTACCCTCTGTAGATATTTATTTCATTAAAATTTGCTTCGTATTATACATGTATTCAACTTATAAACTTGTACTGTAAAAAAGGGATAAATTCAATTGTGCAGTGTTATAGTACGTCTAACTCACTGTTGTAACAACTAACTTATGATATTCTGAATAAATTAAAATTGGTCGTTTCGTCTCATTTTAATTATAATTAAAATTTTATACCGGGCGGGATAGAACTGGGATAACATTTTTAACAAATAGCTCTTTAAGATATAACTCCGCAATTTAAAGTTATCTCGAGAAATTAATACCACTAGGGACTATTCTTCCGAGGAGAGGTATATTTTGGCTGGCCAACTTGTTATTATGTACTTCTCTACTTTTTCGCGTAATTTAACTGCATTATAGTCCATAGTTGGTTTCAATTAAGTTAAAAATGGAACCTTGGTGTGTATTTCATTAAATTGTAAACCTAACATTCCAGGTGTATCCTCTATGGCTGTGTCCCATGACTCTTCCAAACGATCCGGGGTTTGTGCACTCAAGTAATGGCGAACCGGAGATTTACGTGGATATTGGAGTCTACGGAGAACCATTAGTCCCGAATTTTGACCCCTCCAACACTACCAGGAAATGTGAAGAATTCGTTCGTTCCACCAAAGGGTAAACGTTCCTTGTATCATCTTTTCGGAGGCTTCTGATTAGTGCTTCCAACGGATTATCAAATTACAGTTGCGTTACCTGATTCGAAAACATTATTACGATATCAGATATCGAATAATCTGCAATTAGCCTAAGATATTATCAGACCAGTAAATATGGGTCAAATTTAAAACCCGAAACTAATCTGGATTCATTGTAAACTGATAGATGAAGGACATCGTAATTCTTCTATGGGATTTGGCTTTCGACAGATTTTTTTCAAATTGAAAGATGTTGTTAAGCTTGATCAAAGGAGCCAAATTGTCTTGGCAAGAAAACTCTATTGGTATTGCCCCGGGTTAGCGACGCGCGAACGTAGAACGCTAACCGCTGGCCGTGACTTCTTTTAAAAAATAGACAATACTAAGTTTTGTCCACTTTTGACCGCTGATACTGGACAAACTAAAGGAGCTAAGAAAATTTTGCTCTTTTGATCAAGCCCAACAACATATGTTTCAATTTGAAAAAAAAATCTGTGTAAAGCTATATCCCATATAAGTGCGATATCCTTTGAGCCGGTTTCAGATACCTCACAGTTATCGATTTTACACATCCCCCGATTAAACTCCTTTAAAAAAATTTATGGCCTCTTTTTAATTTGCTTTTCACTAGATAATTTATCTACTAAACGTATCATTCAGCTCACTGTTCAGCTATCTGAATCTGGTGATATGAATTATAACGGATCAGTTCAGGCGGTTATTTGAGATAATGAATCAGGTGGCTGGGTTGAGGGAATATAAAAGTTGAACCTGATCTGACTAGCTGATTATATTCAGATGGCTCGAATCATCTGATGAATAGAAACATCTAGATAATATAAATGGAATCTAATTTATTTTGGCTCCGACAGATTTCAGATGTTATACGCTGATTCGTACTTGTCGAAGAAAGAGTTTCGTCAAATGTTCGATCACACTTTGTACGATCTGGTCAGAGAGAAGTACAACTGCCAAAAGGCGTTCCCCGATGTTTACGACAAAGTCAACAAAAATGCTCGACGATGAATCAACCCACACATTTGCAATGTTTAAACAAGCGAACTACTTTTCTTTATACAGTATTCTAATTAAAAAAACTTTACCATTAACATTACAATAATTGAGTGCATTTATTTGACGAATTGATTTTGGACTAATGAAAACAGGGACGTTTCGGTTGCACAGAATTTCTTTCACAAGCCCGAAACACTCTACTTCAAATCCCCCTTTCGGGGAAAATTGGTATAACAATGACCACGTTATTGGAGCGGCCATGTTTAAAAAACAGAAGACGTTAATACTGCTTTTTTAAACAAGGCCCTTTCCTGTGATACCTGTGATGTGAGTTACGTAGTTTAATAATAAAAATAATAAGCTAGGCTAATACCCGAGTCACCACCTTGGGCCTAAGTCATCAAGCCTTTTTTAAGATTGATCGGAAGTACTGGGTTTGACGTTTTGGGGGAGTCACGACGTTCCTGTATTCATTAGTCCAAGAATGTTTTATTTTAGCAGCAACGTCTTCTACCATCCGTAAAACACCTCTTAAGCACACCATTTAGAAGGTTTACGAATTTTGAATTGGTCCAAATCGACTAATTTTAGCAGTGCGAAATGTCTTTAACAATGAGTACAATAATTTACGTACTTCGAGCTTAAAATAAGAAAATTAGTTTTTAATCCAATTTCATAATCATTGCTAGTGAAGAAAAGCAAGGAGTATCTAAGGCTTTTTTTCGGGTAGGGTTTAAACTGTGATTTAGAAGTCACTTACGTTTTGCACTTCCCCCTTGATCCATTTCGGGGTTTCGAACGCCAAAACTGGGCCGACTTAAAGGAAGTGTCGGCTCTGGGTGAAGTAGCTCTTTTTTCAACAGATGTTGCTAGCGTCGAAATCAAAACAAGATGCTGAAGCTACATTTTGCCCCAAAAGGCGGGACATAAAAGTATGCTTCGCGTTGATTGACTCGTTTGTAAATTTGTCAATAACTTCAATTATAGTAATTGTTTACAATATATTTTATGTGGGATATATAGTTTAGGTTAAAGTTCACTAAGTAGAGTAAAAGTGGTCTAAATATATTACTCTATAATGGCTGTCTGACGACGTTATTGTTTCGCTAGGATCTAGGACATCTCGTCGCTGGACGAGTGGTCGGCGGACTTTTCGTCGCATACGACAATTCGTACCCGGACCACTGGTCGCCGGACAAGTAGTCGCTTGGAAATTATGCGTAGGCGGACAACTTGTCGCGGGACACATTTTTTATTTATAGATTTTTTTTATTAAAAATACAAACAAAACAGGGGGCGGTTTTTAGAAAAAATAGCGACAACTTACAATTTGTAATTTGTTATCTACAAAATTTGAATTACGTAGTGTTTTTAATAAAAAAAATCTATAAATAAAAAATGTGTCCCGCGACAAGTATAGGTACCCCTTGCGTTGATTGGATCGTTTGCAAATTAGTCAATAACATAAATTACAGCAAATATAAACAATATTTTTCCATAGGATCACGCCTCCAGTAAAGTCGCGTTTTTCGAAAAATCGGACTCATAGCCATCTCTAATAACAGGTGGCAATGATAGAGCCGCCACTTGCTTTAAATTCGCCTTTGTAAGAGCCGAATAAGCCAATCGCACAGCCTGCCATGGCTAGTAGTGCGCAGCAGTAGCTAACGTGGCTCCATCCATAGACTCATTTTGAACTATTAGGGCCTGGTGCAGAAACGTTTTGCGATTTCTGTTAAAATTAATAGGATCGCAATTTAGCGATTCTGATTTAGCGAGCTGTTTATTGGGTGTGACTAAAACGCAGTTGAGTCTGGACAGTCTGGACTACAGTGAATGGTGGGAATCTACTTTCCTACTATACGTAAAATAACTATGTCCCTGGGACAAGTTCACAAATGGTAAACGTTGTCCAATATTCTGGCCAAAATGACTTAAATTCAGTATTGCAGTAATATGGACGTATATATTTTTTTCAATTCTAGTCTGGACTAAGTGACTAAAATGCAGTGATGCAGAAATCTGGACGTAAATTATTTTCTATTCTTGTTTCGAGTTGATGTGAATATAACAAAATATTTATATCCAGATGGCAGTGGAAAAACAATCCGTAAGATTGGTTCGTCGCTTTTTATGAAAGCGGCTACAAACTCATCTTCCGTATTAAATCAAACTAGTGGATCAAAACCTACTGATGACCAACAAACTATGGTTAAATGTAAGTGAATTAAAAACTAAAAATCACGTAGACAAGATTTGCTCTAAAGGAGACATTTGTACATTTTTATAGCATTGAAAATGTCAGTTTTTCAGATTCTTACCGTTGAAAAAGAAAACTTGACGGGTGATCAAACTGAACAATCGAAGAATTTGACAAGGCTGAACGAAATCTGCAACCACATTCCTCACTTGAAAAGGTTGCGTAATCTGAACACAACTCTAGTCAACAAAATCCATCAAATAGGCTTCTAGCTTGTTCAAGCTCAACTTTAGTTAATAAAACTGTGTTGTCCAATAAAGGAAAATTGTTCAGAGTTGAAAACCCAAATCAAACTTACGTTGAAGCTAGTCAGCCTAAACGGGCTCCAAATACCAAAAGTGTTGAAATGAAAGAGCAGGATCACCGATAGATAATTGATCCCCACTTTCGGATAATGAATCTTCAGGATCACCAATGGATTATGGAATCCAAAGCGACTATATAAATCAATGTAACAGACCATTTTTAGGTACTATGGGGTCAGAGCGTTCAATTTGGGATCAAAATTGTCAAAATGACTACGATAGAAGAAATTTCGAAATTTACGCTCACATGAGAAATAGACAAACACCAAGATATCAACAAAATCAATCTGATAATGAGACAGATTATTCCAAATAGGAGGAAAATTATGTAGTGTTTTCAGTTTCAGGTCTTGGAAAAACCATTTCAAGTAATCAAACTGGAAGGCATAATCCATTATAAGGTACGTAACACCAATTATTTAAATAAAACTTCACCCTTAATTGTTGTAGACTTGGACAACGAGTAGTTGAGAAAATCTGTTGCGATGATGCTTAGTGATCCAAACACCAAAACGGATGCTTCCCTGCATCATCTCGGCAAAGACAAGAAAATTGAAATGGAGATTTAAACTTTTGAGGTAATTGGCTTTTCCCGACTTCCTCTTCAGACGTTGGAACAGTTAAATGATGCCGTAGTGCTAATTCAAAAAGAAGACTTTAAACAAAAGATTGTAAGTAATTTAAATTAACCTTTAGAATGTTAAATGAAAATTAATTTTTTGTTGTTTTTAATTTAGATGTGAAAATTGGAATTTTTTGGTGGGAAAAAGATTTCTGACTGTTGCAGTGGCGTCGCCCGACACTTTTGGGGGAGGGTGGCATGTCCCCTCCAAATTCAAAATAGCCCACCCCCAAAACGTATGCCGTATCTCCGCCAACTGCAAAAGAATGTATAGACTACTAAGATAATACTTTCGTATCGATCTAGCAGCACATCTTTAGTGGCATACCTAGACCCTTTGACGCTCGGGGCAGATCACGAATTTGCCGCCCCTCCAAATTTCCAAAAGAGCAATCGTTTTATAGTTCCTCCAACGTTAAATGCAGTAAAAACACTTTTAAAGACGCAATGTCCTACCTGCACGGCCGGTGTTCGGGGGGGGGGGGGGTAAGCGTGGCAAAAGAACCCCAGGCTCGGGCTTCCGAAAGGGGCCCGCCGACCCGGGTGCCTAACTACTATTTTGAAAATCGTAGCGCCGGCCCTGCCTACCTGGCCAACAAATATTATTAACTTAAAATATTATTACAGTCGGCAGTCGCTTTGTGGTCGATGAAAACGGTTGACCAACTATTATCCGACATGTTTCTATGTCGTTTGTCAAGCTAACGTACGATATTCTTTCCTGGGGAGGTTGCGCTGCCTACCTCTTCAATAAAGTAGAAAGTGTGCAAAGGAGCCCATACCTACTTTCTTAAAAACAAACCATACGATTACGATTTTTTGTTACACCACTAAACTTCGACACTGTGAAATTATTTTCCGATAAGCGTGAACTGTTGTTTCTACGAAACGCAATCAAAAAGTTTAATATTATCAATTTAACCGAAAAATTAAATCTTAACGTTCTAGAAACCGAACCACCTTTAATAATAATTGTAATATTAAATCTCCCTTACAACGTATGCGGAGTACGTGCAATGAGTACAATGATGTTATAGACATTTTGGCGTGTAAATAGTCTGATATTTTAAAAATGAAGTAGGGTGGTTTATCTCTCCTGCAATACTGTGTTGTTAAAATTTCATTTTATATTTTAATGTACTCAAAATGTTTTGTTACCAATTCCAAATTGTAAATCCTTGTTGGCGCATTCTGCGCTGTTGATGTGCACTGTAAGTAAAATCATTTCATTTCAAATAATTAAAATACATGTACTATCAAATAATTAAAATACATGTACTATCAAATAATTAAAATACATGTACTATCAAATAATTAAAATACATGTACTATCAAATAATTAAAATACATGTACTATCAAATAATTAAAATACATGTACTATCAAATAATTAAAATACATGTACTATCAAATAATTAAAATACATGTACTATCAAATAATTAAAATACATGTACTATCAAATAATTAAAATACATGTACTATCAAATCATTAAAATACATGTAGTATCAACGAATTAAAATAAATGTACTATAAAATAATTCAAATAAATGTACTATCAAATAATTAAAATAAATGTACTATCAAATAATTAAAATAAATGTACTATCAAATAATTAAAATAAATGTACTATCAAATAATTAAAATAAATGTACTATCAAATAATTAAAATAAATGTACTATCAAATAATTAAAATAAATGTACTATCAAATAATTCAAATAAATATACTAACAAATAATTCAAATAAATATACTATCAAATAATTCAAATAAATATACTATCAAATAATTCAAATAAATGTACTATAAAATAATTCAAATAAATGTACTATAAAATAATTCAAATAAATGTACTATAAAATAATTAAAATAAATGTACTATAAAATAATTAAAATAAATGTACTATAAAATAATTAAAATAAATGTACTATAAAATAATTAAAATAAATGTACTATAAAATAATTAAAATAAATCTACAATCAAATAATTAAAATAAATATACAATCAAATAATTAAAATAAATATACTATCAAATAATTAAAATAAATATATCAAAGTTATATAATTTGAAAGACCAGGACCATATGTTTTTATGAAAATTTGGAACTTTTAATATATGGCACATATAACGCTGCGAAAAAGCGAAGAAGTATACCATTTTAATATGTTTCCCCACCAAAACACGTACAACATCTATTCCACCCTTTTTTTCAACACATACGAAGCTAAGCTCCCAATTTCATTATGACTTGTACATAGAGGAACTATCCTCTGTGACTTGTATACTTAGACGTAAGGAGAGCGTAGGCTTGAGCATGCTAAAAGACATACATGTAACCGGGTGAAAGAGAATATAAAAACGCGCCTCCCTTTGAAACGCGCTTTCCCATAGGACGGAAAGAGTCCGGTGTCGTCAAGGAATTATTGGCTCGTCTTGGTCAGAGTTGGGCAAAACTCCGAGTGATTTTCTCTTCTCACTTTTCTCACTCCACTCCCTAACAAAAAACTCCACTTTTACGAGTGGAGTTTTCACTTTTTCGTCATTCGGCGAGTGAGCTCGCGGGAAAACAGTGAAGGTAGTCAAGTGTCAGCTCCTTCACTGTTATCAGTTTTCAAGACCATTAAAAGAAGGCGGGAATTTTGAATTTAAATTTAATTTAATGACTTTACTGGAGAGCGTGGTGCCATCTATTAACGGCAAAGGAGGCTAAAATATACTTTTTGGACCGAATTCAAATTTCCCGCCAAGAATAAGAGTTCATTTGGTGACCTTGAGTAATCTCACTCTTTGCGGAAGAGTGTGTAGAGGATTTGCTTTATAAGCCCCAGCTTGATATTCCTAGCCTAAAGGAATCCGTGAGAGCCACCCTACATTAACCTCACCTACGTGGTCCTCACTGTCGCGCAACCCCTACTATCGGGATCAGCGAGGTCGATTGGGTTCTAGGGGTATGCTTATGTTAAAATGATTGAAGATTGCCATTGAATAGAGATCAGACTATTAATTTTAATTAAAGAGAATAAATGCATAAATGTAAAACACAAATAAAACCAACATGGAAGTAGAATAGCGACTACGCTTTCTTAATGAACCGAATCGTTAAATCGGACAACTAATGTCCCAGTATAATAGTTTTGATACTTATGGTTTGGGTCCAGTTCGTTGACGTAGACGATCTACCACCTGATCCGCACATCGAAGGCACCTGGATCGGCACAGCCACGCACTCGCGTTATTTCACCGACATCGTTGCAGGTCGGACGCGATTTTGCACTTTCCTGGTCCCAAAGAACTCCGACATTGCCCGGCGCGTGACTTAGTTTAGTCGTTCCGTTCGGTTCGCGAGATCGCTACTATTCCGGATCATCTTGGCTGAACTCCTCTCTCCAGCCGGGTTTAGAGCTAGTGTCCCTTTTTTTTTAGCAATGTCCAACTCCCTGGTTTTGTTCTCAACCAACTCACGTGATGCATGACGTGCTCACCTTTCACCCCAATCGGAGTGTTGGAATCCGGGATGACCCGATGGGCTCATCCAATCCAAACCTAGCGTCCTCACGCTTATTCTAAAATCTTCGTTCCCATCGTCGGGAAACCACAAAGGGTCAGTCGTCGCATCGTCCATAAATCAAAGGTTAAAATAATGTCAAACCTGGCGCCATTTAGACGCCAGGCATACATCACACTATAAATATGTCATTTTGAGAAATACCTTACAATAGAGAAATTCTCTGAACTCGATAATTGGCAATCCTCAATTTAGACTGGTAATTAAAACAGGGGAGAAAAAGGGTTAGCGAAATCGGGAACTCGCTAAACCCAAAAGTGAGGGGACGGTAAAGACATAGAAATCTCATAGGTAACTAGAATGCTGCCGCCTACGGCCGAGCTTGACGCCAGTTCGCCTTGAACCTTCAGCCAATGAGAGGCCGTAGAGTGGTTCCGCCAATGAGGATAATAATCCTCCTTGGATCCGCTACTATAGCGGGAGATAGGTGACGTCATTCTCTCTGGTGACATTAAATTCTTGGCAGAACCACTCTTTGAGCTCTGATTGGCTGAGATCTGGCTATCGTCTGCCACGGCGTTTGGCCCATTTGCCAGTTACACGGCAGCATTCTAGTTACCTATTAGATTTCTATGGGTAAAGATGAAAACCACGGAGGGGGAACTAAGGATACCTCTGGCCACAAGGATTCCCTGGACACCCCCTTCCCGAGACCCGCACGTCACCTTTGACAAGCGAGCGCGGTCCACTTTGAAAATAGAAAAAAAAAAGGTTTATAACGGCCCAGCATCGTGAGCCGGGACGTCCCAGGAAAAACCCTATAGCTAAAATGAAGAAGAATGGTAGGTCGAAATCTTAATGACGTGGGAAAGTGAAAGTTGGAAAATATTTAAACGATATTAAAAATATCGGGGCAATTACTGAAGATAAATATATTTAGCTGATTACGTAGAATTGGTCGCTACAAGTGCACTCGGCGAGTAACGAAAAGCGAGAGTGGGAAAGAGTTAAGATTTTTAATTTAGATCCACTCTCACTTTTGAGTGAGTGTATCTCTAAATATCACAATCGATTTTGCCAATGTCTGTTCCCCTCTGTCTTTCTCTTCACTGACTAAAGGCTAGTTCCCGCTTGGCGAATTTTCGAGACGAATAAAATTTTCGCGCAACGAAAAAAGACGCGTTTTTTCGGTCGCTGGGGAAGCGGTTCTCACTTTAGCGCGAAAATTTAAAAACGCTGAAAACAACTCGTGCGGGTTTTTACTAATGTTTTAGGCCTAACATAAAACATCAGTTCAAAATGAACCAAATGGATGTTCCTGTTGATAATTTCAATAAATAAACGATTCTATTCGTGAGATAATTACCTTTACTTCAGTATCTTGGTCAAGTTGGCTGAGCCGCTTTTCTAAAGACCTAGGCTTAATAAGTGACGGACGGGAGCGGAATAGATCGAGAGAACGCGTTTTCTGATTGGCTGAAGCTATTTATCGCCAAGGTGAGGACGTCAAAAAATAGAAAATTCGCTAGATACCGCGGAGACGCGATTTTAGCGGCGAATTTGAAAAAAATCGCGAATTTAATTCGCGAGCGTCAATTTTCAACGACGATGAACTTCATCAAAAGCGGGCGCCTCAGGCACGCGCCTGTGCGGTAATCTGCCACTGGTAAAATTGGTAATCAAATTAAAAAAAATCAATGATTGAGGTGGCTTAAACTTTCATACATAACCTTCCAGTATGTAAATGTATTATGATGTACGTATTTTTATGAATATATGTCTAAAACTATTAACAGGAAAACCTTGATGTTTCAGCATACTTTAAAAGATGCTCACAATTGGCGTGTTATTTTATGGTGGATGGGTTTTTTCCTCGGAGTGCGCTGCTTAAAGCAGTCGACACTTTGATCTTCATGTTAAGTTAGAAGAAACCACCTATGGACTGTGCAAAGGATGATAAAATACGTGAAAAAGTAGATTAGTCCATAATTAAAAGGGATAAAATAGCTAAACCCTAAACAAATTTGAAGAAATTAAAAAAAAACTTACAAATAACTCGTACCAATAGGTCTTCGAGCAAACCAAAAGACGCGAATCTCGGATCAAATAGATCTTCGAGTAAAAAAACTAAATAAAATAGCCAGAAATTCCAACGGTAGACCGGTTTCGTTCTATTTGGAACTCATCAGTTCCGCGCGGGAAATCTGGCTGGCGACTGTTATATCTAAAAGAGAAACTAATACTAAACATTAAAAATTTCAAAACGCGTTGCATAGCAACGGAAAGCTGAAAAGGGGGAGTGTGGTGGAGAATAGTATATACGAAAAGTTAAATTAGAAGAAACCACCTATGGACTGTGCGAAGGATGATAACTAAGATCTATTTGATCCGAGATTCACGTCTTTTGGTTTGCTCGAAGACCTATTGGTACGAGTTATTAGTAAGTTTTTTAATTTCTTCAAATTTGTTTAGCCTTTAGCTATATTATCCCTTTTAATTATGAACTAATCTACTTATTCGCGTATTTTATCATCACTTTGATCTTCATGTATGCTATCCAGTAAAATATCGCTGGATTTGGGAGCGACTAGGTTTTGGGTTAAATATTGGAATAAAAACTTTTAAACCAAAATTGAATGGAAATAAACAAATTAAATTGAGTTAAAAATTAAATGACCCAATTTTAAGTTGCTTGCATACTGACACAAGATTGGGTGGCGAAAACAACCAAATTTTATTTAATAATAACCCAATCATTTTAATGAAAGCCTTTAAGGGTGTTCACGAAAGGCTCAGACCGTTTAGAAACCCCCTTTTTTCTTATGTTATGGTATTACTTACTTGTTTCAAATACTTGAGCCTTAAACGCGATCCGATTCGACGGACCTATAGTTTAACGAGTGCAACCACTGCTAACTATTAGTCAAGAGGGTCTTATGAACCCTGGCGTTATTTCTATCCACAGCTCCTTCGTAGCTTTAGAACTATTGAATCAGTACGGCGACGAAGAAGACACTTACTCGCTGGAACTCAATGCTGGAAAAGAGTTAAGCTCTTCGAGTTCCAACAACATTATTAACCGTGCACTAGGGTAGATTTTTCTTATTTTTAATGCATGTATGACATTTTTTAGGAAGAACATATGCTTTAAACATACGGTTTAATATTTGGAAAGTAATTATTGAACTTGAACAAATTGCCAATGACACCCAAATGTTTGAAGTGACAGCTTATCTTATGCATTAGTATAAATTGCTCTTATCCGTCATAGCAGAATAACAATTTCCAAACTCGTGAGCATATCGGTTCTAATGAATACCTTTGTAACGATCGCTTGTACTTAAAAATTTGTCCAAACACACTTTAATGATAGCAGCGACCGTTGAGTTTGCACTTTTAAACTTTTCCAATTATAGTAAAATGTTTAAACTATATATTAAATGTTTCAGAGTTGTACAAAGCCGGTGCTTTGTTCAAATGTTAGGGTGCCCATAACCACGATCATTAACTTATATTGACCTTAAAAATAGCCCTAATCTCTTTAAATTAGAAACTCTTAGAAAATAAACAATTATTTTGGTATAGTTTTGACCGAAAATTCGATGCCTTCGACTTTCTAAAATGTAAAAGTAGTATAACAATTTTTATCCCCTGACCGTTCTATTAGATCTGGGTAGGCCTACCAGTTGTCAATTGTTACTATTATTTTACTACTACTGCCAATCTACTATAACTGACCGCTCGGATTACGCTACTATTCGAATTTGTGGGTAGGGATGAAATAAGGAAATATATTTTGCCATACCAAAAGACCAATTTTAATTATTACTAAACAAATAACTTGAAACACTTCCGCGACATAAAAATGGTTAAAACATGCACACTCTTAAATGAAAGGAAACTAAAAACTATTAATAAACCTGTTAAGCTAAACCCCATTTAGATGCCATTTTCACCTAACCTAATTGTGTGCCATCTGCCATGATATTAAATCTTCGGTTTAAACTTATTACTTATCACAAGTCTTTGCACTATGATACGAAGTCGATAGAGGGGGTGGCCAAACCCATTACGGTGAAGTGACGACGATTTGGTCGTGAGGAAGACATCTTAGGCGACGCTCGGAGAGTTGTGAGTTTTTCGTCTAGCGAGAAACGTCGAAGATTCGTGGAGCGAAGCCATCTGGATGTTGATGACTATGCGACGGTTATTCTTGTCGACTAAAACGACTAAGTTAATACCCGAATAAGATTTTCCGACCGATGAAATGAGCATATTCGAGCTCGGTGGTTCAGTAGACAACCGAGAGGTTGTTCTGACAAACCTCAGAGACGAAGCTTTTTGAAAAAGATGATATCTGTTGGCGCGCTCCTTGGTTTTGTACCGATAGACCACGTGACCTACGGGTCACGTGAATTTAATTAGGTCCAATCATGGCTGAAGGTAGAGTTGTCCCTGACCAATGGTCAAAAAAGGTAAGAAATTTAAAACCACCGGTAAACGTGCACAACACAAAACTTTGCTATTGGCAGACATATGGCATTTAGGCAGGATGGCACTGGCATCTCTAAACTATCCCAATTAATAATTTCCCCGTGCACACTAGAAAACCCCCAAAAATTCAACCAAATATTTCAAAATACAATACAACACAAAATGGCAAAATTGCAGACTACTGGCGCCAGTGTCGGTTTCTCATCTGCTAATACAAGAGTCGCCGTAACTAGGCTGTCACGGGCGCCGGAGTGACCCACTTAGAGATTAATCACGAGTTTTTGAATATAACGGGGTTCAATAGTATAGCCACCGTGGCCGCTGCGCCGAATGAAGACAATTAAATAAAAGAGGAGGTCAAGACTACCTTGCCTCTGACCTTGGTCTGTGGGAACCCTTGGTATGGCATTTTATTTTTAGGCACCGGACCGAAAATCGATAACGGGTCTTCAGATTGTGGGGCTCTTACAACCGGGCCACCGCCACCTCGCACGATATTATGAAATTTAAAGGCATAAGAAAAAATTACATATGAGAGAAAATCAACTTAATTTTGGATGTAAAAGAATACATTTGTTCCGGACGGGAAACATACCTTTTTCAATCGCATGTTTTCGAAAAAGATCACATAAATCCGAATCTCGAAGACGATTCATGTACTTATAAATCGAGCTAGTGAGAATTTGCCGCTTGATAAACTCAAATTCGTACGAGGAGTGGTACTATTTTGGTTTTCAAAATTGTTAATTTTTATTACAATACCAAGTAAAATTTTAGCTTTTTCCCACTTTCATCATCAACAAATGTATTTTCAATAAGTTTAATATCTAAAGTGTTTTTATCTTCTCTGAGGCCAGGTGATTTCCACTGGAGGTGGCAATCGCTATCGGTGGATGTTGGTGGTTTTTGTTCGGATTTTTTAAAACAGCTTTAGCCAAGTTCAAAATATTGAATTAATTGTCAAATACTCAAATTTTTTCAATTAGTAAAATTTATAAATTAATATTTTGCAAAATATTCTACTAACGTGGCTGACCTTAGCAATATACAAAGATGTGAAAGGTACTATTTGGGTTTTCCAATTGGTTATGATTATAAAATAAGTGAGTCAAGTATTTTCCTTGACTCAGTCTGGGGCTTCATCGGGTCCAAAAATAGAGCTTATGAAACCACGAATGAGTCGGTGAAACTAGTCGTTTCACTTATTTTATTATCAAAACCGAGGTAATATACACTTTTTTACTTTTCGTTTTTAGTATAATTTGAGGTAGAATCGCCATAGTCACTACTACTTTTACATTTTAGAAAGTCGAAGGCATGGAATTTTCGGTCAAAACTACCAAAAGAATTGTTTATTTTCTAAGAGTTTCTTATTAAAAGAGATTATAGCTATTTTTAAGGTCGATATACGTTAATGATCGATGTTATGGGCACCCTAACATTTGAACAAAGCACCGGCTTTGTACAACTCTGAAACATTTAATGTATAGTTTAAACATTTTACTATAATTGGAAAAGTTTTAAGTGCAAACTCAACTGTCGCTGCAAACATTAAAGTGTGTTTGGAAATTTATTTAAGTACAAGCAATCGTTACAAAGGTATTCATTAGAACCGTAATGCTCGTTTGAAAATTGTTATTCTTCTATGACGGATAAGCGCAATTTATCCTAATGCATAAGATAAGCTGTCACTTCCAACATTTTGGTGTCATTGGCAATTTGTTCAAGTGCAATAATTACTTTCCAAATATTGAACCTAAAAAATGTCATACATGCATTACAAATAAGAAAAATCTACCCTAGTGCACGGTTAATAATGTTGTTGGAACTCGAAGAGCTTATACACTTTTCCAGCATTGAGTTCCAGCGAGAAAGTGTCTTCTTCGTCGACGTACTGATTCAATAGTTCTAAAGCTATGAAGGAGACGTGGATAGAAATAACGCCAGAGTTCATAAGACCCTCTTGACTAATAATTAGCAGTGGTTGCACTCGTTAAACTATAGGTCCGTCGAATCGGATCGAAGGCTCAAGTGTTTGAAACAAGTAAGTAATACCATAACATAAGAAAAAAGGGGGTTTCTAAACGGTGTGAACCTTTCGTGAACACACTTAAGGGCTTTCATTATACAATTATAAGGTTTTAAAATTCCAAGTCCAAAATTCAAATCCATTAATGATTTAAGTGCTTTCAGGTATTCTATTGAAGGTTTCAAAAGACTATGAACATAAACATTTTCGGTTTCCATGGCACATCGAATGGGTAGTGCAACGTCTTATTTCGGGAAATTTCATTATGTCATATAGGTCTGCATTACGCCCGACTTTGAACAAAATCGGCAATAAACCCCTCGGGTACTCTCCTTGTATGTACATAATCAGGGAGAGAAGTGTAGGATTAAGGGCTTCCACGAGAAAATCCAAACCCTGGGCTCAGCTCTAAAAGAAACTATTATCGCATTCATAAAATTTCAAACTATTTCATTTAAAGTAACTCTTGTAGTTTATTAAGCAAGGGGGTATAATGAAAAAATCTGTATAAATTCCAAAATATAATGTAATGTAGTCCAATATTTCCTTAACTTTTAGTATAAAAGTATTGTTGATAAAAATTGTGTTACCCCTTCTTAATTATTTGATAAAAATCACATACGAAACAAATTGATGTTTTTATACTTCAGATATTGTATATGGTGTCCGAACAGTCGTCAGATATTCTGGAATGCACAATGACTCGACAGGTTTTTAAATTTTCCGCATTACCGGTATGCATTGTTTCATTAGAACTCACTGTTTGAAAATTTCGAAAATACATGTTTGGAAAAATAATTAAAAGGCTTAAAACATTTTAAATTTAGGGTGTTGAAAATATCGTCTTAAACCTTATCACGACGAAACGTGTTTCTCATTACTCTGAAAAACTATTTACCTTTATAAATTATGTGGTTATCAGATTAGCGAATACAACGTAAGTGAAAATTTTAGAGTAATATATACATGTAGTAAAACCAAAGTTATGATTCACATAAAATCACTTTTTCCGCGACTTTAAACGCTAATTATATCGATAAGTATTTAATATGCCTACTTTATTTAATAACTTCTTCATTTTTTAGACAATTCAATTTTGATTCTAAGTAAAACAGCAAATTATCAATATTATACAACTCAAACCATAGATTCTTAAAGTGCTGTTATCATCAATTAGCTATGGCTTATCAGCAGTGTTCAGCGAAAGATACAAATATTTAAGATTAAACGTATTTAGATGCGTTTATTAATAATTTTTCTTCACATTAACTATTAGTTTAAAAATTCAAGTACTATCTAAAATTACCTAAACGAAAGAGTTCGATAAAAAAAAATCCAAACCTTTTGGTTCTAGGTATTTTTAGAGATAAAAATATTTTACTAAGTTTTTTAATTTTAGTGTTTTGAGTGCGGTAGAACTAATGAAGGAACGTATTCCCTCTTATTGGAGCCTGACGGCGCCACCCCAACCCCATTCTGGCTATCACGATGGGCTTTCTAAAACGCAACCTAGGGGACAGTACCTAACCAAACGCACCTAGTATCGATAGTCCAACCGCCAAATGAGCGGCGAAAACTTGAAAGCGTAACGTTGTGGAATTTAACTAAGTAAAATCGTAACTGAACGAAATAGGTTAAGTTAGTTTGTGCGCGGAAGTAAAGCCCAGTTCACACTATACAATTAATTGGGCCACTTAAATGTATCCAACTAATTGTAATCAAAAAATTGCATAGTGTGAACAGAAATAGTTGGAACCATTGTTACAATATTTCTGTTCACACTATACAATTTTCTTGCTTACAATTAATTGGGTACAATTAAGTGGCCCAATTAATTGTATAGTGTGAACTGAGCTTCAGTCGTCGGGTGTTCTACCAATGCCTACGTTCTACGTTATCTAAAAATTCGAAATCAGGAATTTTTAGTAAAAATCCATTGAAAAATCTAAATTTTTAAAGTTAAATATCTCCGCAAATATTAATTTGCGCCGCATAATTCTCGCACCAAAATATTCCTCATCGCCCAAGGCATCAAATAAATATAACACTTGGTCGAAGTTCTCGTGTGTCTGTGTACCTTACTTCAGCGGTTCCCAATTTCTTTTTGCTATGGAACCCTAAATTATGCAGCTAATACTGGAGGAACCCCAACTAATTTTTTTACTTATCTTAGAAGACTGTTGCCACGAGCAAAGATGACCACGATGCGAATTCTCGGAACCCCTGTTACCCTCCCGCGGAACCCTAGGGTTCCGCGGAACACCTTTTGGGAACCGCTGCCTTACTTCACCCGATAATTGCAGCATTAACGACAAATCATTAGCTGATAGGCGTTTAAGTTTCACTTTAAAATGTTTTGATAGCTTCTAGAACATCGACTGGTTATCTGCTTAAACAAATTAAGGTTATCGAACATTTCCATATACTTTTTTTTCATAGTACCTTTTCGATATTTTCAATTAAAACGAACAAATATTACGAAAAAAGCGTTTGGTCTCAACATTTTTACTCGTTGAAAGCCCAGTTCACGCTAAACAATTAATTGGGTTACTTAATTGTAAGCAAGAAAATTGTATAGTGTGAACAGAAAAATTGTAACAATTCTTCCAACTTTTTCTGTTCACACTACACAATTTTCTTGCTTACAATTATTTGGATACAATTAAGTGGCCCGATTAAATAAATAATCTGATCAGTAGAAGGAAAGTGAGGTCGACCCATCAGTCCCAGGTTCAGGTTTAGTTTCGGGATCGAAATCCGGGATTTAAGGGGTGAAATGGGGGTAAAATCGTCAAAAAGTCAATGTATTTATAAAATTTCTCGCGACGATTTGTTTTTTCGTATATCAACATATTGTGTTCAGGCTCAACTTGTTTATTTATATCCGCTTATCTCAAATTTCAAGAGTACACTTATACGGTACTTGAACGTATATCTTATCAAGTTTTATCGTACGGAATAAGTGGAAATGATGTAAAAAGTTATAACCTAGGCGGCGCGTGCGCGGATTACCCGGGGGACGCGGTTAATTTGAATTTAAGAGTGTTTTGACGTCATGGAATATGGGACGCGGTTAACGTGCGCAGATTGGGGCGCGGTTAATTTGAATTTAAAACATGGATTTGAGTGTTTTGACGTCATGGAATATTCGCTGTTAAAATGACGTAGAATGGAAATATTTTTAAACTTCATTTTAATATCATTGTAGTACTTAAATATGCTTGACACTTGAGCCTATCGCCCGAGTATTTCAAACGAATATCTAAAGTTTAAGTATGAGAAACGTATCGTTCTCAAGTATTGTAATTGTACACGTGATCCCGTATGAGGACCGGGTAAATTCCTATATAAGTAACGCGATACACTTCAAAATGCGTATACGTAGAATGGAATTAATTTTAAACTCCATTTTAATAAATAAGATATCGAAGATAAATAATTTCAGAGTATAAAAAGGGAAAACCGTATAATAGTAAGAGGAGATAGCACGCGTGCGTGGATTTCCTGGGGCGCGGTTTTCGCGGCGCGGTTAATTTAAATTTAAAACATGGATTTGAGTGTTTTGACGTCATGGAATATTCGAAATATTTGTTAAAGTGACGTAGAATGGAAATATTTTTAAACTTCATTTTAATATCATTAGCGCGTAAGTGGTTCATGTACCAAAAATTGGACCGCAAGTTTTTTTTTCTTTTAGGTGAATCTCTATGGAAGTTTAACATTACAATAAAGCTAATAGGCCAAGTTTAGGGTACTTATGGTCCGGAATAGGGTACATAGGGCCAGTAATGGTGAATTGGGTCGCTTTTATGGTACTTTCGGTCCGTTTTGGTCCATTTTTGGTTACAAGACGTGTGAGGGGTTAATGAAAATAAAAAAGCTCTCGACTAGCTCATTTCAAATGGCTATACGAAAACGTTCAATACGTTTAATGCAACAAAATACAATAACGATATTCAAATATTTAAAAATACTTAATTAATGTACTAAGTTACGTTTAAAAGAACCTTTTGTGACAAATCCAATATGTAAATATAGGTATAAAAACGATAAAAACAACTTGCCTATATTTTAAATACGGTAAATTGAAAATATTTAATTTATGTAAAAAGTTACGTTTAAAAGAACCTTTTGTAACAATTTCAATAAGTAAATATAGGTATAAAATACGATAAAACAACTTACCTATATTTTAAATACGGTAAAATACAATTCTTCTACACAAATATAGTCGGATAGATACTATAATATATTTCAGATATTCAAATACATAGAAAAATAGTACAAACACATCTAAATTCTACTTTTAATGCAACAAAATACAATTCCGATATTAAAAAATTTAAAAATACTTAATTAAAAACAGATATAATTGGATTGAAAATATTGCAAGATAGTTGGAAGAGAGCAAAAAATTTAAATTATAACGAATTGAAGAGTTTATCAGTAAAATCCCTTACTTTAAGTATTTTTTCAATCCTTATACCTATATTTACATATTGGAATTGTTACAAAAGGTTCTTTTAAACGTAACTTAGTACATTAATTAAGTATTTTTAATTTTCTGAACATATGTTTTACACTTTGTTCTACGACGTTTTAACATACATCATTTCAATACATTCTTAACTTATTCCATACGCAATTTAAAACACATGAGATAAAGATAACGAGGAAAAAAGTTCACTCTGAACAAATATGTTTTACTCTACGGGAAGGATGTTGTAAAATTAAATTCATAATGGTTAATGTGAAGTATTTTTCTACCTTTTTAAATTTTGTAGTATTCCTTTATCTATATATGTGTATCGGAAATGTATATTAACGAATCGAACGTAGAGTAAAGAGTTTTTTATTAGTATTTTCTCTCTATATTTGCGTATCGGAGTTGTTTTATGCCGTATTAAAAGTAGAATAAGGAATTTTTATATTATTATTATACCTATTAACAGATCGGAAATGAAACAAGTTGGTCCTGAACACAATATGTTGATATGAGAAAAAACAAATCGTCGCGGGAAATATCATAAATACATTAACTTTTCAACGATTTTACCCCCATTTCACCCCTAAAACATTTTGTAACAATTCCAATATGTAAATATAGATATAAAAGACGATAAAAACAACTTGACTATATTTTAAATACGGTAAAATACAATTTGTATACATAAATATAGTCAGAAAGATACTATAAAAACACAAAAATAAAAAAAATGAAATTTGTGTGGATAAGATTAGTAAATATCATTTTGAAACTAATAATTTTCACGCTTTATTTAAGTCAAGCAATTCCATTTTTAAAATGAAAGAAGTTAAACAATATAAAAATTTGTAAATATTGTGAATATTGTTTTTAGACAATAAAGAAATTAAGAAATGTTTTAAATAAAATATATTTTATTTTCTACAGTAAAATACAATTCTTATACACAAATATAGTCGGAAAGATACTATGTCATATTATACTCTTCCACTATTTTACTAGCTTCTTCAAATGTATTGAAATCCATATGGTTATAAGTAATAAAACATAATTAATATAAAAAGTTCAGAAATGCTAAAATTTAGGTCGTCTGAAAGACCCTTCTCTCTACTACGTCACAAGTGTTTTGTTAAAGTGAATCAAATTAATTATAAACTACATTTAATATTATTAAGTGTCTTATAGTATTTTTCTATGTATCTGAATACCGGAACTTGCGGTTCAATTTTGGGTACATGGACCACTTACACGCTAATGATATTAAAATGAAGTTTAAAAATATTTCCATTTGAACGAGTCCCTCTTTTTATACCCGCAAAGTGCTGAACGATTCCATCTTATTGATTAAAATAGGTCTTAAAATCATATCTATTGGTACAATTACAACATTTGAGAAAGACACTTTTCCCATTGTGAAAGTGGAATCCAAAATAAGAATCACTTCAATTAAAACGCACTTTAAATTTCAATATAGACTATAATACCATTCTCGAGTATCTCTTTTTTTCTTTAAAAGCTGAAGAAATATTAGAAACGACATCAGTGATCAATTAATTATTTCCGAGTATGACAGACGATTTTTGATATTAAAGAGTCATTTTTCAAAAGTAAGATTGTTTTCGGTTATTTTTACAGCTAGCTTAGAAATCACATTATTTTTTATATATAATTATTTAGTTGTAATGTTAAAGTTTGGTGATGCTGTTAATTCTTAATCACTTTTAGCCTTCACTAGAAACTATTATAAGAATTATATATTAATTAATAACCACGCGTGTATTTACCACTAGTCAATGCCATATCTATCGAAGAATTGAAGAAAGACGGAATCACGTCATTATTAAGAACTGGTTGCTACTTCGGTATGTATTGTGACGGTTCAGTTTTTCATGTTCCAACTGACGAAGGGCTAGCATGGTACTGTGACGGATACTCAATCTGTTTGAAGTACCGTAAAGCTGTTTATTTACAATCTAAAAGAATTCTGAGTATAAGAATTCCACCAGGTGTATTATAAGTGTTACCACGCATATATTTGTGTTTAAATTGTGATATGTTAGGGACAAAGAGAGCAGCCAGTTTGTCATATTGCGAAGTAACTGGTGGATGTTGTGTATTTCCAAAAATTAAAAAATAATAATAGTATGTGTGTTTTTTATTATTACTTTCCACCTATATTTGCGTATTGAAATCTATTTTAACGTATTGAACGTAGAGTCAGAGATTTTTATAGTATTTTACTACCTATATTTACATTTTGGAAAGCTATTTAAACGTATTGAACGTAAAGAGTATATATTTGTATATCGGAATGTAATTTAACGTATTCGTATACCCAGGTCGTCTGAAAGACCCTTCTCTCTACAACGTCACAAGTGTTTTGTTATTTTACTCGCTTCTTCAAATGTATTGAAACCCAGTTACGTTTAAAAGAACCTTTTGTTAACACGCTTTTTAGTTTTTTGCTCTCTTCCAACTATCTTGCAATATTTTCAATCCAATTATATCTGTTTTTAATTAAGTATTTTAAAATATTTGAATATCGGAATTGTATTTTGTTGCATTAAAAGTAGAATTTAGATGTGTTTGTACTATTTTTCTATGTATTTGAATATCTGAAATATATTATAGTACCCAGCAAACACAAATCGTCCCTGGGACGTCCCAGCATGGTCCATAGAGCCCAGCTTGGTCCCGTCCAAAATTCGTCCTACGGGACGAATAACGGACTACCCATTTTAGTCCTCGTAGTACCAATTTCGTGACATCCGATATTCAGCCCAATCGACGTCGCATGGATCTCCACTATTCGTCCGAAATGTTTCTTCCCTCAATGCTATCTAGAGGCGCGTTTATTAGCAATTAATTTTAATTTGTTTAACCTGTATTTGTATTTGAGCTGATAATGATTAATGAACCACAAAATATTAATTTTATTATGAATATTATTATTTAAATTTACGAGTTTATTTAACGTGAATTAATGAAATTCTGTGTTAAATCAAAACTACTTAATTATTTAATTAATTTTATCTGTTCTTAATTTTTATATTATTATTTTCCTAATTTTTATTTTTATTTGATTAATTATTTCTACAATCACAGCCAATTACTGCGACAAAGCTGATCTAAGTTGGCCGCGCTAAAGTCCTTTTAAAATATCTGGTAGCCCAGTTTGTAGTTTCTTTTGGACGACGCCATTACTCGATAGTTTGGAATCGGTCACCATAAAGTCCATAATGCGTTCTACACAAACGTTAAAGATTATAACATAGTAATCTCTAGTATCGCTGATAATATATCATAAGAGTAAGTATTTTATTAAAAAACTGTTTGATTTTTTTAATGATTTTAATTCGATTTTTTTAATGTGTCTTTTACAGAGGTAGGAAGAAAATATGTTTGATCAAAGTCTATTTTAACTCGTTACCTTTATGGAGTATTCATCTTCACTCTCACTGAATGGTCCTCAAATGTGTTCCGTGAATAGTTTAGTGAATTTGTATTTCCAAAAGTAAAATTTGCAGTGTATTCTCCGAAAGTTAGGGAAGATTCGCTGTTTTTAAAGCTCATTTTGGACCTGTACATGTTTCAATTTAACTTTTTAGGTTTATTATTCCTTACTCTCACTGAACGGTTCGCCTAAAGCTTTATTTCATACTGTTATATTTTATATATTGAATTTGGAATTCCAAAAGTAAGATTTGCAGTGTATTCTCCGAAAGTTAGGGAAGATTCGCTGTTTTTAAAGTTCATTTGGGACTTGTACATGTTTCAAATTGACTTTTTAGGTTTATTATTCCTTACTCTCACTGAACGGTTCGCCTAAAGCTTTATTTCATACTGTTATATTTTATATATTGAATTTGGAATTCCAAAAGTAAGATTTGCGTTGAATTCTCCGAAAGTTAGGGGAAGGTTCGCTGTTTTTAAAGTTCATTTTGGACCTGTACATGTTTCAATTTAACTTTTTAAGTTTATTATTCATTACTCTCACTGAACGGTTCGCCTAAAGCTTTATTTCATACTGTGATATTTTGTATAGTTAAATTGTAATTCCAAAAGTAAGATTTGGATAGATATTAAAATTAAGCTTCGAGAAACAGCAATTTCTAGAGTACATTTTTCATCCGATAGTCTTAATTTTTTTAAGGAATATTATTAAATGGCTTAGTTTTATTTTGCTTCTGATTTGAAAATTAATTTTATAGTTTTTTTACAATTGTATAAGGAAGGTTATTTAATTTTTTAATAGTTTAGTTCAAAATTTATTTTTTAACTGCTAATACTTGAGTTTCCAACTTTCGAAAACCTATCGTAAAAATTTTATAACCTTATATAATAAATTTAAATTCTTAATTTTTATGCAGAGTTCGTGTTATTACAATCAAATTGAACACTTGTTGCTGAATTTTTTCCATTATCTTGTATTTTAATGTTTTGATTAAAATTTTAATATCAAGTTTGCCTTTTTAAATTATTTGTTCAGAATACGATATCCAATGAACGTCCTAGTTTCATCCCTATTGAGTCATGATTGAACCAAATTAAAGGCCTAAAGACATCTCTAGGTTTTATAGAAAGATATCCAGGGGACGACCGCCGTAATCGCCGTTGGACGTCCGAAAACTCGTCCCCGGGACGTACTACGGCTATAGACAAACCGGACATTTGGACGTCCTTTAACGTCCAATCGACGTCAATCCCGGATTTTGGGATGTCCTACGGACGAAGGCAAGATCCGAGTGTGACGTCTATCGGATGTCCAAAGGACGTTTTTGTGTTTGCTGGGTATCTATCCGACTATATTTGTGTATAAGAATTGTATTTTACCGTATTTAAAATATAGTTAAGTTGTTTTATCGTATTTTTATACCTATATTTACATATTGAAATTGTTACAAAAGGTTCTTTTCAACGTAACTTTTTCCATTAATTAAATATTTTCAATTTACCGTATTTAAAATATAGGCAAGTTGTTTTTATCGTTTTTATACCTATATTTACATATTGGAATTGTCACAAAAGGTTCTTTTAAACGTAACTTAGTACATTAATTAAGTGTTTTTAAATATTTGAATATCGTTATTGTATTTTGTTGCATTAAACGTATTGAACGTAGAGTATATACATATATATATTTGTACATCGGAATGTAATTTAACGTTTTCGTATAACCATTTGAAATGAGCTAGTCGAGAGCTTTTTTATTTTCATTAACCCCTCACACGTCTTGTAACCAAAAATGGACCAAAACGGACCGAAAGTACCCTAAAAGCGACCCAATTCACCATTACTGGCCCTATGTACCCTATTCCGGACCATAAGTACCCTAAACTGGACCTATTAGCTTTATTGTAATGTTAAACTTCCATAGAGATTCACCTAAAAGAAAAAAAACTTTGGGGTCCAATTTTTGGTACGTGAACCACTTACGCGCTAATGATATTAAAATGAAGTTTAAAAATATTTCCATTCTACGTCACTTTAACAAATACTTCGAATATTCCATGACGTCAAAACACTCAAATCCATGTTTTAAATTTAAATTAACCGCGCCACGAAAACCGCGCCCCAGGAAATCCACGCACGCGTGCTATCTCCTCTTACTATTATACGGTTTTCCCTTTTTATACTCTGAAATTATTTATCTTCGATATCTTATTTATTAAAATGGAGTTTAAAATTAATTCCATTCTACGTATACGCATTTTGAAGTGTATCGCGTTACTTATATAGGAATTTACCCGGTCCTCATACGGGATCACGTGTACAATTACAATACTTGAGAACGATACGTTTCTCATACTTAAAATTTAGATATTCGTTTGAAATACTCGGGAGATAGGTTCAAGTGTCAAGCATATTTAAGTACTACAATGATATTAACATGAAGTTTAAAAATATTTCCATTCTACGTCATTTTAACAGCGAATATTCCATGACGTCAAAACACTCAAATCCATGTTTTACATTCAAATTAACCGCGCCCCAATCCGCGCACGTTAACCGCGTCCCATATTCCATGACGTCAAAACACTCTTAAATTCAAATTAACCGCGTCCCCCGGGTAATCCGCGCACGCGCCGCCTAGGTTATAACTTTTTACATCATTTCAACTTATTCCGTACGATAAAACTTGATAAGATATACGTTCAAGTACCATATAAGTGTACTCTTGAAATTTGAGATAAGCGGAGATAAATAAACAAGTTGAGCCGGAACACAATATGTTGATATACGAAAAAACAAATCGTCGAGAGAAATTTTATAAATACATTGACTTTTTGACGATTTTACCCCCATTTCACCCCTTAAATCCCGGATTTCGATCCCGAACCTAAACCTGAACCTGGGACTGATGGGTCGACCTCACTTTCCTTCTACTCTGATCTGGGCTTAAAGGAGAACTGTCACCACCCTAAAATTGGTTAAAAACAATTTAAATGGATAGAGGACGTCTAATAATGGTTATACCAAAAATTTCACGTTAATATTGTCAGTATTTAATTTATTATAAGCAACCAAATTTCGTGTTTTATCCCCCCCCCCCGACTCGAAAATCTCGGAACCGCTTAGTTGAACCTACCTGCAGCGCCATCTCGCGAACGAAATATTTTTCTCTGGTTTTATCGTTTTTCGGTCGGAACTGTCGTCTGCTACGACATTCTCCTTGGCTTTTTAACCTATTTATATTGGTAGATTGTAGTTAATCGTGTTTTTAATATGCCTTACACGCCGCCCTTTCTAAAATTTTTGGCGCTTCATTCTTTTGGCGCTGCACGTAGGTTCAACCGCGATTTCTGAAATTTTTGAAGCCGTTGTGGAAAAAGTAGCGTAACTTTTTAAATACTTTTCCAATAACTATAAAATTTCAGGGACATAATTATTAATATTTTTTCTATCTTTCTGTAAAAAAACCTCGTAAATTTTGGATTTGGTGACAGTTCTCCTTTAAGTGTTTCAGTCTAGTTGATGTTAAATAGTAGTATGACACCGCCATGTTTAATGGTTGCCTGTTTTAATGTACTGGGCAAATTTTGCGACGTTAAATAGCTTTCCAAAAGGTAAATTTATGAATTTCTGGGTAGTTAAATGAAACGTAACTAGACAATAGAACGCAAACAGTGTTAGAAGAAATTGCCGCGTTCGGAACAAGTTTACAACGGCCTGCTAGAGCACCTTGACTCGACGGTTGGTCAAAATAGCTAAATGGCAACGCAACTTGATTGGCGGACGGGAGGCAATGGAGTTAAAAAGCATGCTCTTTATTATTTACGGGGAAGCTAAAGGTAGTGCTCGGAATTGTTTATTCATTATTCACAAATTTTCCGATTTATTTAACAAACGTTGGTATAAAAAGATATCATTTTGAGTTATTTAATTATGTTTTTTACGCAACCAAGCATTTATTTGGAAAAAAGTGGCATTTATTTAAATAGTTGTTTTTTTATTTAAATAATAGGCTTATTCACTCGCGATTATTCAAACTTTTTATCATTTTTATTCAACTATTGGTTATTTAAATAAATATTATTTAAATAACGCCGGGCTTATTTTATTCATGGATAAAAATTAATCAAAATCCGAGCACTAGCTAAAGGCCAAGTAGAAATACAGCTGGGCTCTGTTCCAATAATACGAGTACTACAATGACGTCATCAGTTGATTTTGTCACGCTAATATGTTCTTAACCAGACTGCGTTATTACGGTGGCGCCATCTACGTCAGTTTTTCGAAAAAAGATCCTTTATTAATTTTTTAAAGAAAAGCATTATTACAATTTTTTTAATATAAATGGCAGAGCTATGTACTTTCGAGAGTAAATTAAGCATTTACCATTAAAAATAGACGACGTATCAACGACAGTAATTGGTTCTTTTCCGATTATTAATTTCGATGCACAGCTATGTGTTTATCGGTTAACATCTACACGGCGTGAAACTACAAAAGTCCAGCTGTCTTGTTACTCCGCTTATATCCCTTTGAAAAAGAGGGGGTCGTTACGAGTTACACTTGTTCGATCAGTTAGAAAAATCAGCTCGAACTTCATTGTAGTGTTCAATAATTACTAAAACAAATCTAAGAAAAAAAGACTGGTGAAAGTTCGAAGCGTCTACGCTGTCATCCTCCGTCCAAAAACGAAGTAAGTGTTTTTAATCGAAGCGCAAATTATTGCTTTGAGTCGGATGTTTTAATTTCACAAATGGAATATATCCTTGTGGAACACCATCGCTTTCTTTTTCCAACACTTTGGCAGTGAGCGTTACTGAACGCACCCTAGATAAAATGATAAATGTATCTGTATCTTGTACCTAGATATCAAATCGCTGAACACTGCTTATCAGACTAGGTTTAATATAAAATTAATGGTCATCACAAAAATATTTTATACTTCATTATGGATTTTAATAATCCATTTAAAATAAATAACTTTAAAAACGCATATAATTTGTTTTTTTAGTTGATTTCTAAAAAAAAGCTGATTACGAAACTTAAGGGAATTTTTGAAATACGTTTTTATTTAGGGTAGAGTTTCTTAAAACAAAACAAGTTGAAGATTTGATTCGTAAACAAGGTTTAGGAGTGACTGACAAAGCAGCCTGGAATTTAGCAAAAGGTCTCAGACATGGGGTATGTATTTCTACGAAAAACAGGAAGAAATCTTTCATAATATATAATGGTCAGCCATAGTTTTCCCGGGTCCCCCGAATCTTACGATCCATTATTGTTAATACCCGTGAATGTATTCAGATTTTAAGTAAGGTTTTTGGTACTCAAGCCAATTTAACAATTTTCCTCGTTTTGTAGTTAATTGACACAATAATGCTTGAATTCTTCATCGAAGAGATTGATATTCCTCTTTTCCATTACACTCCGGCCACCGCTCTTCACGGACACATTATTCTGACTTGCGTTAAATCAAAAGAAGACCAATCGGAAGAGTATCTAAGTATTGGAGGCATTTCGAGAAATCTTTGGCTTTTAACGACGCTTGCCATCTTGATGTTGTCAATATTTAGTGTCCTTTCACGGAGAGAACTCAGCAAGTCAAACAATCATTTAAGGCTCTTAAAGCAATTGCTTTCTAAAATTTGGGATTTTTTAATTGATGGTAATTTTGATCCAGAAACAATGTAATTTTGTTAAAATCAGAAACACAGTTCAACGAGTTATAAAAAAAATTCGTAACATACTTATGAGCTCTAACGATAAAGTCAACTGTATATTGGAGTATTTCATTTACTTTTAGGTTATAAATTAAAGAAATCATCGACGTCGAGGATTGTAATAGGCAGTTGGCTACTAAGTTCATCCATCTTTTTGATTTGGTATACGAGTTTCATGACGGAAGAATTAATGATTTCAAATTCTGATTACATAGACGATGTCCATGATCTTTTGCGGAATTTAAAAATGAGACCTTTACTTAAGGGAAACACCAAAATAGATCATATTACACAAGTAAGTTACATCGTCAACAATCTGCATTCATTCTTAAAAAGAGTATGTTACGCTTAGGGATGATTTAAATCTTCATCTGAAGGATGATAAGCCTAGGCTGTCATCGGTGCTGGATTTCGATTTGTCTGTTGATCATATGCAACATGCCATTATCGACTCCTACCAAAGCAACTGTGTGGTAAAGTCTACCAGCTATGTTTTTCATACTTTAATCTAGTGTGATTATGTCAAAAGCTATGTTCTTCATACTTCAATCTTGCGTGATTATGTCCAAAGCGATGATTACCATATTTTAATCTATCCTTATGTCCAAAGCAAGGATTTTCATATATTAACCTAGGTTTATTATTTCCAAAGCAATGATTTAGATATTGCGTTATTAGGTCAAAAGCGATGATTTCTCTATATTTTAAATTTGTAAATCAATTATTTAAAATAAGGTAGAAGATTTCTATGTCGTCAGTAGTGCTCAGTGTTCTTCTCGAGAGTCGTTGACTCGTTGGGGGAAAGACAGCGGGGTTTGAAATGATTTCTGACTGGAACCGGGAGTAAAACGTTTTTTTGTATCGTTGACCACGTTGGAACTGTTGGAGCCGTGCTTTTTTTAAAACCAAAAAAAATATAGCCGAGGATTAGAAAGATTTGTTTCTTAAGAGCGTAAATCGTTTACAAGCCTATTGCTTTTTTAAAGTGTTTTGAAGTGTTAGAACTGCGTATATTTAAAACCAAAAAAAGAAGAAATGGAAAATGTGGTTATTAAAGTCCTTAATTTTAGCAAAACAAACAATATATAATAATGTTTGTCATTTCTATCGCTTCATAAATTATGTTTCGTCTGATTTATTTAGCTTCTAACACATCTAAATTCGAAACAACTCTAATTTATAATTTACGTACTTATGAGATATGATTAGTTTTGGGGTGACTAATCAAATTCTGGTTATATGTCTTGGAGTTTTACTCTTATACCATAAAATATGTATGCTGATAGCATTTAAAATGGTTGCTGCTATTCTATCCATCGCACTAACAACTCTAAAACCGTTGGAAATTCGTTTATACGGCGCACTCGAAATTGATTTCCATGTTTATAACAGTTTACCTTATTTTATTTTGAATTTTAAGCTCTCTAACACAACTTTTGAAATATGTCTTGTAAACGGTAATAGTAAATGTAGGGAGCTGTTGGCTCGCGTGGTGTGAGTGGCTGGTGACCACCCTTCCACGCATTGTAGCCCAGCCACCTGAAGTAATGGTATTAAAAGTCGCCAGATTACTTGGGCCTTAGGTGGTGCCTTTGGTAGTGACCTAGCTAATTATTATAACATTCAAGTGGTGGTAGCCCAGGTAGCACGAGCACGTGTATATAAGGGTGATATTTAGTATTCATCGTTTATATTCCGTGTTGAGTAAAATATATACGACATTTCAACGTGTTAAGTTAGTATATAAGACACTAATTCAGTCATGTGTTTCACTACACGTGTTTCCTACGTAAAGATATGGTGATTATATCACTAAATTGGCCGACTGGTAGTTTTTTCGTATATAAATAGTAGATAAATTACTAGGTTGGAAAAGTGTTAAGCTTTGCCTTATGCTTACGTAGATATATTGTGACAACGCTAGGAGCCGCGTTACACCCATCACAAGAAACACAACAAACACAACCGAGTCACCGAAACCAGCCACCAGAGAACGGATTGTGGCGCGGCTATCTCCCTGAGGTCCGCGCTCGCACTAGAAATACTGTAGCCGCCGCGCCCGCCAGTCTTTATTTTCTCGCCCGATTGGGCTCCTTTTTAGAGCACTACGCGGGAAAAAACGTCTCGGGCGGGAGGCGGATATTTGGGCTTGTTTTCATGGTTTCAAACGTTTCCACGAAATAGCGGCAGCGCAGCGGTCCAGGGAGTAATTATATCAAAGAATGGTTAACATGAGGGGAAAGTTGAATGACTAAAACCTCAACTCCGTCAAAAACGGAGTAAGAGTATAATTATAAAAGGGAGACTAGGGGATGAAGTTGAGAACGGAAAATTTCACGGAAAGCCCAGGAATGCCTTTATCGTCGAGCTATCATTTCCGCTGTCTCTTTAGTGCCATAAACCATTGACCACTTAAGGGGAAAACCGTTTCTTGGGAACATATGGAGTTTTGAGTCAAAATATTATAAGTCTACAATATTAAAATATTATGAACTTATGAAAATATTTGTTCTGGTGTTGTTATTTTTTATATACAGTAATTATTTGAACAAACTTTGCGCTACTAGATACAATTTGTCTATAAATTATGGGCCAGAAGCTGGGCTCTATTTTGAAAAACATTTTCAACGGTGGGCGGTTTTTTGGCCTTGTTTTATTATCTTTTTGGGCTGCAGGACGTAAATTTTATCTGGCAACTCTGCCGTCAGAGAAGGGCATTCCCAGACCGGACGCCGACCTATACAGTTCACGGAAACTATAACCGCTAAACACACAAAAATTACTCCTTAATACACGCAAAATCGCTGATTAATATGGTATAATTTAAATAAAAAACGCGGTTATTGTTTTCAAACTTAATTCTATTTGAACTTAATAGACGCTTTTTTTAATCTAAATGTACGCGTAATTTAACACTTAAAAACTACGTGGTGAAACACGTGCTAACTGGTGACATGATCATCGTTTACCAAACGTGTTTCGTATACGTTTTAAAAACCTCGATAAAACACGTAATATGTACGTGCATGCTACCTGGAATTTTTTAAACTAATTAACGCGCGATTAAGAATTCGTTAACGAAATTCTTAGTTAAATTCTTGTGGAACACAATTACTCATCATAGCTATAAAGGAGTATTTATTTTACAAAAACAGTTCTCGGATCTAAAAAAACCGTCTTTATTCTTGTTAATATTACGGCTAAGGAGGAACAGCTATTAATGTAAAATTAATTAGGCAAAAAATAAAAGGACTTACATTTTGCAAATATGTTTCACGGTGATTTCCACCACCACTGGGTGTAGACACGGGCAAATTTCGAATAAAACGCCTCCCGAAACAAAGTTTAACAGAAGACATAGTTTAATACACTCGCAGCAAATGCAGAAATACTCTCAAAGGCCCAGACTGGAGTTTGAGTTTTTTTGTTTAGCGAAAAAATGAAATAACATATGGGATACATACTGCGTTAGCGGGTAAACTGATTCTTCATTAGGGCTCCGTAAGTCAATTTGGAAAAATGAACAAAATGTTGAATGCCATTGTGGACCTTTTATATCTGTTATATTCTAAGCCGTAAAAAACTTACCAAAAAATAAGCAAGCGATGCAAAAATTATATTAAAATGCAAGTATCGTTATTACAACCTTATGTTGATTTGTTTAATTAAACCATTTTAAAAATATTTCCTTTTTTCATTTCTCAGAACAATGATTCAAAGTGGAAAAACGATTTTTTAAAAAGAAAAGAAAAACAAGGAATAGTTTTCGATTTCTTTGAAGAGAGCGAAGAAAGTAAAAATGCGTTCGTCGAAGGCGAAGGAGCTCTGTTCTGGGAATCAGATTACCGAAATTACCCCATTTCATTCGTCGACAATTGGCTTAATACAAGAAAGATGAAAGTGTACGAAGGTAAAAAGTCCTTAGAATATCATTCTCTTCACTATTTTATGAACAAGAAAATTGAACGGAAACTTATTGAAACTTTAGACCAACGGTAAGAAATTAATTTTTTTAAAGTTTTCTAATGCATGAAAATGAGTTAACAAAACAATCGGTCTATGTGATTCCTGCACAAAAACATTAACGTTAAATTTTGGATTATTTAAATCTCAAGATAACTTTGATAATGAGAAAATACTATTGCCCCAATTATCCAACTCGCTCTCCTCCTCTGTGGGACTGCCTGTGGGACTGCCAAACAGCCCCTGTCGAATTGACAAACAAAGAATTGAGGTTTGCCGACTTTACTTATCTTGTTGTATTACTATTTTGACCTTTCCGAGGGGACTATGTAACCTAGGAGGGGTTATACAACCACCGTGTCCGTCTGTCTGTCTGTGGGTCTGTCGGTCAGGCCTGCGTTCGCATTTTCGGGGCAAAGGGTAATCACTGCGTACGCAGTTTCTTAGAATCAGGGAAAAGGTTTTTCCAAAAGCGACCTCTTTTTGTCATTGGGTGTAGTATAATTTTTAAAACTGCCGGGATTCGAACCCGAGCTCTCTTGCACGAAAATTAAAAACTCTTCCGAGGAGAGGTATATTTAGGCTTGCCATCTTGTTACCTCTCCGAGGGGACGATGTAACCTAGGAGGGGTTTTACCATCACCGTGTCTGTCTGTGGGTCTGCCTGGATGCGCATGCGTTCGCATTTTCGGGGCAAATTGTTATCATTGCGTACGCAGTTTCTTGGAATTGGGAAAAGATTTTTCCAAAAACTTTTCGTCATCAGGCGTAGTAAAACTGCTCTTCCGCGTTTCGTGAGCGTGACCAATGTTTGACTTTTGGGATGGACCGACTGCCAAGGGTTATGGTACACGCCTCAACGTCTAAATGGCTGGGTTTCCACTTAACGTTCACGGCATAAGTCTTTTACGCGATTTGAACTCGAGTCCTCCCGGATGTCAGGCGAACGTTCTACCACAAAACCACCGATGCTGGTTATTCCGCGATTTTTTCAAAAACAGCTTCGACGAAAGTCCGTTACGCGGTTATAAAGTTATTAACGTCAAATTATTTTACAACATTTTAACTTTAAATATTTATAAATTAAATCAAATTGAAAATTAATTAATTACTTTAATATAAACTACGGTCTTGACAGGGAATTGAACCCGGGTTTGATAACTACCACGCGGACGTTGTACCAACCACCGACACTTAAAACGCTTGATTGAAAATTAGAAATTCCGTTATATCGAAAGCGTATATAAAATTAACTTTTTTGTAAGATTAGTTTTTTTATTTAGATAAAGCTTTTATTTTAGTTAAAAATATTAAATTTGTCGGAAATTAAAGCGGGAGGGCAATTTTAGGACTTTGATATTCTGTCGTTAAGCTCCTCGGAGGGGTATTACAATCACCGTGTCTGTCTGCGTACGCAGTTTCTTAGAATTAGGGAAAAGGTTTCTCCAAAAGCGCCCTCTTATGGTCATTGGGTGTATTAAAATTTTCTTTCGTGAATGGTGACTGTACGTGAAGAATGTTCGACGTTTGAAACGGACCGAGGGCTGAGGGTTTCGACCAAATGTTCACGGTACACGTCATAGTATCATTTTGCGATATCATCGGGCGGGGTTCGAACCCGAGCCCACCTTAGGGACAGGCGAGTGTTCTACCATCACAGAACCACCGATCCACTTTACGGTTCAATGAAAATTAAAAACTCAGTTTGAGCGGAAGAGTACATTAATGGTTAAAAAAATTAATTATAATTAGTAACTATACTATTTAAAGTCGATCTACCGCCCGGGATTTGCACCTGAGCCCGTTTGCGTGGAAAGCGAGTATTTTGCCACTGAGCCATTTGATACACTTTCCACGCGACCGAAATTTAGATAAATAGCCTTGGAGATTCCGCTCAAATCGCGACTTAATTTTGTTTGGATTCGCAAATTTTGGTTTTAAAATAATAATTTTTTTAATATATTAAGTTGCTGAATTCCAGGCAAAGGAAGGGTCTTACGATAGTTTTGTTGATTTTTTTTTACTGAACGAGATAACGATTTTTTATTTTCTATTCTTTGGTATTGTTGTTTTTTTTTCGTCGTAAATTTGTATCTTTTATTCTTTTAAGCGTATTTACTTCCTCCGCGAGATGGTTCATTTTTGGAGGAACCTTTGTGTCGATTATTTTTTATCTTTTAATTTTTAAGCGAATTTACTTCTTCCGCAAAATTGATTATATTTGGTGGAACCTTTAAATTGTATATGTCGAGTCTTGAAGCTTACCCGGTTTGATTATAACTAAGTTCGTAATTTATTTACGGGGTTTCATAATCGACTTAAAATGTGTGATATAGTTGTATTAATGCGGTGGCGTTGGTTTGACGTTTATTGATATAGGAGCTGTCGTTTAGTCTGCAATATTTAGTCAAGAGGTTTTTTTTGTGCTTTGTTAATGTTAAGGTGTGTTTCGCTTCTTGCTATTACATTTTCTATTAGTGTGGGTGATTGCATTGACTTTTGCTTGATTTCTATGTATTTGAATTAATTTGTTGCTTGATTGCGTTATTATATTTTTCGATTGGTTAGTTTTGATCTGAAGTCTGATCGATTGGGTTATTATTATTTATTTTTCTATTCGTTATTTTGGCTCCGAGGCCTGATCGATTGGGTTATTATCATATATTTTTCTATTCGTTAGTCATTATGTAAGTTAATGTCAGAAGTCGGACGTCTGCCGGTCAGGGTTCGAGTGTTAAATTAATCGTAATTAAGTAGCAAAATGAATGGTTCGGGATTCTACATTTAGAGAAAATTGCTTTAAGTATGAACGTTTAAAATGTGTGTGCGCGAATGTGAATGATTGAAAGACTTAAATTGCTTGTTTGTGTTGACTGTTTTGAGCAACGTACTGTATTATTATTCTTATTATTATTATTATTATTATTAGTAAAAGTTGGGTGGTTAGAACCAACCTAGCACTTCGACCATAGGTCCATTGTGCAGCCCAAGCCAATTAAACATGGAAAAGCCGGGTCCCCAAAACGAAGTGTAAGATTTGCTTCGCCGAAATATGGGATAGATCGCTCGTTTCCATCCTGTGAATAACAAGATGCTCAAACCTTTGAGTCGCGTAAGAATCACAGACACAAAGGACATGAGAGGAAGTTTCCTCCTCTGCAAGGCATGCACTGCACTAATGACTCTCACTGATACCTATCAGATGCAGATGTCTATTAAGCTGGCAGTGACCTAAAAGTAGGCCCGTAACCACCCTTATACTAGTCTTAGAGAGCGAGAGCAACTCAGTTGCTCTATTCATAGAAGGCCCAGGAATAAACTCCTTGGCCGGCCTCTGACCCTCAGTCTCAAGCCAAAGCTTGACCTGTCCCTCAGCCATAGCGCCATGTTCATATCTGCGAATCAGGTAATCGAGTATTTTAATAGTAGGTTCAGCACCCAACAACCTAGCCTCCGCACCCTCTTGGTCAGAGTGTCGGCCATTTCATTACCACTATGCCCCCTATGACCAGGTACCCAATATAGAGTTGATCCCTATTATGGGTGCCCAGTTCTGAAAGGAGATCCAAACAGCTAAGAACGAGATTAGAAGTGACACTAAACTGATTAAGAGCTTTAAGAGCAGCCTGACTGTCCGAGAAAATCTGAACAGTCTTGCCCCTATACTTCTTTTTAAGACAGAAGTCTACACAGAAGCAGATGGCCGAAATCTCAACCTGAAAAACCGTAGATTGAGTGTGTGCGCGGTACAAGTACGAGCAAGGAAACTGTAAGATGAAAAATTTTGATAATACAATTACCTTGAATTAGTTAGACTTTTTGGGTTTTAAATTACTTTAAAATGTAGTCATTAGTAGCTTCGTTAAGGTAGGTAAAGCGTGAATTAATAAAGGCAACCCTCTCTTTGATTACAATTTGTGCTTAAATTGAAAAGGGTCCGAGTTAAGATGTAAGAGTTTTATGTCAAAAGTACGGATTTAAGAGTTTGCACTTGAATTTTGTTATGCTATTTTTAATCTCACTCTCACAACAAAACAGTTTGGCAATCCCGAACCAAATAAATTTCGATTGTAACGACCACGGGAAAGTCAAATCTCGCGCGGGCTGGTTAAATTTCAACTTGGACAATAGAATTCTTACTTTCGGCACAAATTTTTGTGGAAATTCTAACCAAAAACGGAATAGTCTTAATAACGGGTTTCAGTAGTTAACACGCCCAAGGGCAAACTCTTCCGAGGAGAGGTATATTTTGGCTTGCCTACTTGTTGAATTAACGCTCACCCGTAATGGACGAAAAGTGTTTTGTTTTATGGTAGACAGCTGGTGTCTTTCGCCAAAATAACTTTGAAAGTGGAAGATTGCGTGAAGTGCGGGTGGTGGTGATTTATCCTTTTGAAGATGCCGGACCTTGTTGACAATCTCAGAAATAACTTCATTGCTAGGGATTCGTCCCGAAATTCCCAGGGGAACGGGTCTTGATTGGTCCAAAAAGGATGCAATTCCGAGAGACCCCGTGACCCCACTCATATTAAAACTGGACTCAAACTATTTTGAGAGAACTTATTACAAGTGCGACAGAGGAGAGACTAGGATGAATAAATTGAAAACGGGTATCAAGACACCGCGGTTCGCGCGCAACTTGTCGGACTATGGCTCTTGTCCCGATGACGCGGAGTGCGTGCTTTTCTGAGAAGTTAGCACGCGAAAAGAAACGGCTTCGGAGCCGTAGTCAACATGGCTGCGTGTGCGCCACCGTCACCACTCCGATCTCCGTTGCAACTCAACGCCATCCTGATGAGCGCCACCAGGACGGACGTAATCTTGCTTTCTTGTATATGTAAATAAGACTAATAAGGTAAATATTAATAACTCCCTATAAGGCTACGCGGCTACTGTTTGCCACCGCCCACTTGTGTGGAAATATATTTTTATAAAAGTTTTCAAGTTAAGTTAATCTATTATTAACTGTTTTACTTGATCTATGATTAATAGTTTATTAAACAATGTCATGGCAAACCTCAATCCGAGTCTTCACTAGTATCCATGAAGCGAACTAATTTAATTTAAAAGAAACCCCCAGACTTCAAACTAACCATATTTTCTAATTTTCTTATGTTAACTTTCCAACCCCAATAGTGAAAGTTGAGCGAGCACCCGGGCCAATAACTTATTGATGTAGTCCTTACATGATTTGGCTCCTTCCTCCTTAAAAGAGCCTCCCGCGTGTGTGAAAAAGCTACAATATGACGCGTGTATTACTCCATCTCTAGACCAATTGAGAAGAAACAGTGGGAAACTCACGATGGTACATGTTTCAATAGAGAACACGACCAATATTTGATGAATTATCCTTACGATCTTCACAAAAAAATGCGTAACTTCTAAACCGTATAAGAGAAAAAGGTTTATTTTGGAAGACGTCTCCCAAATGAAGCTGCTTGCTTAATTATACCTTACTCCGCAATGGAATTAACACATACGGCAAAGTTAACAGAAATACACTTCACGAAATATAAATTATTTTCGCAGCCCACGATATTGCTCAAATATCTGAAAATTTGCAAATATTTTTTCTAGAGTTTTGTGGTACAAGGAGACTAATCAAGAGGAGCCGAGATTTCGTAAGCTTAAATTCAATCAAAGGCAACTCTGGGTGTCCGAAGACAGTTCTTTAAAAGCAGTTTCGAAACCTTCAACACTGAAATTCCTGTCACGCGTGTTTTCTCTGTACACCTGGGGAATAGCCGCGTCTCTTTTGGCTCTCACGCTCGAGGTTGTCATTCATTCGAAGCAGCCTCGTAATCCGGGTGCAGTAGGAGACCTTCAAAGAAGAGATCGAAACTTTTCAATAACTATTGCGACTTCTCAAAACTCGATCGTAAGAGACAAAGTACCGAAACTAGCTAAGAAAACGATTCTCGTTCGAAAGCTGGTGTTGGAACGAAGCCATTACACCGAGACGTTAACAACTGAATATTACGGTTAAAATTGGGATTCATGACTAAAGGTTAGAAACTTAGAATTTCCAAATAGCAATCCAAAAGAAACTGAAATTGGGGTGGCAAGACACCCATTCGATTATTTTTTTAATTAGTTAACCAGATAACTCATAATTTTGAAAGCGAGTTACGGGAAGACAAATTTAGCTTTTGGGTCAAATTAAATAAAAGAATAAATGTGATACAAAAAATTCCAAAATTTCAAATAACTTAAAAAGCACTAATTTTATATTATTTTTATGTATGATAAAACTTCTCGTGATTATACCAAAAAAAAACATATCGCGGACTTACCTGATCTGAGGCTGTACAACTAGTTTATATGATACAATACACTGCGAATTATCAAATTTGAAATAAATTACTATAGTGTAAAACAATTGCTAACGTAAGCACGGTAAGGCTACCAAAATAAACTTCACCTTTAAACTAATATTTATGAATCTAACGAAGATTACATACCTCACAAAAGATGTTGGTATTTGTTATTTTTTAAATAGTTAAATGAATATTGCTTGTTCAATAGTAAAATACAATTTATTTTATCTAAAAAATTTTATTTGACAACATACTAGTTTGCCAAGTAAATATTAACTTCATTCAATAACGGTATAATAAACGAGACAGTTGAGTTGTCACTTCGTCATTACATGGGTCAGAGTTCAAATTATACAACCTGAAACCGTATATTTTAGAACATACATCAAAGCTTTAAATCTATGCAATTTTACTTTCAGGCAATAATTAAATAGATTTGTCATAGCCGGGTTATAGTATTTGCAAACGGTTTATTTAGAGTTAATACAAAATAATGCACTTTTAAAATCTGAATCCAGAAAACATTTATAGGTTAGAAAAATTTACTAAACGTAAAAATATTCTTATTTTTGAAATATTAAATTTAGTTTTTGGAATATCATCACTTTGAACCTATTTCCAATAATACTTCGATTTTATAGGACTATGAAAAATTCCTTTAAATATTATGAAAAATTCATTACAAGTTGTATTTATTTCTCAATAAAACGTTTGGGGACCCTATTTTCCACTATCCACTATTATTTCCAACTAAGTTTTAAATATCTTGTTATGATGTAACTCTTTAAATCGTAGATTAATTATTAAACTTACAATTGATTTAACCAAATTCATAAGCAAAAGATAATCATCAGAAAAGCCAAAATTTAGAGCACAAACCCTTTGCTTAGGACGGCTTCAGAAAAAGCGCTTAAAGACCAGAAATGTTAAACATTTCCAAAAATAGCTGCAACCATTTAGACTACTACATATAGGCTTAGTAAAAATAGTTATTCATTATTTAATAAGTTCTCGATATAGTATTTTAATTAATCGTCTATTCTAGAATACAAGGTATTATTTACACTAATTTTACCCAATGTCAGGAAAAATTTTCTTATTTAGAGATTATTTTTTAATAACCCAGTAAAAACGTTAAACAAAAATTGTATATATCGTCATTATTTAAACTGGCCTCCACTGTAAAATTTACTAAATGTTTTATATTAACTAGTGATTAAATTTGATGTTGAATCACTGTTTTTGTTTAAATTTTTAAAGATCGATACTATTTATTCTCAATGCACATGATCCATTGTAACCTTTAAACGTAATAAAGTGATGAACACGATAACACACTCAATTGTCTGAAGAAGCGTTGAAATAATTTAAGTTCCTCAAAAGCGTTTTGTTGGGATTTACCTAGTTGTTTTCGTGTTAACTAGTTCAATGATATTCTCGGTGGTAAATGGTCAAAGCTAATTGACCTCGACACGTAAGAAGTTTGAACTTATGGGGCTAAGCTGCCTCGTTGATCTTAAATCTTAAGTTTCTACATTTTGGTTGTAATGGGCCCCGTGTTTCATTCTTTTACCCACTGGATATCGTTTCAATTTAAATAATAAATTCATCTATTAATTGATTTACTTATGCGTTTCAAATCATTTTAATTTCCTTTAAGCTCCGTCATCTTTATAATGCGCTACGTCACAATGAATATAACAACTTGGAAATGTGTAGCGACCGATTTCGTTTGATGTAAATAGAAAATTCCAGAATTGGCAAATGTAGCCACTTGGCGCACCGCTGCGGGAATAAGAGCCGATGTTCTAGCATCTCCAGCAGACACCCCACCTACGTGCGTAGTGTGCCAAGTCCTTCGGTAAAGGCTCCTAAAGGGGAACAACTGGAACACTGCGACCCAGCGTAGCCCAGCACAATCAGCACCGGAGATCCCGATGGTCTCCAAAAGGCCGAGAAACTGAGTCACAGCGCCTCATACGGAGACCGGCTACCCTACATCAGGCTACCAATTCCACCGAGGTGGCCAGAGCGATCTGACTCTCTCTGTTAGCCCTAGCCGTAGCCTAGTTTCCAACACAAACCTGACCGAAGGTGGAAATATGACCATTTGCTCACTGCTAACATCTCTCACTGCGACACCGCCCTTATGGGTTACAAGAGCCGGACCCAGAATACCCGGTCAAGCCCCCAGTTATTATTGTACACTGTGACCCATTAAGGGCCTTGATGACTTGGTGCCTTGGGTATTAGCCCAGCTGATTATTACCATCAGTAATAACAATAAGGCGAGTGGTCAATTACTTTAAACTATGGTTATGTGCAACCTAGGTTTCTTTATTTGAGACCACGTTATTTTGACTTTGAGAATACTGTACTTGTACACAGCAGGTGAGGATTTGAAAAATATTACGCAAAAATTACTACCATCCCTACAGAGCTACGATGCACCAAGGCTAAGCAGTTGGAGATCTCGAAAGAAGATTCGACTTCTTCAACTGGTTACTCAATACTGTTGACAACGACTTGATGTATCTTATTTGGTTTTTTCCAAAACCTTTTCGGTTGCTTATAGTCAAAACTATAGCCCTATGATTTTATCCATTTGGAAATATTTAATTAACTTTTAATAGCTTAGGTCATCTCCTGGTTACTGTTACAAAAACGACGCTTGAGTTTCTCACGTCTCCAATTCCAAGTTTTCAAATATCACATGACCTTAACATAGTAATAATAATAATCGGCTTATGCCTTAGGCCTAAGTCATCTTGCGACTTTTCAAGCCATTAATTCAGGTGGTCGGGTGAATATGCGTAGGAGGGTGGTGGCAAGCCCTTCATGCCACCAACAGCTCCCTGCACTAACTGTTAGCATTAACATCAAAAAGGGTTTATGGAAGGGGAAACCCCTTAAACTAGTGGGGGAATATTTTTTGAGTAGATGGCGCCAGTTAAATTGTTCCCGAATTTTAAATGTTAACTTCTCGAATTAAGAACTAATAATAAAGTTTAATATTTGTTGGTGTGCTTGTGGCTTTTAATTTATCCCACGAAGAATGCCAAACCTTTTATTCACTGATAACTTTCGCGGAATATCTTTAATCTAGCGATAAAGCCTGCCAACTAAGAGCAACAAACACCAGAAGAGCCTTTAAACACGCTAAGGCAGTGTTGTGTACAAATTTCATTGGACGAGCCTTTACGCTGAAAGTTTTACGGGCGGTAGGGAAGACAATTTCCGAATTTTCCCCTTCCGGTGGTAGCAGGCGCTAAAGCGTCTAACCAATTAAAACTGTACTCAAGAAAATACACGACTTTTGACGGGTTACTTTCTGTTTGTGTGGGGTGCTGTGTTTGTTGCTCCTAGGTTGCACAGTACTGTGCCTTTTATTTATTGTCGAAGGCCTATTGGTCCGAGTAACTCGTAAGTTTTTTAAATTTCTTTAGATTGGCTTAGGGTTTAGCTTTTTTGAACCCCTTTTCATTTGGGACTTTTCTACCCTTTCGCGTGTTTTGCGATCACTGAACTGTAACAGTACATAAAGTTCGAAACTAATGGTGGTTGTGGATCATCCAACAGACGCTTCTTTAAAACATCTTCAAGGAAATGGCCATGAAGTAATATTTCCTAGAGCTAGGACCTGCAAGTTACTGTTTATATATAGTGCTTGTTGAAATGATGGAAACTTTTCACATCTACTTTACGCAACAAGTGAATCATTTTTTGACATATTAAGGCTTATCAAAATCACCGAATTTTCCCCTTTCGGTGGTAGCAGGCGCTAAAGATTCTAACCAATGAAAACTGTACACAAGAAAATGCACTACTTTTACGGGTTGCGTTCTCCTTTTGCGGGGTGCTGTGTTTGTTGCTCCTAGCTGCCAACTTATTAGAAATTGGCTTGGAACTGGTTCGGGTAAAGCGGAAGCATAATTGCAAGGCATTAATTAAATATTACCTCGTCTACAAGAATATATTCATTTGTCATTTTAGATATTGACACGATCGTCGGGCACCATGGTTGAATAGGCTATAGAATAAATTACAAGGTATACTGGGTAAAATTTCTTTCGAAGAACATTTGAGCGCAATCAAACGGTAGAAAACTTTAAAAGTAGTCACGTGGTTATAAAATTTCTTTCAAGTTTATAAGTTTAACAGCGACCTCCAGCTTCAATTAATAAATCTTTAAAAGTTTAATTTTGAAAGAAATTCATATTTAAAATTTTGTGGTAAGTTTGGTTTTTAAGTATTTAAACTTATTTAAAAGAAAAAAGATTAATTTGTTAAAATTAATTTAACGACGACTCGAACATTGGTTTTATTATTGTGATAGTCATGTTAATTCTTAAAGTCTGTGACTAGAAAATAGTAAAACAATTACGTTTTAACCTAGGCTTAGTGAAGCAGCGCCTATGTTTCGACCACGGCCAACCCCGATCGCGTTATAGAAATTGGCAGTGCTATATGACGAATTTCCGGGAACATTTTAACAAGTTAGCTAAGATTAAAACAATTGATGCTATCGCCTATTGTTCACTAACACGAGAGCGGATAAGGAAACACTTTCCCGGAATGTGCTTGAATCACGTTGGGAAATGTCCGATCTAGAAAACCAATGAGAATGGTGTTTGGTGGCAAAAATCGGCTCAACAAAGCCGTTCTACCCGAAGTAAATGAACTGAAGTTATCGAAATAGCGCTCACAATCGGAGGGCGTTTTCCTTATGGAAATGGTGAGAAAATCGAGTCAAATAAAAGCTCATTTCCATCCCCGTCTTTTGACGTGATAAACTGCACTTGGGAATTGTGGGTATAGCTATTACTATGTATAAAAAATGGTTTCATAAAAACCAAAACTTTTTTCGGCTTAGGAGCGCGCAAAATTTCAAATTTGAGGTAAAAATGTAACTTCATAAGGAAAACGCCTCCAACATGGGGAGTATAGCAGTCTGATAACTACGGTTCGTTTACTTCTGGTTCTACTTGAATATAAATAAATACATTTTTGACTTAACTCATTCAATTCATATATTCATACGAACAATATTAATATACCAAGATTCAAATCGACTTAAATGCAAATACAGAAACCGCAATTTGTCGATGTTATAGGTGAATATAAACATTTTTCTTAAGTCTCATAACCTTCCAACTTTATAATTATTTGTCTTCACACGATTTCCGTATCTTGAAACCTTTTATATGCTATTAATTAATATCAATTTAGTTAATCCACAAATTGTATTATAGTACTTTTCTCATTATGTTCTAAGTTACTCTTATGATTATTTGTAGGTTCGATTTATACAATTGGAAGAATGATATAAGTGAATGATTTGGGAGACCAATTGACGTTAATAATGAAATGCACACTTGATCGACACTATCGAATTGGTGTAGTTCAAGTAAGTGAGCTAATTTCCACAAAATAAATTTAAGTTTAAAAGGCCTTTCAATAAAATAAGCTACGCTTGCTGAATTTGTTTTTATGTAGTTCATTCGTCACGAAATAAGTAGAAGTTCAGTTCAGTTTATGCTCAAAAACCAGGTGCCTCGTCGAATTTGCTATTATGTCTAGGGCTTTTCTTTAGTAAAACGTCATCGATACGTCACCCGTGACGCAGCAGCAACATTAAAACAAGAAGGCCAATGTTACTTTATTGAAAGGAGTATTGTATTAAATAGTATTCGAAAAGTACGGTGCTAGAAAAGCAGATATAATGGAAATTTTAATATAAGTTATATTTATAAAATAAAACCCGTTATGCCGCAAAAGAAATATCACCATGCGTTAGATAAATAAAAGCACTTGTATCGAAACGTTTCTTAGGAGGGGCTTGTAAGAATATATTGTTGCTGGGTCGAGATAGCGTTATCACCCGACAAATTAAGACAAGGTTGGCATCGAGGAAAGTTTTATAAACTGGCGTTAGCTATGGTTGAAAAATTGATAAGGCTACAAAACGTAAGCCCTTATATTAAATTTAGAAGGTTTTAAAAGGCGTAATGTATCGAATGGAAATCCCTAATGATTCTTTGAAACCCCTAAATAATCCAATTAAAGATCATGTAGAACTAAAAAAGATGCAAGTCATGGAGGGTTAACGGGGAAGACTACAGTGGCCATTGGCTACTTTCGCGCTATTTCAAGATGAACTCTTTTAATTTTGTATTTTAACTTATAAAATTAATATTGAAGTGTAGAACAGACTCTTGTTAAGTGATTTAAATAAATTTGACAATTTTAAATTTAAAAGTAATTTAGTTATTACATTTTAATTCGGAGCCCAAACTACCCTTTAGTTAGGACCTTATATCTCGTAAACTATTCGTATTAGAATTATTAAAATTAGTTTAAGCACTAGAGGAATGTTCCGCCTAATAAGAAAAATATAATTCAATTATGTTATTGTTAAAACAGAAACGTTCAGCTTCAACGAAAAAGAGGCTTTTACTGTATTCTTCCCCCTTAAGCCGATATAACAGGATGGATCGAAATTTATAATTTACAGTTAATGATAGTCTAATTTATTAAAAAGTATTATATTGTTTATGAATGTAAAACACTAATTCAAACTGCGTTGTTTCTTTTACAGGAAACCCTATTTCTGGACTTTTTTAAAATAACTTATGAAACCTACAAGGAAGACATCGCAAAGATTAGGTTAACTACCGCAAAACTTAAAATAACAATTTTAAAGTCAAATATCGATTGAATTACATAAAATGTGAAGAAAATAATTTATATATTTTACATCCGTCTAATTTATTTAAGGTTCCGGATAAGTTATTAAAAATGCGTGAAATAATCCTTTTCACTCTTCTCGATTTTCAAGATTAATCAAAGAAGGAGGAAACTTGAATTTAAATTTAATTTAATTACTTTACTGTATATATTAATGATTTGGTAGAATTTGTCCGAATCGAGGCGCATTTGTCCGAACTGTAAAAATATGGCTCAGATGGCCGAATTACGGTTTCATTTGTCCGAAAATTATTTTGTATAATTTGTTGGCAATTTAACCGTTCTATCCGTTTGTCAAATATCCGAAAGGTCATTTGTCCCAACGTGATACATTGGCTTTAGTCAAATTCGAAAGGATCACATTTAACCGAATCCGTAAAAAATAGAATCCCAAACGTGCGTTTTTTTATCTTAACATGAATAATTGTGGAACTTCAATCTAACCTAAATTCCAATGAAAACAGACACCTTACCTAACGGTTCTCGCGTTAGTTTTTGGATGACCTTGAAGACATGGTTCAAGATCATTGAAATTTTTAAACTAAAGACCCTCCATCCTGATGAGAATGTATAGCAAATATCAGTACTCTAACACGAGTATCTTTAGAGTTATCAGCTCCCGAGCCTCGCTTTCGACACGTTATCAACTTAACGACCTTCTTGTTTTTCATCTAGCATTTCTCGGCTTCCTATTGGTCAAATCCGATCAGGTCAAAGCTATTTGTACTTAAAAAGTCACGTGGAACACCTTTCTAATTGGAACCAACTTTCTTACACTTATGGTTCTCGAGTTAGTTTTTGGATGACCTTGAAGACATGGTTCAAGGTCATCGACATTTTCGCCGTAGGTTTCCCCCTACATCTTGTATACGACTTGCAAATTTCAAAATCGTACCTAAAACAGATTTTGAGATATTCGCCCTGGTTCATTTTTTAGTGGACAACCTGTATATAGCGCCATAAAAAATATTTAACGAAAAGCATTCCATTTTAAAAACCAATTAATCTAATTTTTATACAACATTATGAAAATTACACCTTTAATTTTTATAAAACGAAAAATTCGGACATGCATAAACGAAACATTATTTTAGCGATGGAAATTCGAACAAATGCTACTACTACTCGTTCAGACAAATGACACTCAAGGTCATTCAATTCGTACAAATGGAACAATTTCGGTTTTCGAGTTCTAACAAACGCGACACTATTCGGACGATTGAAATTCGGACAAATGCTACTCAGGGGCGTATTAACCATTAGGCAAAGTAGGCACGTGCCTAGGGTGCCATTTTTCTAGGGGCGCCAAAACTCTGATAAAGCCCCACGGTCCATGTACTTGGGTGCCCCTACCCAAAATAGCGCCGAAAAGGTTTGGGGAAACTAAAATATATTTATTTATTCATTAAAAACCGATACGCCCCTCCTTAGTTGACTAATGCGAAGGGGCGCCAAATTTTTCTGTGCCTAAAGGCGCCGAAAGGGTTAATCCGCCCCTGATGCTACTACCCCTATTAACGGCAATGGGGACTAAAATATACTTTTAGGACCGCATTAAATTTCAAATTTCCCGCCAGGAATAGGAGTGAAATTGGTGACATTGACTAATCTCACTTTTTGCGGAAGAGTGCACTCGGAGAGTTACAAAAATCGAGAGTGGGAAAGAGTGAAGATTTTTATGTAGTCCCACTCTCACTCTTGAGTGAGTGTCTCTAAAAATCACTAGCGATTTTGCCCATCTCAAATGAAGATGATGTTTTTTAATTATTTAAAGAATTTCCTTTGTTTTTTCTCTTGGTGTTTTAGTCATTTAAAAGCCAACTACTGTTGTTAACTTTGGACACTTCGAAAGAGTCAAAGTGTTAGATTGTTTTATTAATTACAAAAATATCAAAATGGTATTAACTATGTTTAAATGCGAGTATGAATTCTGATACAAACATGGTTTCGTCATTTTGAAGTTTCAAAATCAATTAAAGTACAAATAAAAAGTTCGGCAGTATTTCTAGTTCCGTTTGTATTAATACTGGACGAAACATCTTTCTAATAATGTTGTCAGTTCAGTACCTGAATTTCAATTTTTTTTTCGCCTGTTCTGGGTTTTTTTGATCAGGTTAAAAAGTGTAGCCTTATGACGTCATTTTACTCCAATTCTATCTTGACGAAAAAAACGAGTTGGAATAAGAAGAGAGTAGTTAAAGGTTAAAAGTTATTTATTTGCCGTAGCAGCCGTAGTTTTGTTTTATGATGGCGACCGGTGGTGAGGTCATCAATATATGACTCTTTTTCTAATTTCTTTAATAATAATAATAATAATAATCAGCTAGACTAATACCGAAGGCACCACCTTAGGTCTAAGTCAACAAGCGACTTTTAAAGTCATTAAATAGCATTTAACTTAACTTAACTTTACGGTATTAAAAGCTTGCCACATGTGAAGATGTTCAAAACCAGTCATGTTTTCGTGAAACGAAATTTAAGCAGACGAATTATCTATATAACCTAGATTACTCCCTCTACACCTCCTTTCGAGGAGGAGTAAAAAGTGTAACCTTTGAGCTCCGGAACAAGCGAACAAAATTCGGGACAGAGTAAATCTTACCCCGAGAACAGGCGAATAAAACGTTTTAGGGTAAAGAGTTTACACTTTGTCCTGGGACAGGCGAAAAAAAACCACTTATTATGGGCAGAATGTGCTACTACAAGCGAGGGGTCGGCCATTTGCCTGTTTTTTGTACGGGATTTTGGATTTTTTTTAAATCCAGGATTTTTTATTGTGGATTTGTCATAGAAAGTCTATGGGAGCAAAATTCTTGGATTTTGGATTTGTTGATTTTTTTCCAAATTTTGTACGGGATTTTTCCAAATGACCGACCCCTCGACTACAAGGTACAAAAGAAAATACTCGATTTTTACAGCTGCACAATGGTAGTCGTTCTTGCTGAGACCGTACTTTATGGTAAATTAAATGACACTTTCAACATGATTTTGAAATTGATAAATTGTTAAATGACAATGAAATATTTATTCGCGAGGCTATTTTTGCCATAATAATTGGCATGGCAACACTGTTTCTACTACAAAAGCTCTCGCTGATGATGTTTTTCCTATGTTATTAAAATATTCGTCTCCAGTTAACATAAAGCCCGCTAGGGATCAATGCGAGAGTTTCAATTACCTACTGAACTACGATTTGCCAGGCAGATTCTTTCCGTTCGCCGCTAGGTGGTTCTTTATCTTTTCCTTTTTTTCTAATAGCGTAGCAAGATTTTAATATAACAAATTTTATATTTTGAAGCTCAGTGTTTAATAGCTTAGCAACGGTATAATTTAAGCCCTGTAAATTTCTTCCAGCATAGTATAGTTTAGCATTTGTACCATTCTCGGTTATAAGAGCAGAGTTTAGTATAGCATACGGCCAATTAATTTTTAAAAATCAGTTTATCATTTTTCAATAGCTTAACATTACCGGTTTTTCCTTTTCTTTTAAGAGCAGAGCGCTTTAGGTCTGACTATAGCCGAGTATAATATAGTTTAGCATTTTATGTCATCTCTTTTTATAATAGCATACCACATTTAAGCAATCTAGGCCACACGTTTCTTATAGTAATAGCATATGTAGCATTTTAAATTAGCAAAGAATTTTAAACTAATTGTCTTTGCTTATTTTTTTCATACCAATTTTACAAAATTTATTTGATCAAATTATCTAATTCAAAATATTTGACAGTGTTTCCCTCGTTGAAATATCTTTTTTCGATATTCAGTCGAATGGAGTGGACAGAGATATACCATGGGTAAGTAAGTTAACTCAAACAAAGGTTGTTCCAATCCTGAAATTTTAAGTGTTAGCTTAATAGTAAGGAACCTCTGTAATTTATAAATTGCATACATATTTATAAATATATAATGTTTTTAAAAAAGATATACTTAGCGATGGGTGAAAGACAAAACGTTTTTGGCGAGGCTAATACGCATGGCCTAGCCTTAGGCCGATGACAACTAAAGACATTTAATGAAAGAGATGAAGTGCCTACTCTAAAGAATTCAAAAATAAAGTTAGCGAAAATACGCTTAACTTGAGAGAACTAATATTCAATATAAAGTATCAATGATATACTCCTAATCGCTTGAAAAACTAGTAATTTTCTTAGATTTCGATATCCTTATATTCAGTGTTGGATTTACGTATGTGCTAAGTGTGCTGCAGCACAGAGCCTCATGGTTTGAAGGGGCCTCGCTGGGGCTAGGTTTCTACTTACCTCCGAATAGAGCCTTGCCGCTTAGAAAATGTTTTTAGTAATTTGCACAATTTTCCCGGGACTGTATGATTTTCCTCTCTCCTCCTTGGTGAAGTTAGTTCATAGACTGGCTCGTAGTTATTGGTCTTCGTTGTACCGGCCACACAATTTATATCGTCACTAAGGGAAGAACTGCTTTCCCGGATTTTCCCTTGGAATGAAGAGTAGCACTATCAAAATTCAGTTCCTCGTAAATGACACTTTTAATTTGTTTTAAAATATCATAATGTAAAATTGCATTTGAACAATACAAATAAAGCGTGCTAATTTTGGTTTTGTTTCCCCAATTAGAAATATACATATTTATATATAATTTGAATTTTTTCGCTAAGCGGGATTTGGGAGTCATGGTTGATTCGGGGTTAAAGTTTTCCAGTCATGTTCATAAAGTCACTAAGAAAATTCGCTGCACCACTGGTATTATCCGTCGTAATCTCCCCTTTCGTTCTCCTAAATAAATTCAAACCCTATATATTTCCGTTCTTCTCCCGCACATTGATTTCTGTTCTCCGGTTTGGAAACCTCATCTTTAAACCGATATTCTGGCTCTTCAGAAGGCTCAAAATTCCTTTTCGAAACTTCCATATCAACTATCAAAACTCTCAGCCTCTACAAGTCTAAAAAGCTTCATACTGATCCGGTTCACATTCGTCATAGCCTTAATAACCTTTGTCTACTTCATGAATTATTTTAGAAAAATTTACCACTCAATTTCGATGAATTCTTTTTGGTAACACTTCCTAAACCCATGGCTATTCGCTAAATTAAATAAACCGCGTGTTCTCACCTCCCACCGTCTCAACTGTTGTGCACCTCTGACTTTATCACTGACTGGATTTCTTAACCACCGGATCTAGTCACAGTATCTAATATAAATGCCTTAATAATCAGCTAGGCTAATACCCAAGGCACCACCTTAGGCCTAAGTCATCAAGCGACTTTTGAAGCCTTTAATTCAGGTGGCCGGGTTACAATGCGTAGGAGGGTGGTAGCAAGCCCTGCATAATAATAATAATAATCAGCTAGGCTAATACCCAAGGCACCACCTTAGGCCTAAGTCATCAAGCGACTTTTGATGCCTTTAATTCAGGTGGCCGGGTTACAATGCGTAGGAGGGTGGTAGCAAGCCCTGCATAATAATAATAATAATCAGCTAGGCTAATACCCAAGGCACCACCTTAGGCCTAAGTCATCAAGCGACTTTTGAAGCCTTTAATTCAGGTGGCCGGGTTGATTTTGGAGAAAAATGGTTTATCGGCGTTTGTACCATGTTGTGGTTATTCTCTTAATTTAGTCGGGAAGGAAGCTGCTAACTCTTGCGCGTCGGCTGTTCAATTCTTTGATTTCGTTCAGAGTTTACATTCATTTTTCATGCAAGTACAGAACGATACCTAATTCTAACTGAAAAATTATCGGAGAAAGTCAGAAAACAAAACGTGCTGAAAAAGCTAAGCGATACTCGCTGGTCTTGTCGAGCTTGAAGCTACGGAAGCCATTGTCGACGGTTATTCCAAAATCAAAGAAGCTCTAATCAGCATATCTTCTGATAAGGAGCAAAAAGGCATCGTGAGAAACGAAGCAAGATGATGTAGGACCCGAAACTGATTCTTGAATCTGCAATGCATTGAAATCATTAAAATTATTTAATGAATCCAAAAGAGACGAGTTCGATAAATACGAAGAAAACACTTTATAGCTTTGGTATCAAATAAGCAGTTTCAGGGGAATCAGTTGTTTATTATTTGAACACTTACATTACAGCTACGCAATATCATATATGTTACAAAAATGTAGTATCGTCCACCTTCTAAATGCATCAACATATCCGTCCGTCCTTCACAAAGCGAGGTAGAATTGGAACCACTAACTACTTTTTTTTATAAACATGTTTGATACAGAGAGACTAATGAAGACTAAAATGTGTAAATTGACTTTTTAAAATTATGATTTTACCATTTTTTTTAATTGTTACTTTGATGATTTAAATAATTAAATTAAATTTAATCGTGACCGTGCGGCGTGCATATTTTTGAACAGCACCATCACCAGCCTTAAATTGTATGTGGGGTCAAGGTGGGGCCTACCCAATTTTTAACTACATATTGTTCAAGGGCAAACGGATGTTGTAAAAGTAAAACAAGTTAACATTTAAACCCATTATTTAAACTGACAATCATAATATGAATTACTTTTATATTTATACAAATGCAAACTCACTTGAATAGCATTCATTTAAAGTATGATATAAAGATAGTGCTGTCTTTAAAAGTATACATAAAACAAATGTCAAAGGCTTGTTTAAATTGTGATTTACCCTTTAGTGAAGATTGTACATTTATCTCTTTAATATTCATTATTAGATTCAATAGAATTACAATCTCAACTTCAATAACCTATTGAACAAATCTACTTCTGTAGTTTTTATACTGAAAAATGTCACTTACGAGGAAGTTAGTGCAACTCTTCATTCCAAGGGAAAAACCGGGAAAGCAGTTCTTCCCTCAGTGATGATATAATTTGTGTGGCCGGTACAATGAAGACCAATAACCACGAGCCAGTCTATGAACTAACTTCACCAAGGACGGGACAGGAAAATCATACAGTCCCGGAAAAGTGTGCCAATTTCTATAAACATTGTTTAGGCAGCTAGACTACTATTTTATGCAAAACCTTTCGGCGGAGAGTAGAAACCTAGCCCCAGCGTGGTCCCTTCAAATCATGAGGCTCTGTGCTGCAGCACACTTAGCACACACGGTAATCCGACACTGGTAAGGAGCTGTTGGCTCGCGTGGCATGAAGGGCTTGCCAACACCCTTCTACGGCCACCTTAATTAATAGCTTTAAAAGTAGCTTAGTGACTTAGGCCTAGCAAAATTTAATTTAATTTCAACATCAGCGTGAAAGTCACCTACTATGAGTATTTTGTCGCTCATCTTCGGTTTAACTAAAAAATGGTAAAGGACGATCTGCTTATATTTGACCGTCACGAATTTGATTCTTACCGAGCATTCTATACAAAACACGAAATGATGACGACGATTTCAACTGGCGAAGTAACTCGGAACACAAAAACTTATTATTAATTGGTTTAATTCTTGTGCCTTATGGATTTTCATTCTTTAGATGTGGCCAGTTAAATAGACCTAACAACGGCATAAACAGCCATTTCTTTTCATTTAAAAATATTTCATAAATAGTGTAGTTTAATCTTAATATTTAAGCAGATGGTGTTTGACCATAATCCTTTGCTTGATTTCATGCGTCTTTGGCTCTACCATTTCGTTCTTCTAGCACATGATATCGTGATGTATTAGATCTTCAATATTGATTTATTCGAAAAACTACAACCATTTGTAACATTTGGGGGTTGTCATTTCCTTTAATAGTATTTAAGATAGCTCTTAACCATTTCCATGACTTACTATCTTAGTGAATAATAAGCATGATTTTGGGCTATCAGTTTAATTAAATTTGTTATGGTTTTTAGCTTACCAGTAATGAAATTCATTTTTTCAAACCACGAATTATTTTATGATTTTTCTAAAGAGATATCCTTAAAAGGGCATGGCCAAGCGTTTCCAAATATCGCCTTATTTGCATATCAAAAGATCAACAAGACATTCAATATGCTTACACGTACCTTATTTTGTCTTTAAAAAATAGTTTTTGGCCTAAAAAGTTGAAACGCCAAGTATTTGGGTTTGAATTTTCGCCGCCATCTTAAGGTGTATCGCCAGCGCCAACAGCACCTTAGTGAGCGATTTGCGAACTCTCCTAACTTTTAAAATCGCGCAATTTAGGCTTAGGTCTCGAATAACTGAAACGAGCCGCGCGAGCAAAACAAATATTTCGCGTCTTCAGCAGCGCATGCTTTGGTGTTGTTTTTCGGTCTCACCGATTTCTCACCAGGTGTCGCGGCGGACGCGCGCTTTTCAATTTCCCGAAATTTCTTTATTTTATTAAACATTAACCACTTAATATTTTTTTACGCGGTTTTCGCCATAAATGTTAGTTTTTAAAGAGCTATTGGGCTATCTTACTGGTTAAAGCTTCACCGTTCCCCTTTAAAAATAAACAAAATTGTTTTAAAAAAATGCCAGGGTTGTTCAAATGTATTAAATACGCTGTAGATTGAGCACGAAGAACCGCATTAAAAGAGAAGTTTTAATTTACCTTCTTCGCAAACTCTTTTAACCCTTATTTGTTTTAGGATATTGATATGTTGTTTTATCCTTGCGAAATGTCGGCATTGGAGCCAGTTAGAACTGAGAATAATTCATTAATTTCATCAGTTATAAAAAGCTCGAATATTGTCATAATTTCGGCCAGTCCTGCTGCACAGACAACTACGACAATGGCTATTGTTAATGCCACACCTGAAGTAAGATATGTTTATTTCCAATGCTGATTTAAGGCACCGGTGAGCGAGGCAACTGTCTTGGGGCCCGAACCACAAGGGGGCCCACACCACAAACTTTTAAGAAAAGATGGTTTTAAAAACTACTAGATCCAGGATTGAGTGTGCATTTTACCATTTCTACGAGTAATTAAAGAAATGGTTTGCTCTGTTGTATAACTTAAGGGGCACACGAAGAAAAATACTTGATTTACGATATTTTTATGGAAACTTTCTTTATGTGTCGTGATCCTGTAGGTATCTAAAAAATATTGAAATATCTACAAAAATTTGCATTCAATTACTCAAATTTGTCCCTCGATATTGGGGACCTTATTTTGCCTTTAAGACGAACCAAACTTTTTAAAAGTTTGAATTTTCTACATTATTGGAATATTTGTCATGCCGAGTGTTTGTTACAAACGTTTTTTCTTTGTTGCAGTTTGTAATTTTATTCGTAACTAGTATCGTGGCTTTATCACTTCTAATGGCAATATCTCTTCAACGAAATAACAATTGGGTCCAAATAATTTGCAAAGACACCCCTGAGGTGATTTGGCGATCAGTACTAATATTGTTCTTCGAACGTAAGTTTATTTTTAATTACTTAATCATTAAAATTACATACGTAATAAGAGCGTTCTTTACTACCGGAAGAAATCTAAATTATTAAATCAGCTCGGTATCTCATTGGTTCAATAAAATATACGTATGACGCTCATGCCGGGGACGATCCCTCCCCCCCCCCCCCCCCAAATCTTGTCGGATGCAAATTAGGATCGTCCGAATATTCTCATTATCCATTATACAATTTGGGAAAATAATATTTTTTATTAAATCATTTTGAAATATATTTAATGTTTCAAATGTTAGAACTTTGACTCTTGAAAATGATCTTATAAATCAATCTTTAAATATTAAATTATTCGTCCACGATTTACAAAAACTGTCACTCTTCTATTTTTTTTTAGAAATTCGGAAATACCATCTTAAAGACTACAGCGCTGATTGAGTAGCATTTCAAAATATTTTTTTTTGTTTCGAATATTAGGCTTAGGTTTTTCATTAACTTTACAAACCAAAGGAAATTGCATACGTTAAAAATATAGAAATATTTATATTGAAATATTAGGTTAATCTTTATTTCACTCAATAAAATAGTTTATTTAAAAATTAATCCGAAAAAAAGTATATTTTAGCACCAATCGCTTTATATTCAACTAAACAATTTGTTTTGCTAGTTTCAGAATAACTTGTTTAACATATCTGTTCGAACGTCCTTTGGCACGATTTAAAGCTGGGATAAATCTATTCAAATCAGCACTTGTAGAAGGATTATTTTAAAGACTTTAAATCCTGAGACTTTGTTTAAATAAAAACAAGCCTTGTCATCGCAGTTGAGAATTTTCCTCCAAATTCAAATTAAAGGGTATTTTTTGCCATTTATAAATTAGATACTTCTATTTAAATCATTTTAAAAATTAAATAGTTTGATATTAACCCAAATTGTTTTTACCAAAGCAGTTTAAAGGAAGATTTAAGGGAGAGGGCTAAGTTGGGACCTATAAAGGATCAGATATTTTAGATATAGAGATATTTTTGGGAAGATTTAAAGGAAGATTTAAGGGAGAGGGCTAAGTTGGGACCTATAAAGGATCAGATATTTTAGATATAGAGATATTTAAAGAAAGATTTAAGGGAGAGGGCTAAGTTGGGACCTATAAAGGATCAGATATTTTAGATATAGAGATATTTAAAGGAAGATTTAAAGGAAGATTTAAGGGAGAGGGCTAATTTGGGACCTACAAAGGATCAGATATTTTAGATATAGAGATATTTTTGGGAAGAAATTAAAAAAAAAGTATATTTTCGTTTATTTCATAATTTTATTATTATTAACTGTATTCAATTAGTATGTTTTAAGAGCAAGCTGTAGAACCTTGTCAGAGTAACCTCTTGCCGAAAAACAATCGCGCATTTCGATGGCCTTGTTGTTGAAGTCATTATCTGAAGCACGCGCGGTGGAATGCCTAATGAACGGGAGCCGTAAAAAGAGAGCTAGAAATAACTACACCGAAAAACTAAAGAGGGAAAAATATTACAGAAATAGAAAATTTAACGGAACGAAAGCTTTTCGTTCAGTCCGGCTGGGAATTCCGTTCCGAATTTGAAAATCAGTCGGTTTTCTTCAGTAACTCTAATTTACCATTTAGCATTTATCGCAAACCATCGGATAGTCGCTCTTACCTCTTACCATCTTCTTGTTACCCACGGCACTCGACTAGGTTTTACGTCTTCGACGTATTTGCTCCTTCAACGACGATTTTCAACGCCAAGCCTTGGATTAACTAAACACAGGGATATACCGCTTCAGCTTCAAATTCTATTATGTAGTAGAAAAGATTGTTATAAGCCCTCTATTAGAGGAAATTGGCGAATTGAAGGAAGTCCCTATTGCGCATGCGCGAAATGCGTATCAAACTAGTAGCGCTACCGGTGGCGAAAACTGTCGGGGAGATTACATCGTCTGCTTTAGTTCAATCTAAGGACCGTGGCGGTAACATTCTACCCTATAAGATTTCGCTGTTTATAATTTGTCAAGACGTTTTAATCTACGTAAATTAACTTACAAAAAGTGTAATCTAATTGTTATTTTGCGGTTAAATAGATCGAAATTGGACTTTTTAAACGGTAATGATCAAGAAATACCTAGTTTTGATAGTCAATATCTTGTTAGCACAAAGGCTTAATTAAAATTACTCGTATAAAAATATCAAATGATGTTTCATTGGCACATTTTCCATTAATTTCCCAAAGAGAGAATCCTGAATTATCTTCACACGCCACAGAAATTAGTAATCTAACCAACATTGAAAAAATTACAAAACCTACGGGACCAATAACAGAAATAGAAATGGTTACGAGTTTGAAGGATATTTTTGAAAACCTTTCTACACCAATGAATTGGTCAATATCTTTGGCAAAAGGATGTTACAAAATGAGAAGATTACACGTAGAAAACGGAGGTATATTGTTTGGTCTTTCCATTGATGAAACTTTTGAAGCTAGGTATGAATCACTGGGGAAACCAATTACAAATGAGTATATTTTGTCAAAGTTGCCCAAATTAATTACTAGCAAAGAAAACATATTATCCTTATTTGACCAAATTAGTAAATGGAAAATGTGCATTGGTAACCCTGAAGAAAATTTTGTGAAGATGTTTAGAGATAAACTCAAAGCTCGTGGTTTTATTAGCGAGGTAACAAGTTCAGTTCATAGCCCTTTTTGCTCTCTGTTATTAGTATCTAGCCAAAGAACCCGGTGTTTCTTTTGCACAAAACAAAGAGCTTGTTTACAATCCTGCCTTATTCGTGATAAAAAAAGGATAAAATAGCGTTCAACACTTTGGAAATATGAGTAAAATTAATCTTGTTACTCGTTTAAAAGAAACCAGATATGAAACTGCGAAAATGAAAGAGAAGCTGAGGCGACTGACAAGAAAATTTACAAAAGAGATTGCAAAAAAATCAGTACTAATGTCAGATAACCACCACGAGTCGCTATTAGAAATTCTTAATGATAAAATTGACCAATTACATGAAAAAAGTAATTCCAATGATATACTTCTAAATACTGGCAACAAAGAATTCAGAACACTTTTTCTAAAAACACAATTGAACATGCTAAGGACCCCAAAAAATAGGCGACGATGGCATCCTTTAGTAATAAAGTGGTGCATGTACATGCACGGAAAATCTTCTTCACTTTATAGAATTATCAGTCAATCTGGCATGATGGCACTTCCCTCTAAAAACACCCTCGATCGACACTCGGAAAAGATTTTAACCAGACCAGGATTTAATCCAGATTCGTTCCAAAAAATGCAAAAAGATACCAAAAAATTAGACCAAACTCATCAAGAATATTTCTGTTTGCTATTGGATGAAATCAGTATAGAAATGATTTGGTATACAGATTAGAAACAGGCGATATAGTAGGCTATACTCATCTTAATTCAGTTCAAGAAGATTTGAACGAGTTGGAGACAGAAAGTTACAACGAAAAATCTGTAGCAACACATGTGCTTCAATTCATGATACGGGGAATAACTTCAGACTACAAATACCCTATTGCCTTTTTTGCAACCCATTCACTAACAGCTGAGAAGTTGGATTCATTAATATGGGAAGCCATCATGAAAATGGAAATATGCGGCATTAAGGTATTGTGTGTGGTGGGAGACGGTGCCGCAACCAATAGAAAATGCTTTGGAATGAATACCAGAGAAGAATTGTACAAATGTAAAAATCCGTATTCTGGAAATGAAGAGAGGGAGTTGTTTTTCCTTTTTGACGCTCCTCATCTTTTGAAAACCGTTCGTAACTTGCAAGTACCGCTCAATGCAGCTAAATGGTGAATTTTTAGTTTGGGACACTATACGGTTGTTGTATAACAAGGACATAGATGACAGTGGCAATCTTAAAAAGCTACATAAATTAACATCAATCCACATTAATTTGACAAATCGCATGAATGTTAAACTGGCCACACAAGTACTAAGCCAGTCTGTAGCCAATGCTCTCAGACTAGAGTTTGGAGACTCGTATCCTGAAACTGTGAGATTCATTGAGATGTTTAACCGCTGGTTTGACATTTTCAACATTGGCCAGCCATTTTCAGGATTTTACATTGCTAATCCAAACCTGGAACCTTTTCGTTCAACAGATGATTGGCGATTAACAGTAAGATAAATTTAAAATTAATTCTGATTTAGAAAAGCACAGATTTGATATTATTTCGGTATATTAGTGGCTGAACGATATGTTTCTGAAGTATTTGGACGAATGGGAGGATTACGTAGAAGGAAAAACAGGAAGGAAAGAAGATAAAAAAAAAGATGTTTCTTAGCCAAGAAACCTTGCAAGGCTTGCGACAGTCAAGTAAGTTTCCCCTCATATGATTAATTTTTTACCGAAGTGTTTTAACGAAATTTCTTTGTATTTGCAGCAAAAGCATTGCCCGAGATAATTAAGTTTCTTATTGGTAAAGGAGCTCAATTTGTACTCACGGTTCATTTGAACCAAGATCCGCTGGAACAGTTGTTTAGTAAACATCGTCAAGCCTGTGAAGCTGGTCATCAACCCAAAGCTATGTCCTATGGATCAACAATCAAAAAATTGCATCTTTAGATGAAGGAAGAATATTTCTGAAACGTCAAGGTTCAAATACTCTACATGTATCATAAATGTTAATTACAGAGAACCATGTTTAAAATTTTAATAACAATTTTATTCAAAATAGGAACCTTTAATGTTAATTATAGGAACATTTAATTTCAGTGTATCACGGTAATAAAAGTAGCTACCATTTAATTTTATTAGCTATTGGAGTTACTTAGATATTTTAGTTTATAAAATTCTTCGGCTTCTACAATTATCTTTTCTTTGGTTTTTTATTTACTTTTGAATTTGGTTTCAATTTGCTTCCTCCTATCCTTTGCTTTGGTAACGTTCCTCAATTTATTCGTGTGGCCTTTGCCATTGGTGTTTATGAAAGTTGAAATAACAATCCGCAAAACACTCTCTCCTCCATCTTGGACATCGGAAGTTTTACAAATGTCTTTCCTCAAATCCAGAAGATATTTGTCGTTTAATATTGCATCCATTGCCCTTTTTTTTCTCACTAAAGACTTTATCATTGTAAAATTGGTTGACATGCCTTGACATTATACTGAATAATTTGCGACCTTCACTGTTGAGATACTTTAAAGCTTTTCTATTTTGGGCATCTGTCCACGATCTTACTCTTTGTGGTATTACTTCGGGGTTAGTTTCCCTTAAAGCATTTCCAATTTTTTTACAGTCTATATTGCTTTTGGGTCTTAAAAGTTTGTTCAGAATGGAACCACCAACAAAGCACAGGACTTCTTCTTGTTCAATGCGCATGTTATCACTATTACTTTCAAGTCTTGAATGGGTAGTTTTCTCTTTTTCTTGGTGAATTCCACATACATACAACTGATTCATAAAAATATCTAAAGCCATTTTTTTCTCTGCCAGTGAAAGCTCATTGCTATTCTAAAATCGAATTATATTTTATTAGAAGAATGTAAAAAAATTAGTAATTTAATTATAAATATTATAACATCAATTTCTTGGAGTGCTTCTGTAATTATTTATTATGCCCTTGAATTTAAGATACAAAGTATCACTTCTACTCTTCGTAAAAAGATCTCGGAAAACAGCTTTTATTTGATAAAAAAGCTTTGAACGTATCTGGAAGCTCTCAATCCATTTTACTACTTTTTCACCCCTTCCAATAGTAGGATAACTATTGAGCTCTTCATTTTTAACAGCCGCACACCAGACATCCAAAAACATTTTGTCATATTCGCTTTCTATTCACAATTTAAGTTATTAGTAGTATTTAAGAGAAATAAGCTTAAAATTCTGAACTACCTTCAAATATGTAGGGCTTAAAATTAGTAACCTTTTGCTGTAAGTTAAATTCATTATTCCTGTAAAAAGAAAACCTTTAAAACAAGCTTATTATTATTTATAGTGATTTCCAGTGGGAAGCTCCAAGAGCACTCCGAAATCGCTCGCAAATCCGTAACTCGGGGAGAGATTTCGAAGGAGTGAGACAGAGAAAGTTTCCCAGCGAAAGACGATACCATTTTGAGAGCGCGCAAAAGCTGCCCGAGGTCAAGTTTCCCCAGTGGAGATCACCACAAAACAATGTCAAAAACCGCCCAAGATCTGTCGATCTGTAAAATATCTCGATTTGTTAGTCGAGAATGAAATCTCATCACGAGCGCTCGAAATCGCCCAATGGAAATCGCTATTAGATGTTTCATTTGAACTTACGAATTTGATGGTTCATTATCTTCTTTAATGTTCTGTTTTTCCTTCAGAATATTCGTCCTATTAATTTTACGATCTACTTTTTTCTTTTGTTGCTTTAGTTTATTTGGATTTTCCTTAGTCAATCTAGAATTTAATTGAAATGTTTAGCAAAGCAATTACTTATTTTTTAAAATACTTAGAACTTGCTATAAATAATGGATACTAACGTTTGGTCACATTTTTCTTTAGATCTGGTCTTAATCTCAATATCACCTTCGCATGTTGATCCAAGGCTTAGTGACACCCCTTTTTTTCCACCTAAATAATTTGTTAAAAAACTTCATACATATACTCTCAGACTAAAAATTTAAGTAATTAAGTTCTTACCATTGACTTGGTTGCTCATGTTGCTTTTTTCCGATGGTGTAATACCTAGCAACTCAAATGTATGATCACTAATCATTTCTAGTTTTGTTTAGCTCCATGCGTTTACCCCATTTAATCCAAGAACCCACGCAAGCACGCTCCCTTTCTCCCCCCCCCCCCCTATGATTCCTTTTAGGGGTTGATTGCACCAATAGAGGTTTGATAGCAAACGTTTCCGCGTTTTTGCTTCTGTGGGATATCCCTGTGTTTAGTTAATCCAAGGCCAAGCTTTGGAAATGCGCGATAGTTTTATGAGAAGAGGCTACAACGAGAATGTGTTAACATCGGCTCTCAATCGTGCATCGAAGACAACTATAAACAAAGCTCTCGCAAACAAAATTCGTCCTGAACCAACAAATCTTCCCGCGGTGATTCGAACTTACCATCCACAAGTTCGACAGGTCGAAAACATCCTTCGTAAGAACTTTCACCTACTACAGATCGACCAAGACACGAGGGATGTTTTCACTGAACCGCCCAGGTTCTGTTACCCTCGCGACCAGAATCTTCGGTCGATTCTCGTTTCTAGTTCGTTACCCGAAGATGATCCATGCGGCACTCATTCCGGCACCACGACATGCAATCGTCCTCGTTGCAACACATGCGCTTATGTTAGTTCCGACTTGGTGGTTACAACCCCTAAATCGAACTTTCATATTAAAGGATCCTTTTCCTGTATAACATAAAACCTCGTTTAATAATAATAAATAATAATCAGCTAGGCTAATACCCAAGGCACCACCTGAGGCCTAAGTCATCATGCGACTTTTGAAGCCCTTAATTCAGGTGGCCGGGTTACAATGCGTAGGAGGGTGGTGGCAAGCCCTGCATGCCACTCTTTGTCTTGTAAAGTTTGCGACAAAGTTTACGTCGGCGAGACTGGTCGATGCCTCGCTGATCGTTTCCGCGAACACTTACTTGATATCAGAAGCAACCGCGACAAAAATCATGTAACTAGACACTTCAACGACGTCCACACCATCTCTGCCGTTTCTATCCGCGTTCTCAAGGTTCTTAACGGTGACCGACCTTTTGGAGTTACTGAAGAAAACTGACTGATTTTCAAATTCGGAACGGAATTCCCAGCCGGACTGAACGAAAAGCTTTCGTTCCGTTAAATTTTCTATTTCTGTAATATTTTTCCCTCTTTAGTTTTTCGGTGTAGTTATTTCTAGCTCTCTTTTTACGGCTCGCGTTCATTAGGCATTCCACCGCGCGTGCTTTTAAATTTTCAAATCTTAGTCTTCTTTCAAATCTTGTACCGCCTTGAAGGCATATTTTGCCGAAGTACTGCGATTTATTTTTATTAAATTTACGGTCTTTTTTACCAGTTTTGTCGTTTAATTCTTATATATTGACCGTTGGTGGCCTCCTACTTTTGATATCAACCTAACCTAACCTAACCCAACCTGAACTAACCTACCCGAAGTGAAAACGAACCAGATTTAAATTTCCCATTCAACTGAATCCCGCCATGTTGGGCTATAAACGAAAATACTTTTCAATGCGATTCGGTCAAACGGGATTCGGTCCAATAGTATACAACCCCTAGAATCACTTTCAAAAGATCTAAGTTACATTCCTTCATTTTGTATTTTTATGCTAGAAAAATGTATAATTATAAACTTTATTTTTAACGAAATAAAGCGAACCATCAGTGAGAAGTATTTTGGGGTTATTCTGCTCCCGTGAACGAAAATGACATCATTTCCGAATTCGTTCTTATTGGCTTCAAAAAGTAAATCACTCGTGTGGCGTGCATACCTAACTTTAAATGTAGTTCTGTTACATAATTTATAAACTTATAGACGGAAATTAACTTGCATGTAAAGTTGCATACTCCTAAATCGTTAGGCCGTGCGAGTAGTGGTTTAAGTCTATCGAGTACGATTTTTTTCATCGAGTATTCGAGTCGGGTAACATTGAAATTGAGTCGATTAATCGAGTACTTTATTCGAAACAAGTAATTCAGAAAAAAAATCGAGTAATAATTTTAATGAGTCAGTTTATCGAGTATACTTGATAATAAGCTGGTTTTATTCTAGTAATTAGGAAATTAAATTTAAAATAAGTATAACTAACTTTCAATGCTGACAAATATTCCTTTAATTTAAATGAACCACAATCTCCAGAACTTTAGTAACCTTAGAGTGACTAGTGGGATATAAAAGACCAGTATACTAGCCTTCTACCCTAATTATAGTAATTAATCGTAAAATAACCATGCAATATACACTCTTTTAAATTATTAATGTGCCTGCTTTTCGTATATTGCTTAGGAAGTTAGGACTCCTGAGTTTTAACACCGGCCGACATCCGAACTCGTGAAGTGACACTACAAACCAAAACTTAATAATATTCTTTGTATTAAAAAGCGTGATCCGTCCCAAAGTTCATTCAAAGCATTAGTTGTTTGTACGTCTTGTAGGTACCGTTTACTATCTATTGCCACCCCAAATAGTTGCCAACACCCCTCTTTGAACTTAGAGCGGCTTATTCGAGTAATCGAGTACCCGACTATGAAATATTTTGGTACTCGAAAATTAACGAGTATTTTCCAATTACTTATTCGAGGTCGAGTTCGAGTACACGACATCAAAAAATGACGAGTAATCGATGATATTCGAGTACTCGCGTAGCCCTATTAGTCGGTTAATTATACACAATTTTAATTTAATACATAACAAACCCATGATATTTATGTTATTAACACGCATCAAAAGTTAAATACTTATTACAGTGTAGTTAACGACAACTTCCCAAAAGTCAACAGGGCTAAACATAAGCTTTCCAGAACAGAAATCTAGAGTCTGCTTGTACGCTACCAATCGAGTTTTCGACGACCACAAGACAAGGCGTACGGATAGTTTTTAGCTACAAACTGAGTTTGAAATGTTTTGCCAAAATATAAACACTAAACGTACCCGTACTCCTTTACAATTTTATAATATTTCAATTTATTTTTCCGGTTTCAAGGCTCAAATGTAAACAAAGGGTTTTAAAATATACACATTTCCATCTGATTAATATGTACAGCAATTTACGAAAAGTTGAAGAAAATTGATTACAATTATTTTCAAATATTTATGAAATAATCTAAGATATACTTTATTTTCAAATTATTCCCCAAAAAAATTCTTAATTTAAAATAACTAATTCATTATAGGTCCCTACTTTGCCTCCTCCCTTAAATCTGTCTTTGAACTGCTTTTTAAAACCATTTTTGTCATAATCTCCTGGCGGGTTGAAGTCATATTTTAGTCACGAGTTCCCTATCCCTATCCCTTCGTTTCTTACCTTATAGGCTGAGTCAAGTGCCCTTAATTGCCTGACAGTTATTTTTTACATGTTGCCTTAAATTAAGATAAATATTTCACTTTTAAAACCTTTTAAAAACGTTTTTAATATTTTTTCACTAATGTACTTCATTAAGGCTAATTTAACTTTGGACTAAATCGGGGAAAGGAAAAACTTCATCATTTTGTGTTTCGAGGGCGTTGAAAAACTTCAGTATTGGAGAACCAATGGGATACTGAACTGACTTATTTTTTGAAACAAGGGGGATTAAATGCAAAGTGAAAAATCTTCCACTCAATCGTTTCAATGTTTTTACTGTGTAAATTAAATATATTTTAATTTATTTTAAATTAATATATACATATACACTTTGAATTTTTCGCATATTTTGTTAAGCATTTAAAACCTTAATATATTTAAAAATCCTTAGCAAACGTAATTGTTTTAAAATTTATTCATACAGCGTACGCATCAATCCACGACTTTTTAGGTTGGAGAATTCCGGCAATGACTTGGCTTCTATCCGCTCTATTTATAATCATCGCCTTTACCAGCGATATGAAATCAGAATTTTCTACTATGAAATATTTAGCTATTGATACGGCTGAAGATATACTTTAATCTAATTTCAAAAATATTTTCATCGTGAAAAACCTTTCTGAAGAAAATTTTATACAAATAAAGGTAAATTTTGGTATATTTATTATATGAATGACATTATCTCTTAGAAGAATATTTTTCTATATTTGGACGATTTATGATCCAGTGTGCTGTCACTGACGCAGCACGTATTTTTGTCCACTATTGCACTAAGCAATTACGTGCAACATTGGATCCAATTTTGATAAATTATTGCACAATTGTTTGTGTATATATGGGAGGTTTTGGTTGCCTAAGGAAATTGAAGCGATTAGTCACAGCTGTCTAAATTGGCAGTATTAAGGGAGGTTTCGTGCAATAACGGATAAATATGCAAATTGTTGGTATATTTGGTTTTAAGTGCAATTTCAAGAAAGATTTTTGCTTTAACGAACTAATTTCATTTCGTAAAGTGCGCTTTTACGAGTAATTATAAATCATAGAATTATGAAATAACTTAATTAGGGGGTAAGTCTTTAAAAGTTAACCTCGATGGGGAATCAATATACAAATTATCGAAGGCAAAGATGGTTGCGTTGTTGATTAAGAAATTAAAAACGACTTCGTTACATTTGCATATTTAATATAAGATAAAAAAATGTATCTTATATTAAATATTCAAATGTAACGAAGTCGTTTTTAATTTGATAATATACAAATTATCGTTAATAACATTAAATTTAGCCTGATAAGGCTAACTTCGAAAGCTCCTAAAAATCCATTTTCAAATAAGACTTTTCACACTTTTTGACTCATATCTTTTGATCCAAAGACGTTATAATGCTGTTTTAGGGCTCTATCGATAGAGACACTTTACACTTAACATCCATGTCTAATTACAACCAAGTAAATTTAATTCCAAATGCAATAATTATTTGTGCCATGATTCCCAGTGACCCACTTCGAAGTTTTATAAGTAACTTTAAACACAATTGATAGCTTTTGATATAAAAGATAAAAATTCAAAAAATTATAAAAAGCTTCTAATCATAACTTACTTTCAAAACAAAACGAATCTTCTTCAAACATTAATTTAAATATATAATAGTCAAAATATAGAAAAATTAAATTTAATAATTTTCTGGTCAATACACAATATTAAATAAAATAAACTCAGCGGTGTAGGAACCAGGGGTGGTGGGTGGCAAGGGCAATGCCCCTTCCAAAACTATCTTATATAATTGCCCATCCAAATTTTATGCTATGTTAAAAAAAATTAAAAAAGTAGGAACGGCTTAGAGCAAATATTCAACAAAAGTTCTTAATTTTCTTAAGAAATGTTGGTTGTTTATCAAAATGAATTTAAAACTGACTAAAATATCTTATATTTTATTTTTATATTTTTATTTTTATTTTTTTATTTTATAATTAAATCAAACTATAAAACTTCCAAACTAAACTGCTTTGCCCCTCTTAACTTCTCAAACATTTCTTTGAAACTAGGGTTCCAACTGATCTAATTCTAGCGAAATTCAAATAAGTTTTAAATAGATTTGACATCCTAAGTGAAAATTAATTAAAGAGACTAAATATGTTTGAAGCAGTCCTTCCGATACTGTACGGTCTAACAAGTAAAAAAATATAAAACATTTAAACCAAACGGGTCGCGCATAAAGGATTTTACACACGACTTAGCAGGTAGTGGGTACCTCGCGAAAAACTATGATACTTAATAACAGACGGTACTAAATCCTTTATAAAATTCTTTAAACGTTTAATTAAAAAACAATGACAAGCCAAAATATTTTTATAAGGGCCTTACTAAAAAATTCCAAAATATATTTCTAAATCCGATTTTAAATTAGTATAATGTGCCATACCCAAACACGTCTTTCAAAGTAAAGATTATAGAATGGAACAACATCCAACTATTATTTTAAATCAAAATATATATTAAAGAACCAAATAAATTTTAAAACATTCTGCCTTTGAAAATGCCCGAAACATATAAAGCGTCATCTAAGAGTCTTTCGTAAAACGAAAAACCCATTTATTTATTTTCCCTTTACAATTAGGTAGAACTTTCATTTTTATTAACTTTTTATCTTTACAAAGTTTTTTACTAATCAGCCGATGCTGCTACTAATTTCAAATTAGAACGTATTTCAAAAATTAATTAAAAAGATGTAATAACAAATTACGAAGCTTCCTGATAATGTAAATGTAAATCCACTAACGAAACTTATTAAATTTATTAAGAACCCATTGGATTTACAGACCTTTTTAAAGTACCGCCAAAGGTTTTTTAAAATAAGTTTTAATCTACAATTTTTTATTTAAATTTTTTAACAAGATCTAACTGTGACTTGATATTTTCCTCTGTAATTAACGTTTTCTTAATCTCGTTTGATGAACGAACATTTCAACATTGCTATTTTTGATGGGCTGGACCACCGTCCGGCTGTATTTGTCGAATAAAAACTCGTAGGATGGGAGAGCTTGCAAGGGTTTAACGTAGTAGAGGCGGACTGAAACACCTCCGTAAGGACAGGTCACTGTGGGCTAACTAACTCACTTAATTAATACACTATTCTAGTCACTTGAAGGGACGACAGCAGGAGTATAAAATCAACAAATATTTATTTACAATTATAAAACGTTACATGGCTGAACTCAAGAAAAAGACGCATATTCATAACCGGACTACGATTTATATACACAAATTATAATGTTTTTTGCGATACCGATTTTTATCTTTTACAATTTTTACTTATAAATTCGATTTTAATATTTTTAGAAAATATATATTTTTAGATTCCTTTCAATTGTACGCGCGGTTTATTTACTTTTAGATAAAAAATATCAACATTACTCCCCGCCGTTGAACATTGTAGTTCAACAATTCTGGTCAGACAGTTCCAAGTGGTACAGTAACTGAATTGGACGACGTAGCTTAGTTCCGTCAGATAGGCGTAGAAGGCAGGATCTGATTTTTCCATCACGACTGGCATGAACTTCTTTCACCACGGCCATTTTCCAGCTGAGTCGGGGCATTTTGCGCTCTTCGATAAGTACCACATCGTCTGGTTTGAGGGGTGGAGTCGGGTTTGTTGGCGGTCGATGATGTGCTGAACGTAGTTCGAGAAGGTATTCAGTCTTCCATCGATACCAGAACCGATCGATAAGGGATTGTCGATACTTCAGCCGTTTAGTTAGTTGCTCTCTAGTAGCTGAATGGTCTATGTTGACAGGAAATGATCTGGATGGCAAAGCAGTGGTTCTTTCTCCAAGTAAAAAATGCGATGGCGTCATTGGTACTGGTTCTCCAACGTCTTGATATATGAAAGAGATAGGTCGGGAGTTGATGGTGGCTTCTACTTCGACTAACAGCGTTTCGAGCTCTTCGTGGGACAAGAGTGCTTGTCCAAGAACCTTCTTCAGCGGCATCTTGACACTCCGTACTAAACGTTCCCAGAAACCCCCCCACCAGGGGGCTCTGTCAGCAATAAAGCTCCAGATTATTTGGTGATTTGCAGCATACTTTTGGATCTCTGGACTCTTCGCAGTGTCATAGATTTCCTTCAGATCTATATTCGCCCTTTTAAACGTCTTGGCGTTATCTGATATGATTTTTCGAACCATACCGCGTCGGGCAATGAATCTTCGAAATGCTAATAGAAAATCGTTAGTTGTCATACTTGAAACCAATTCCAAATGTACGGCACGGGTAGTGGCGCAGGTAAACAAGGCTATATAGGCTTTCTCCTTCTTCTTGGTATACAGAGGACCGGCAAAATCTAATCCAGTTGTCTCGAAAGGCAGTGACGGGGTTATACGAGATGGAGGTAGGGAAGCCATAGTCTCTAACGATGCCTTTACACGAAATCTTTTACACCCATAACATCGATTGATTTCTTTCTTTACGACCTGTCTGACCCTCGGAATCCAGAACCTCTCACGGATGTCCACAATAGTTTCGTTGACTCCGGCATGTTGAAGTCTGTCGTGATGAAATTGTATAATTAGTTCTACGAAACGATGCGTGGTTGGTAATATTATAGGATGTCGTTCGTTGTAAGATACGTTGGCGTGGTCCAGTCTCCCTCCAACTCGTAAGATTCTATCTTCGTCAAGGATTGGGTTCAGAGTGAGAATCTTCGACGTCTTCGGGAACGATTCTTTATTGGACAAGGACTCTAATTCTTGCTGATATTCTTCGGATTGGACTCTCAGTATCCAGTATTTTTCGGCATTGGCAATTTCTTCGGCTGTAAGTTCTTGTGACAGATTTTTGGTCCCGGGCCTATGTGAATTCCCAATGAAACGCAACATCCAAGCAGTCGTTCTGTAGACTCTGATTAAACGACTATATCTATTTAGATCGAGTAAGGGCTCGCTTAAAGATTCGACTCCGCTAAGGACTTGAATGACGTCTCGGGATTTGGACCTTATCTCGTCGTGCAGTAGTTTGGAATTGAGCTGATCGGTGTGCTCGTCGACTTTTGGGACGGATAGTTGTGCTTTGAGGTCGCCGATTAACCAATGCGGACCATGCCACCAGAAATCCGACGTGGATAACTCCTTGAGCGATTTGCCCCTCGTGGGTAAATCGGCCGGATTTTCTTTTCCTTTGCAGTGGTACCATGACTGAGGATTCGTGAGCGACTGAATTTCTCTGACTCTGTTCGAGACGAAAGGCTTCCAAAGCGATGACGATCCTTTAATCCAGTGTAAGGTAATTGTGGAGTCAGTCCATAAGAATATGCTGGTAGGTGAAATAAAAAGAGTTTTAATCAAGTGTTGAACTAATCGTGCTCCGAGCACGGCACCCATAAGTTCGAGTCGAGGGAGTGTAAGTTTTTTGAGAGGAGCTATTCTCGATTTCGTGGTGACGAGCGTTGTTCCAGTTTTTCCGGCGTTATTTTGATACCGCAGGTAGGCAACGGCTGAGTAAGCTTTTTCTCTTGCATCTACGAAGCAATGGAGCTGAACGTTCTCGATGGAATTTTCTCCAGCTTCTAGGTAATAGAACCTTGAAATCTTTATAAGTCGTAGGTCTGCCAGCTCCTCACACCATTGATCAAATTGTTTTGACAAGTCCTTCGGAAGGACCTCATCCCATGAGATCCCTCTTTCCCATAGTTGCTGAAATAAGATTTTAGCTCGTACTACAAATGGTGAAATCATACCAAGCGGATCAAATATTTTAGCGACGGCCGTCAAGACTCCTCTTTTCGTATTATCTCTTCCGATAATGAATTTCAGAAGCGAACTGTAATCATAAATCAAGTAGTCGTTTGTGGTATCCCAGAATAAACCAAGGACTTTGACTGGAATTGAATCGATTGGTCCTTCGTTGTGTTTAGAGGTAGGTCCTGCTTCGGATAGCAGTAGGCTCCTTAGCTCCGAGGAATTCGTCTTCCACTTCCTCATCGTCATGTTTGCTTCTTGAAATATTTTAATTACGTCTGAACACATGGTGTGAGATTGCTTGACGGTATCCGCTCCAGCTACGAGGTCATCGACGTACAGTGAATCATTAATGAGCTGGCAGACATCTGGAAATTCAGCTTCGTATTTGCGGACGTGGAATCGTATTATGGCAGCCAATATAAACGGACTCGACTTAACTCCAAATGGTACTCGAGTGATTCTATAAGTACATAAAATGTCAGTTTTTGAGGAATCGGAATTACTCACGTCAGTCCAAATAAATCGTAACGAATCTCGGTCTTCCTTGACAATAGAGATTTGTAAAAACGCTTCTTCCAGGTCGCCCGTAAAGGCCATCCTTTTTTCTCGGAACCTCAACAACACGTCCAATAACTCGGGATTAATGTTCGGGCCAGTATCAAGGCAATCATTTAGCGATGGTTTCTTGCTAGCATGCGACGACGCATCGTAGACGATTCGGATTTTCGTGGTATCACTTGATTCCTTGACAACAGCTCGATGTGGTAGATAATATTCAGTTTTTGCTTGTCTTTCCTTCTTAAGGTCTACCTTCTCGATGATACCTTGGTCAAGTTGATCTCTGAATATTTGATTATATTCTTCAAGCAGTGGTAGGTTAGTCTTTAGCCGATTAAGTAAAAGAGTAGTTCTCCGAAGGGCTACAGCATGGTTGTCGCCAAGTTCTTGTTTGTTCGTATTCCAAGGAAATGGAGTCTCGTATCGGCCACTTCGGAACGTGATATTCTCTTCGAACTGCTTCCGGAGGTTGCTTTCTTCTGGGCCTTGCAATCCGGCGTCACATATGCCGATGGCGTCCAGCTCCCAAAAACATCGCAGCTGATCTGATAATAAATCGTCTTCTCGGCTATTACCACATGTAGTCATGACGGCAACGCTGTTAATTCCAATGCTGCTTAGAGGTACAGTTGTGGGACCTTGAACCGTCCAATCGAACGTGGTCTCCATTGCGACCAGCGAGTCTTCAAGTCTTTCAATTTTGCCAGATACTATTTCCCAGTAGTGGTCGGAGCCAATAAGGACATCGAGCTTCGAAGCGGAACCTCTCTCGAATTCTACAGGTAAATCGGCCAAAGGTAAACCTCGATCTTCCATTTGACGAATGACTTCTTCATCGGGGACCATAAAAATTGCTCCACAGACTTCGGGTGTCTCCAGAGCTTCAATTACGACCTTGCGATCCCTGTCTCGCTTGTTACGAAGCTCCAAGTGGACTCTGTTACGCTTCGTTTGAATCGGTCGCTTGCTGCCGAATGGATGGACATTGATAGTTTCTTGTCGTATAACAGGAAGTTGAAGACGTCTGGATAAATCTTCTTTAATAAACGACTGTTGACTTCCCGTATCCAGAAGGCATCGAACTCGAGCAATTTTGTTGCCTTTGTCATTCGTTGCTATGGCTTCGGCGGTCTGTAGTAACACAGCACCCCTTCTTCTGACGTCTTTCGTCGATGACCGAACGATTCCGATAGTAACATCTTCGACTTCATCTTTGGATTCGGAGTGCTCAGATTTGTTTTCATTCGAAGAACCGGAGTCGCAAAGTGCAGTGTTGTGACGCTTCGAGCAGACCATGCAGGATTTTCGTTTAGCTCTGCAGTCTTTGGCTTGGTGATTGGTTCGAAGGCATATGAAACAACAGCGCTTTTTGATCGCAATCTCCTTTCTCTCGTTGACGGTAAGGTTAGTACAGGAACTTGACCAGTGCGTTTTTTGGTTGCAGAAAAGGCATGACTTATCCGATTTGCTCTGGACATTGGTGTTGAGGGCCGCTGCACTTGAAAATTTTGATGGTAAGTATCGCTTCGGTACAACGTTGCTGTCTCTTGGATGGCGGATTTCTTGGTCAGATCTGGAGATGGCGTACGTTCGTTCTCTACAAGATATTTCTCTTTGAAGGAAACTCAAGAGATCATCTATTTGAACAGCATTTGCATTATTTTGGCGGTGATATGTAAGGGCTATATCTTCAGGTATTAGGCCTAGTATCATATGCCCCAATAAACCGGAATCTTGACAACTTGATAAACCCAAAGCCCCAAGACTACGTATTTGTAGCTCGCAAGAATCATAAAGTTTCCTTAGCGCTACAACGTCACTTGACCTTTTTACGGGAACTAGCTTAGAAAACATTCTCATACGAGCATCAATAATTGCAAATGTATTGCCAAATCTCTGTTCTAATAGTTCCACCGTAATACCGTAGGATTCTGCGCTAAAAGGCATACCAGCAACGGCTGCAGCGGCATCTCCCTCCAGGTAGGATAATAAATAGTTTAACTTATCTGTTCTGTCAAGTACTGCATCGTGAATAGTGCTTTTAAAGTGACTCCAGAATCTAGGCCAATCTGAAGGGTCTCCTCTAAACTTCCGTATCTCAAGCATGGGTAATCGTACAGTTTGTCTGCGAGTGCTGTTACAAACAGCACTGCTCGTAGATCTTGCATCCTCTTCATCGTTACCGGAAACTGAATCGCTGTCGTGTGTCTCTCTCTCATCTTTCTCGGATCTTTGACTTCTCACGTGACTGTTCAAATGAATTGCTTGTTTCTCGAGTATTTTTCGCTCGGCTTTACCTCGGACAGAGAGCATCCTGTCCAAATAAGTTTGGTTGGCTTGAAACTCTTCCTCGAACTCAGCGTCATCTTCTAAAGCTGCTTCAATCTCCTGGTCTAGCTTCAGAATCTCTTCCTCTCTAGGTGTTAAACGCTTTAGAAGGTCTTGTAGGACGGCAACGTCTGTGTCAGGATTTTCCAATTCGTGTTCTATGGCGTTAAGAAGCTTGGTCGCCAGTGTTCTCAGACCCCCACGTTTTCGGATTAGCTTCTTGGTCATTTCTGCTACTGTCGTCTCGATGGCTAGTAGGAATTTGAACGGTGTATTGATCAGCTCAGCACAGTTCCCGGGTTTCGGCACCAAAATGTCGAATAAAAACTCGTAGGATGGGAGAGCTTGCAAGGGTTTAACGTAGTAGAGGCGGACTGAAACACCTCCGTAAGGACAGGTCACTGTGGGCTAACTAACTCACTCAATTAATACACTATTCTAGTCACTTGAAGGGACGACAGCAGGAGTATAAAATCAACAAATATTTATTTACAATTATAAAACGTTACATGGCTGAACTCAAGAAAAAGACGCATATTCATAACCGGACTACGATTTATATACACAAATTATAATGTTTTTTGCGATACCGATTTTTATCTTTTACAATTTTTACTTATAAATTCGATTTTAATATTTTTAGAAAATATATATTTTTAGATTCCTTTCAATTGTACGCGCGGTTTATTTACTTTTAGATAAAAAATATCAACAGTATTCAAAGTCGACTGAAATGCGCTAATATTATTTTTACATATCGTTAGGAGTTAGTCGCTGATGGTTTATAAACCGATATTTTTTCAATGCGTGATTTATAAACCGATCTTTTTCAATGCGTGGTTCATAAACCGATCTTTTTCAATGCGTGGTTTATAAACCGATCTTTTTCAATGCGTGGTTTATAAACCGATCTTTTTCAGTGCGTGGTTTATAAACCGATCTTTTTCAATGCGTGGTTTATAAACCGATCTTTTTCAGTGCGTGGTTTATAAACCGATCTTTTTCAATGCGTGCTTTATAAACCGATCTTTTTCAATGCGTGGTTTATAAACCGATCTTTTTCAATGCGTGCTTTATAAACCGATCTTTTTCAATGCGTGCTTTATAAACCGATCTTTTTCAATGCGTGCTTTATAAACCGATCTTTTTCAATGCGTGGTTTATAAACCGATCTTTTTCAATGCGTGCTTTATAAACCGATCTTTTTCAATGCGTGGTTTATAAACCGATCTTTTTCAATGCGTGGTTTATAAACCGATCTTTTTCAATGCGTGGTTTATAAACCGATCTTTTTCAGTGCGTGGTTTATAAACCGATCTTTTTCAATGCGTGGTTTATAAACCGATCTTTTTCAATGCGTGGTTTATAAACCGATCTTTTTCAATGCGTGCTTTATAAACCGATCTTTTTCAATGCGTGCTTTATAAACCGATCTTTTTCAATGCGTGGTTTATAAACCGATCTTTTTCAATGCGTGCTTTATAAACCGATCTTTTTCAATGCGTGCTTTATAAACCGATCTTTTTCAATGCGTGGTTTATAAACCGATCTTTTTCAATGCGTGGTTTATAAACCGATCTTTTTCAATGCGTGCTTTATAAACCGATCTTTTTCAATGCGTGGTTTATAAACCGATCTTTTTCAATGCGTGGTTTATAAACCGATCTTTTACAATGCGTGCTTTATAAACCGATCTTTTTCAATGCGTGGTTTATAAACCGATCTTTTACAATGCGTGCTTTATAAACCGATCTTTTTCAATGCGTGGTTTATAAACCGATCTTTTTCAATGCGTGGTTTATAAACCGATCTTTTTCAATGCGTGCTTTATAAACCGATCTTTTTCAATGCGTGCTTTATAAACCGATCTTTTTCAATGCGTGGTTTATAAACCGATCTTTTTCAATGCGTGGTTTATAAACCGATCTTTTTCAATGCGTGGTTTATAAACCGATCTTTTTCAATGCGTGCTTTATAAACCGATCTTTTTCAATGCGTGGTTTATAAACCGATCTTTTTCAATGCGTGGTTTATAAACCGATCTTTTTCAATGCGTGGTTTATAAACCGATCTTTTTCAATGCGGACTAGTTGTGCCATTTTTTGAACTTTCGGATTTATCGACGGGTTTTTTTCAGGGGTGACTGTCAGAAGTAAGATTCTCCTGCTGCCTACTGCTGTTAGTCACACGTCTGGATGTGGGCGCTATAGCAAGGTGTAAATATGAGACTACTATAGGATGATTGATATCTCAGCTGCTCTGTTACCAAAATTCAGTCCCCATGGTATTGAGATACTAAATGCAGACTTATGCTTGACACGTAAAGAAATGAGCAAACTCTGTTTTAGTTTTAAGTTTTAACCTTTAGCGATCGGCCTATCAAATATGTAGCTTCCACAACGCTTAAAATCATTATAGGCACTTTTGTACGGACCCTCAAAATAAAGCGCGAGCTTTACAAATTAGATTATCATTATTTATCAAAATATCACACTACAATGTTGAGTAACTCATCAATTATACTAATAATTAATTACTTTGAATATATATTGATTTAGGTATACTTCTTATTTTGGTATAACTTTGGGATAAGTAAGCATGGGACATAAACCTAGAAATATGGTTTGCTGCTCAACTCGAAGTTCAAAATTTTAAACTACTATTTTAGGCTTCTGTTATCATTAGTAATAATTACGGCTTGCAATAGAATTCGCTATTTTTTAACATAAAGTTGGTTTAAAAAATAGTTAATAAACACAGCAGAATGTATGAAGTGCGTGTATCCATACGATAGCCGTGTCCGCTATCGGCCCAGATACCTTAAAAGGTAATGTGATTTTCAAAATATTTGTAAAGCAGACCTCACATTTTCAATAACTAAAGAAACAGGGACGTATCTTTGGGGGGGGACCAGGGGAGGCTCCCCCCCCCCACAAACCTTTGTAAAGTTGGCAAATCGAGGTGGACTTGGCAAAATTAAAATTATGAAGCATGTTAGTTAATTAAAAAACTACTAAATCGATTGTAAACGATGTTGCAACAAATCATTTAAAATTTCCCAGCAATTTACTTCCCTAAAGTCATTAACTATGTTTGAGATTTTTATGTAGTTGCTTCTCCTTATGTAAAACTTACAAGACCTGATTTCTATGCTAGGCAGCTAGTGTGTTGGAACTTTAGTTCAGCCTTGTGGTAAAAGCTTTTTAATAGTCATTCTTCCTACAGCACCTTATAAAACTCAAAGGCAGATATACGCGTGATGGAGAATATCGATTGTTCGTTATTAATTCAGTGTTAATTTTCTACGTTAAATTTGGCAATCTGTATAAAATTATAGAAATACCTAGTTTTAATTTCTATAGGAGATGTTACAGTTTTTTTTTACTTAGGGTAAATGGCTATTTTTAAGAATAGCACCTTTTGTTTATTTTGGTTTTTGTTAATTTTTTTAGGTGTATTATTTGTCAAGGATAACAGTAATGCCAAAAGTTTTAAGCGCAATTATTATTTAGAAAGATATGATAAATATAAAATTGTCACTTACCCCCACTATTTCCCTCGGAAAATACATATTATTTCGACATATTTCGAGGTTTTTGTACGTGTTGGGTGAGGTAGCACTGATGAAGAATTAGATGTAACGGCAAGATATTACTAAATTTTTAAGAAAGAAGTGCTACGTGAAATGTTTCTTTTTACGGCGAATTCAATTCGCTAGATACTAGGTACGATATCACTGGAAATGATGTCCGTAGGTGGGGTTAATATATGCACCCAGAAGGAGGGAAAACTCCTTCGTGTGGGATCGATTCATCTCACAGTCGCTCTCCCTTGTTTAATTCGCACCACAAAAGGCTATACTAGGTACTGTCCTCTAGGTTGCGTTATAGATGGCACAGCTTGATTAGCAAGAATGGGGCTGGGGTGGCGCCGCGCGCCCCCAGCGCTCGAGCGAAGGGAGTGCCCGGCGCCGTAAGGCGCCAATACTTCGTTTACGAGTCCGGTTTCACTTTTAGTTTGGAACTTTTTTTTTTGCTTAATCAGCCCTACTTTATCCAACCCGCATTTCTTTGTTTCCATGGTTTATGATTATTTTATCCTCGTGTCTGTCTTTTAAACTACCAATATTGTTAATTTTCTCTGTGAATAATGTCCGATTCGGATTCGAGTGGGAGTGCACCGTCTACCGTGGATAATGATAATTATGGTTTTGTTGAAGAGGGTGAGGTGATTACAACGTTCGAAATACACGATATGTGTAAATCAAACAAAAATATTTTAGAGTGGCTACAAGAAAAGAACCTCTTGGCTAAATCTCAAAACTGTACAAATTGCGGTCTGAGTATGAAACTTTCGGAAGGTAAGGATTCTCAGGATGGATTTGTTTGGCGTTGCCAGGAAAAAGGAGCGTACAGAAGCACAAAGTCCGGGTCTGCGGAACTTCAAAGTCGGTCAGAGACAATTCATTCTTCTCGAAATCCAAGCTTTCATTCCGAGAAATTCTCTTAATCGTGTATTACTACGTGTACAATATTTCCCCGCAATCTTTTGTATCGCAAGAGTTGTACATTTCTCAAGTCACTCTTGTTGATTGGCGAATGTTTTGCCTACAACGCTGTTATTACGAAGAGCCAGAGTATTTTTGGACCCGGGAAAACTGTTGAAGCGGACGAGTTCAAGTTTGGGAAACGTAAATACCACCGGGGCAGTGTTGGGTAAATTGTAATTGCGGGGGCAACTAAAACTTAACAATTAATTAATTGTAATTGTGAAAACTCACGATTAAAAACTTATTAATTGTTATATACTGTAGTCGCAATTAAAAACTAACCAATAGTTCTTTTTATAAACTAACGTGGCCTTCTTGTTGAAATGTTGCTCTTACGTCACAGTCTCTTACTTTGACAAGCCTACGAGCGCGCGCTACAGTCGCGAGGAATATAGCTTTTTCTAGAGCGCGTGCAAATCGCTCGTGCGAGGAATACACTAATAAAGCTGGGTTTTGTGACGTAAGAGCAACATTTTAACAAGTTGGGCAAGACCACTTTTTATTTTATAAAATCAATTATTGTTAATAGTGACTTTTCACAATTAATAATTAACATTTAATAAATTGTTAATCACGACTATAAATATTAACAATTAATTAATTGTGATTGTGAAAACTCACGATTAACAATTGATTAATTGTTATATACTGTAGTCACAATTAAAAACTAACCAATTATTAATCCTGACTTTTCACAAGTAACAACTAATCAATTTTCAATCTTTTAATACATTTGATTAAACACTAACAATTAAAACAGATTATTGTAAAGGGCGCGGACAGGAGAGTGGCGTCCGAACCAATGTGTAGTGCGATGGCAAATGCGTAGCGTAGTAAGTGGTAGCGAAACAGAGTTGCCAGATGGGCGATTTCCCGCCAAATTAGGCTACTTTAGGAACTTTGTTGCGGAAAACAAAATTGGGCGGAGGCAAGGCCGTATTAAGGTATGTGTCAAGGTTGCTATGGTACAGGGCCCCCGAATTTGGGGCTATCTAAGGAGACCTCCGAAGTTGGGGCTAACTTAGTGGCCTCTGAGGTTGGGGCTTATTCAGAGCCTCGGAGGCGTTGCGTGGACTAATTCCTAATTTCTTAGACGAAAGAAACTTGCGATTTTGCGCGAGCCACGTTAATAAAGAAATGCGCGCGCTACGGACTTTGTAAGATAGATGGAAAGTAACCAAGTGACGTGACCCTACAACGTTTTCAGAGCTAATGTACCTATTCTATTGGTGTTTTGCGTTTAGACATTATTATAAAAGTCGAAAAATAAGGGCCCCAAATTATACTTGGCACAGGGCCCCCATTAATGTTAATCCGGTTCAGTTTTTAGGGTGATTTTATTATGATATTTAAAGTCAAAATGACGCAGAATGATTTAACTGAAGCAAAAAAACTACGTAGTAGAGAGGTGCTGTCAATATAGGATTTTAATGTTTGCTTCTATCATAATTATGTAAACTATATGCTTTATGAAGAAGTGTTTTACTGCTCTCTTTATTTTTGCCCAATTAGCGTTCAATAAATTGCGATGAATCACCAACACTTCTTAATTTCTTTAGGAGGGCTGCTAGGCGCGATCTTTTTGGACTGTATTGAGGAGATAATGATGCTTGATTGAGCGCCATTTTGCTCTAGTTGTCCAATTGGAGTGTGCGCTATCCTTAATCTGGCCTATCTGGAGCGAAAGGCAAGTACCCTTTGCACTGGGTGCCGTGCCAACCGCCTACAAAACAAACAAACAGGTCGCGACTTATAATTTTTCCAAGTTTATAGTTACATTCGACAAACTAATTAAATATGAAGGATACACAAAGAAAATAATAAAAAAATGAATATTATCAAAATTGACATAATTACCAAAAGTATGTCAATCGGACCTATTTCATAATGAATGTTACGAGCGAAATACAAGTTGGTAGGGGAGAAGGGAATGTATTCCTTGGTGAGGGAAGGAAGTTTAAACCAACAAATAACGCCTCGTAGTGAGGAACGGAGGAACTAAGTAGCACTTGTCAAACCTAGTGTATTTTTGAATTTTTCGTCGTTCTGTGTAGATGCTTTCGCCATCTACCTACGATATACTACCATAGACTAGAAAAAGATCCAGAAAGGCGACAATAAATAGTCTTTTATGTGGTCGATCTCGAGTCGAGCATTCATTAAACCTTTAGCATATTAAAATACAGGTATTGTCACACTTTTCGTAATTATGTCACTTTTGATATTATGAAAGTAATCTTTCCTACCAAAGAGTAGTGCTAAATTTTATTAATGAAGCAATTTCATATCCATAAATATATATAAATCGTGTTCATCTGATATCCATAAAGTTAAATAGGGTACTTAATTGTTAGTTTTAATTGATACGTTAAACAATCAAAACGTAAATTAACAGGTATTAATCCAAATAAACTAATTGTAATGTGGAATTAATGGTTTAATTGCAACTAAATTTAATTGCTATGTGGAATTAATGATTTAATTCCAATTAAATTTTATTACAATTAATTTAATTTCCATGGTTTACTTTCAATTAAAATAATTGCATTGGGCAATTAATGGTTAAATTTCGATTATATTAATTGCAATGTGCATTTAATGGTTTAATTGTAAATATTTTAATTGTAATTAAATTAATTGCAATGTGCAAATAATTGCTTAGTTACAATTAATTCAATTGCAATAATGTTTTAGTCAAATAATAAATAGATTGAAAATTTAATTGATTAATGCCCAACACTGCACCGGGGTAAACGAATGGAAGGAAAGTGGATTTTAGGTGGGATCGACTGAGATACCAACAACTTTTTTATGGTTCCCGAAAGAGAGACGCAGCGACACTGGTTCCGATCCTCAAATAAGGGATTTTGCCCGGGACCACCATTTTGACGAAGAATTTACCCACTTCAAAGTCAATCATTCTTTGCATTTCAAAGATCCGGAAACCAGAGATAGGCAAAAACCAAATTTCTGAGCTCGCGCTCTTCTCTTTCACAGTGAGTAGCTCGAGCCCACGCTCGCTCTCTTCTCTTTTTTCCCGAAGAGTGGAGCTCGCGCTCGCGCTCTTCTCTTTTTTCCCGAAGAGTGGAGCTCGCGCTCGCGCTCTTCTCTTTTTCCCGAAGAGTGGAGCTCGCGCTCGCGCTCTTCTCTTTTTTCCCGAAGAGTGGAGCTCGCGCTCGCGCTCTTCTCTTTTTTCCCGAAGAGTGGAGCTCGCGCTCGCGCTCTTCTCTTTTCTCCGGAAGAGTGGAGCTCGCGCTCGCGCTCCTCTTCTCTTTTTTCCCGAAGAGTGGAGCTCGCACTCGCGCTCTTCTCTTTTCTCCGGAAGAGTGGAGCTCGCACTCGCGCTCTTCTCTTTTCTCCGGAAGAGTGGAGCTCGCGCTCGCGCTCTTCTCTTTTCTCCGGAAGAGTGGAGCTCGCGCTCGCGCTCCTCTTCTCTTTTTTCCCGAAGAGTGGAGCTCGCGCTCACGCTCTTCTCTTTTTTCCCGAAGAGTGGAGCTCGCGCTCACGCTCTTCTCTTTTTTCCCGAAGAGTGGAGCTCGCACTCGCGCTCTTCTCTTTTCTCCGGAAGAGTGGAGCTCGCGCTCGCGCTTTTCTCTTTTTTCCCGAAGAGTGGAGCTCGCGCTCACGCTCTTCTCTTTTCTCCGGAAGAGTGGAGCTCGCGCTCGCGCTCCTCTTCTCTTTTTTCCCGAAGAGTGGAGCTCGCGCTCACGCTCTTCTCTTTTTTCCCGAAGAGTGGAGCTCGCACTCACGCTCTTCTCTTTTCTCCGGAAGAGTGGAGCTCGCGCTCGCGCTCCTCTTCTCTTTTTTCCCGAAGAGTGGAGCTCGCACTCACGCTCGTCTCTTTTCTCCGGAAGAGTGGAGCTCGCGCTCGCGCTCCTCTTCTCTTTTTTCCCGAAGAGTGGAGCTCGCACTCGCGCTCTTCTCTTTTCTCCGGAAGAGTGGAGCTCGCGCTCGCGCTCTTCTCTTTTTTCCCGAAGAGTGGAGCTCGCGCTCACGCTCTTCTCTTTTCTCCGGAAGAGTGGAGCTCGCGCTCGCGCTCCTCTTCTCTTTTCTCCGGAAGAGTGGAGCTCGCACTCGCGCTCTTCTCTTTTCTCCGGAAGAGTGGAGCTCGCGCTCGCGCTCTTCTCTTTTCTCCGGAAGAGTGGAGCTCGCGCTCGCGCTCCTCTTCTCTTTTCTCCGGAAGAGTGGAGCTCGCACTCGCGCTCTTCTCTTTTCTCCGGAAGAGTGGAGCTCGCGCTCGCGCTCCTCTTCTCTTTTCTCCGGAAGAGTGGAGCTCGCACTCGCGCTCTTCTCTTTTCTCCGGAAGAGTGGAGCTCGCGCTCGCGCTCTTCTCTTTTTTCCCGAAGAGTGGAGCTCGCGCTCGCGCTCCTCTTCTCTTTTCTCCGGAAGAGTGGAGCTCGCACTCGCGCTCTTCTCTTTTCTCCGGAAGAGTGGAGCTCGCGCTCGCGCTCCTCTTCTCTTTTCTCCGGAAGAGTGGAGCTCGCACTCGCGCTCTTCTCTTTTCTCCGGAAGAGTGGAGCTCGCGCTCGCGCTCTTCTCTTTTCTCCGGAAGAGTGGAGCTCGCGCTCGCGCTCCTCTTCTCTTTTCTCCGGAAGAGTGGAGCTCGCACTCGCGCTCTTCTCTTTTCTCCGGAAGAGTGGAGCTCGCGCTCGCGCTCTTCTCTTTTCTCCGGAAGAGTGGAGCTCGCGCTCGCGCTCCTCTTCTCTTTTCTCCGGAAGAGTGGAGCTCGCACTCGCGCTCTTCTCTTTTCTCCGGAAGAGTGGAGCTCGCGCTCGCGCTCCTCTTCTCTTTTCTCCGGAAGAGTGGAGCTCGCACTCGCGCTCTTCTCTTTTCTCCGGAAGAGTGGAGCTCGCGCTCGCTCTCTTCTCTTTTTTCCCGAAGAGTGGAGCTCGCACTCGCGCTCTTCTCTTTTCTCCGGAAGAGTGGAGCTCGCGCTCGCGCTCTTCTCTTTTCTCCGGAAGAGTGGAGCTCGCGCTCGCGCTCCTCTTCTCTTTTCTCCGGAAGAGTGGAGCTCGCACTCGCGCTCTTCTCTTTTCTCCGGAAGAGTGGAGCTCGCGCTCGCGCTCTTCTCTTTTCTCCGGAAGAGTGGAGCTCGCGCTCGCGCTCCTCTTCTCTTTTTTCCCGAAGAGTGGAGCTCGCACTCGCGCTCTTCTCTTTTCTCCGGAAGAGTGGAGCTCGCACTCGCGCTCTTCTCTTTTCTCCGGAAGAGTGGAGCTCGCGCTCGCGCTCTTCTCTTTTCTCCGGAAGAGTGGAGCTCGCGCTCGCGCTCCTCTTCTCTTTTTTCCCGAAGAGTGGAGCTCGCGCTCACGCTCTTCTCTTTTTTCCCGAAGAGTGGAGCTCGCGCTCACGCTCTTCTCTTTTTTCCCGAAGAGTGGAGCTCGCACTCGCGCTCTTCTCTTTTCTCCGGAAGAGTGGAGCTCGCGCTCGCGCTTTTCTCTTTTTTCCCGAAGAGTGGAGCTCGCGCTCACGCTCTTCTCTTTTCTCCGGAAGAGTGGAGCTCGCGCTCGCGCTCCTCTTCTCTTTTTTCCCGAAGAGTGGAGCTCGCGCTCACGCTCTTCTCTTTTTTCCCGAAGAGTGGAGCTCGCACTCACGCTCTTCTCTTTTCTCCGGAAGAGTGGAGCTCGCGCTCGCGCTCCTCTTCTCTTTTTTCCCGAAGAGTGGAGCTCGCACTCACGCTCGTCTCTTTTCTCCGGAAGAGTGGAGCTCGCGCTCGCGCTCCTCTTCTCTTTTTTCCCGAAGAGTGGAGCTCGCACTCGCGCTCTTCTCTTTTCTCCGGAAGAGTGGAGCTCGCGCTCGCGCTCTTCTCTTTTTTCCCGAAGAGTGGAGCTCGCGCTCACGCTCTTCTCTTTTCTCCGGAAGAGTGGAGCTCGCGCTCGCGCTCCTCTTCTCTTTTCTCCGGAAGAGTGGAGCTCGCACTCGCGCTCTTCTCTTTTCTCCGGAAGAGTGGAGCTCGCGCTCGCGCTCTTCTCTTTTTTCCCGAAGAGTGGAGCTCGCGCTCACGCTCTTCTCTTTTTTCCCGAAGAGTCGAGCTCGCGCCCAAAAATAGCTCTCGGACTCTTTAGAGCCCAGAGTCCGCCGATCTCTGCCGGAAACTGGTATCCATACGAACAGGATAGAGGAAGCCTGGGCCCATGCAAAAGCGGCCATGCCAAGAGGTGGAAGAAACCGCGGATGGTACGCGGGCTATTTAGCCATGTACATGTTCCAGACATGGGCCCGAAGGGAAGCCAAAAACGTTTTTTGGCCTTTTTGGAAGCATGCGCCGAACTATATCACCCAAATGAAGCCGGACCTGCGCCAAAATAATAATGCCCATTTTTGTCCTTTTCCAATTTGTTTCTTCATCAGTTCTACTTTACCCAAATGCAGTACCATTAAAAAGCCCATTTCTTGCAGTTTCCAATTTTTTTACTTATTTTTTTTTCTTGTAAAAACATGTTTCCGCAAAATAATTTTATTTTTTTTTGGATTCCTTAACCACTAATTAACAATTAGAATAAAAAAACACAAAAACAAAAGGTGCTATTCTTAAAAATTCCCGGTAAATTAGGTAAGTCGTGAATATAATAGTATAATTTTACAAGCCAATATTCCTTAAGTTGCATTGGGTAAAGATAACGTGTGATACAGTGTCGGTTGTTCTTACGTTAATAATTCAGTAATAAGTGTTTGAATTGTTTATGTTATATTTGGGTATGAATAATTCCAGTTATTCAAAGCAGTTCAGTTAAACAACAATAGAGGTGTGCAAATACCATTTTTAGGGGATCGAATCGAATATCAAATGTTTTTTTCAAGGCACGTCAAATACCAAATCGAATATTTTTAACGACAAATAATTTGGTCGAATATTTTTAGAACAAACTTTTAAGCCAGTTAACTGATCAAATACCAAATAGTATTCCGAATACCAAATAATTCGACTTATTTGGTTTTGAAATAACCAAAAAGTTTGCATGTTTGTCAAAAAAATAAAAAGTAATTGAAATCACTGTTCATTTTACTTGCAATAGTAAAATACTAAACCAAATGTATAATTTATATTTTATTTTATTTAATAAATTTAAACTATAATACTAAACGTTTTCAAACAAAATTTAAAATACATTTTTAAAGTTAAACTACCCCAGGTCCAAGTCAGCTAGCGACTTTTATTCTTTAGTAACTACTAACTACAATTAAAATCAAAGGATCTGCTATATTTTTCATGCTTTGCAAACACTTCATTAAAATCTAGAGTTTTTAAATATATGTAAAACACGAAGGAGCAATCTTTTATTACAAATAAAAAAATAATATTTAATTTAATGTATAATAATTTTAAATCAATAATTTAGTGAACGCAAAAATTCAAAACCGAAAAATCCAAAAAGTTACTTGAACTTGGTTAAATACGTTTTAGTTTTACTTTGCTCTTCTAGAAAATTCCATAACAAAGAACACGCGAATAATCTAGCCAATAGGCGCTAAAATAAACAGCTTCTGCCTTTCGCTAAGAAGTTTTAATACACACGGTATGAATAATGGACGTGCAAGTTACTCTTTATATGGTCCTTGCAGCTATGGCCTAAAGAGAGGTGCCAGAAATCAGCACTAGTTCAGAAATTTCACAGCGTTCTCCTCTGATGGCCTTGAAACTCAACAAATTAGAAAAAGACCCGCGGTTATTCGACCAGTTTGCAAACTATTTGAATATACAAAATACTTTTTTCCTATCTTTTCGAATATTCGACTATTTGATCAAGAAAAACGAATATTCGCGAACTTTCCCAAGTGCTATTCGATTCGACGAATCGAATATGCGATTTGGTATTCGATCAAATTATTTGGTCTAACCAAATATTTTGCACACCCCTAAACAACTAGTATTCGTCAGGATGAAATGCATCTATTTTTTACTACAGCGGGATACACGACGAGAAAATAGTAAGCGAGTTTGTTGGGATGTTAAATAGCTGTACCATCGTTCAATCTCATTTTTCTTCTTCGTGTATCTCGCTTTATATATAAAGAGAGTACGCAAATGCTTCACTCACTATAACGCCAAGCCGTTTTCGCCATTGAATTGGGAATAGTACCGCTAGAATGACATAGGCGCGTTCGGTAGTCGTGGTTTTGCGAAACACATTATGAAATTTCGAGTCGGCGCATAGCCGTCAACTCTATCATTATGTGGGTGGCGCCATCTATAACTTTCAAAGTACATTAGTACTATTAATTATAGTATATAGTTCCCGCCGCTAACAGCGGATGGCGCCACCGATTATAATTTTAATAAAACATTTAAATTGAAATCTACCGTAACAATCCAAACTTAGACGACTAGACAAACGTTTTTAATTTGAGTTTTTAAGTAAGCTAGTGCTCAATACTGGCGGTGCTACTTTTAGTCTTACACGAGCCGTATAGGCTCTTAGTTGTCCGGCGTCCGCCGCCGCCGCCGCTGCCGCCGCCGCCGCCGTAGGCATGACACGGCACGGTAGAAATCATACTAAACTTAGAAGAATCCTCGCAACCGATTGCGAATAACAGCCACGCGAGGAAATCAGCCTCTAGAAGTAACAATCAAAAGCTAGAAGAATCTTTCTACAACTCTTTGAGAAAGAGACACGGGAGAGTCACGTGACACACAAGAGAGGACGCGGGAATCGTCACTACGTCTAGACTGGCGCTGGGGTAGAGCTGTAACGCGAAATGGCTGGGGAGAGGTCGCGGGAATCGTCACTACGTCTAGACTGGCGCTGGGGTAGAGCTGTACCGCGAAATGGCTGGGGAGAGGAGAGGACGCGGGAATCGTCACTACGTTTAGACTGGTGCTGGGGAATATTAGTTTAATAAATATATGTGCACTCAAATAAATCGTCGTGCTTATTTATTTTTGGCTTAGTTTAACTCACAAACTCGATACAGTAAGCTCGTGTAAGACTATTATTTGGGTCACATGACCCACTTGTTTCTCTCTTAAACTGAACCAGCTCAGGCCGAGTGCCGTGAAATTCTCTCAGTCACTGATCGTTCACGGTGCATTGAGCGAAATCGGCTGATCGACACGCTAGCCTGGTCAATTTGAAGCACCACGTCCTCCAGCGGCGGGATAATTCGTTCACTAGAAAGCGCTGACGGCGGGCTGAGTGAGATCGCGCCGAGAGAAGCGCTAGTTTTTTACCATAGGAATTTCCAGGGCCGTCACCAGGGGGGAGGCCGGTAGGGCCGGCCCTGCCTAGAATTGGTTTGGAACTACCAAGAAATTCGCGAGAAAAAAAAATTAAAGCCCTTGGCCCTACCTAAAATTTTCGTTTTCCTAGTAGGCTCCATGTAGGTATTATAAGTTTATAAAGAATCATATCCGGGTAAGTTGTACTGAGAGCTAGTCTCACTATAGTGTAGTAGACTACAATACAAGAAACGTTAGGTTATATTTGGTCTATCGCCTGGCGCAATTTTCTCTCTTTGACTTACTCGCTCGTAGACATACGTTCTAAAACGCCTCACTTGGCGGCGCGCTGGAGAAAATTTCGAATTTTGATGACGCATTCAGTGTTCAGCGATTTGGTATCTAGGTAAAAGATAAAAGATACTAGGTAAAAGATATTTGTACCTAAAGTATCTAGCGTATCTGTTGATTGTTAGTGAAAACATACTTTTATCACGAAATTTAACAGAACATTTCAAAGAAGAGCAGGCATAGACCGAACATCAACAAAGCTAACTCAAGACGTTAAATCGACCGATAGGTACATTAGATTCAGAAAGCCAGTGAGTGAGAATTTACGTGAAGTGAAGTCCAACTTCCCCCCTCAGGCCCGGAATTAGAGAGTGCGGGGCCATAAGTAGTGAGAAGGGGCCCCTTCTCTCAACGCAATTGAAGGAAAAAAGAGGGGGCGCACCAATAAGTGCCGCTAAGTACGGGGGGAACCAAAAGCCCCCGCTAAGTGCGGGATACGAATAAGTGTCGCAAACTGCGGAATCCCAAAACATGTCGCTAAGTGCGGGCAAGTGGCGTAGACCAGGGGGGATCCGGGTCCAGACTTCGGCTACCCCCCTTGACGGATTTATGCTGGCCCCCAATAAGTGCCGCTGAGTGCGGCGCTCTAGGGAGTCGCCTTTGTCGCCATGCCCTAGCGCCGACCTTACTTCCCCTACGTCATATCGTTTACTGCTTCGTCGTCTTCCTTTATGATAGGATAGTAGCGGAAAGATGGAGAAACACAACTCAGCGGTATTCACCATACTTTCCGTATTAATAGTACCGACACATTTATGCGAAATACTAATTAAATTACATTCATCACTGCAAACGACGATGTCCGTCATGTTAAGAGTAGTTGTTTCTTTTAAAGTCTGACCAGGGGTGGATTGGGCCGGTGGGCTGGTGAGCGTTATCTCACGGGGCTTCGACCAAAATGACCCTTTAGATCGACTGGGGACTGCTTGAAAGGTAATTTTTGGGGGCCGCAAGTCTACAGTACCCACTTCACGAAAAAGGCGCCTGAGTGACGGGATAGTCTTTTTTCCGGAATTCGCTCACAGCGCGGTGAGAAAAGAATATACAAATAATATTTTATTGTCGATTTTTTTTTTATTCAATGCACATTTTTATGAAATAATTTATAAGAAATGAAACTTTTTTTCTCACAGCGCTTTGAGCGAATTCCGGGAAACATTCTACCCCGTCGTTCAGTGGGATGATAAATTCCAATGTTAAACAAGTCGGCCCCAACCGTAATATTAGTTCCACATCAGTTTATTCGAGTGGGCAAACCCATACACCCTTAGTAGACACAGGTAGGCAAACTAATACAAAAGCTGTTGAGCCCATGTGATTTCCTATTGCTTGATATATAATTTACCATCATATGTTAAAGAGTGGCCACCGCCCACCCTTAGGATACGCGGGTGGGCAAACCAATACAAAAGCTGTTGAGTCCATGTGATTTCCTATCGTTCGATATATAAAATACCATCCTAAGTTGAAGGATTAAAACTTGGGCACCACCCGCCCTCAGGATACGTGGGTGGGCAAAGCAATACAAAAGCTGTTGAGCCCATGTGATTTCCTATTGTTTGATATATAATTAACCAATCTATGTTAAAGAGTGCGCACCGCCCACCCTCTGGATACGCGGGTGGGCAAACCAATACAAAAGCTGTTGAGGCCATTTGATTTCCTATCGTTAGATAGATGGAAAGTATCAAAGGTGAAATAGGTAAGCAAAACACGACAAACATAATTATTTTAAATTATTGAAATTAGTGGAAATATGATTTAAAGAAATTCTTAAACTGGGATTCAAATGTGTTTATTTTAGGAAATTTATATCAAACATTTGGGTAGTTTAGGTACCAAAAGTCATGTACACGATTTCGATAAGAAAGTGCCGAACTTATTTATTACTTCTGACCATACACGGGTTCGATAAGAAAGTGCCACACTTATTTATTACATCTGACCATACACGGTTTTGATAAGAAAGTGCCACACTTATTTATAACTTCTGACCATACACGGTTTCGATAAGAAAGTGCCACACTTATTTATAACTTCTGACCATACACGGTTTTGATAAGAAAGTGCCACACTTATTTATAACTTCTGACCATACACGGTTTCGATAAGAAAGTGCCACACTTATTTATAACTTCTGACCATACACGGTTTCGATAAGAAAGTGCCACACTTATTTATTACTTCTGACCATACACGGTTTCGATAAGAAAGTGCCACACTTATTTATAACTTCTGACCATACACGGTTTCGATAAGAAAGTGCCACACTTATTTATTACTTCTGACCATACACGGTTTCGATAAGAAAGTGCCACACTTATTTATTACTTCTGACCATACACGGTTTCGATAAGAAAGTGCCACACTTATTTATTACTTCTGACCATACACGGTTTCGATAAGAAAGTGCCACACTTACCCGTAGACCTCTCAGTCTCAGCAATCAGAGAGCATATAATATTATAGACTCTCTGCTGCAATGTCGAACGGATATCTCCCGCCTTTACGGGCACTACTAGCTAACAATCTCAGGGTGTCTTAAGGCATGGGCTAAATGGGCTACAGCCCAGGGCCCCCAGCCAGTTTTGGGGCCCGGCTAGGGATAAGGGTTTAGTTGGTAAATATTATTTATGCTCATTTAATATTATGTATATTTTAGTTACGTCTAAATTAATTTGACTCATCGCCACATCGCGTATCATACGGTACCTACAATTTCTAAAACCTAACAGGGAGTCACTGTCAGTAAAAATCTTATTTTCAGTAGTCCTGTCTTATACTTTTTAAAGTTTTGGTTTGATTGTGTAGTTGAATTTAGACCACGGACATACAAAGGCTGACCGTTGGGGATCGCAAAGGCCTTAAAAAATAATTTAACCCAGGGCCCCAAACGGTCTTAAGACGGGCCTGAACAATCTACTTGTACCGCTATTAAGTAAACGCAAAATTTCGTACCGCCCCCCCATGGAAGAAATGCGCCCCCCTATAGGACGGGCACGAAACAAAACAAAAGTGTTCAATGGTATGAACAAAAGTTCAAGCGTGCAATTTGGAGAGGACAGCGTAGCTTAGTTGGTAGAGTCGTCGGTTTTTAGAGCTTACGCGGCCAGCAGCTATCATTCTGTTTTCGAGTCTCGCCGACGCCAGTAGTAAAAATTCTAAAAAAAATTATTTTTCGCAGCTCCATCTACCGTATCGTCGCTTTTCCACGACGCGAAAAAAACAAACAAACATACAACACTTAACGACAATCCGTCCATAGCAATAGTCCCACTTCGATATATATATCCCGATGTGGAACTAAAAACTAGCGCTTCTATCGGCGCGTTCTCACTCAGCCCGCCGTCAGCGCTTTCTAGTGAACGAATTATCCAACCGCTAGGCGAAGCGGCGCTTAAAATTGAGCACGGCTAGCGCCTCGACCGGCCGATCTCACTCACCGCGCCGTGAAAAATCACTGACTGAGCGAACTAATCGGCGATCACCCTGAGCTGGCTCAATTTCTCTTTCTCGCTTAACAAGACCAACCGACCTTCTTATTTGAAGTGCTCACTCGTTTAGAGAGGATTTTCAAAAATGAACGCTCACAATGTTTGCCCACTTCTGCCAAACGTACTCTGTAAAGAAATCTATATAAATTTAAATAATTTATATGAATGAATCGAATGTGCTTTTATAGTAACATATGCAAACATAATTAAATTTCCCTATGGTTTATAAAACAGCTAGAGAAAAACGTCAGAAATGGAAAATAACGTCATGAAACCTGAAAATAAAACTTAACCTTTTTGTGCTGCCAGCCTTAGCGGGGTGTCAAACTTCGAAGTTGCAAAAAGGGGCGATTTAAGAAAATATATTTTCGATTTTATCTTGTTAACGGTTTTGGTACTGCACATTTAACGTAAAAAAAATACAAAATATAACTAAGTTTACGTGTTCTTAACTTTTTTTAAGACGATATTAGTTTCAACGTTAAGACCAAATTAATAATTTTACTTTTAAAAATTTAACCTCCACTGATTTTTCACAATTTCTCCGTGATTTCTAGAGGTTTTCTTTTGCGATTTCCCGTGATTACACGCGATTTGTACATCTGATTGCTAAAGCGACTACCCTCTTACCTTATAAGAAGGTACCTTTTAACCTTTATTTACCCAAATTATTTTTATAGATGACCAGAAAAAAAAGTAAGTTGGTACATCAATTCTTACTTTTTTAGTTCCACATCGAGATATATCGAAGTGGGACTATTGCTATGGATGGATTGTCGTTAAGTGTTGTTTGTTTGTTTGTTTGTTTGTTTGTTTGTTTGGTGTGGAAACCAACGACACGGTAGATGGAGCTGCGAAAAATAAATTATATAAATTATTTTATTGGTGGCGCCGGGACTCAAACCCAGACAGCCGCTGGCCGCGTTATCTCTAATACCGACGCCCTTACCAACCGAGCCACACCGCTCTTTACAAAATTTACTCGGAACTTCTAGTCTTTCTTTGCAACGCGGGGGGATTTGTCAAGTTAAGTTGTCGCAATTCTCGTTCCTTTTTTCGCCTTATTTTACGTATATTCATGGCGTTAAAGGTCAAGTGAACCTCAGTGGATTTCCAAGAAGGGTGACACGGGCGTGGCGGGAAGTTCGAATTACTGTGTGGGGCTACACAACATTTACCGATGGCCAGTTTCAGGTCTGTCAGGAAAACATGGGGCATAATTTCAACCCCCCCCCCCCCTTTAATAACAATACGTTAAAGTCAACTCTTTAACTTAGGGTGGTACTTTTTATATCAAACGATAGAACGCGCAGTGCCGTTAATTTCCGCCCCCTTCGACCAACCCCCTTAAAGGGAGAGTGACTGAAAAAAAACAAGTTGGTCTCATTCGATAGAACTTTTTGACGCGCAGGCAGTGCCGTTAATTTCTGCCTCCTCCGACCAGCTCCCTTAAAGGGAGAGTGACCAAAAAAAAACAAGTTGGTCTCATTCGATAGAACTCTTTGACGCGCAGGCAGTGCCGTTAATTTCTGCCCCCTCCGACCAGCTCCCTTAAAGGGAGAGTGACCAAAAAAAACAAGTTGGTCTCATTCGATAGAACTCTTTGACGCGCAGGCAGTGCCGTTAATTTCTGCCCCCTCCGACCAGCTCCCTTAAAGGGAGAGTGACCAAAAAAACAAGTTGGTCTCATTCGATAGAACTCTTTGACGCGCACGCCGTGCCGTTAATTTCCGCCTCCTCCTACCAACCCCCTTAAAGGGAGAGTGATCGAAAAAAACAAGTTGGTCTCATTCGATAGAACTCTTTGACGCGCACGCAGTGCCGTTAATTTCCGCCCCCTCCGACCAACCCCCTTAAAGGGAGAGTGATCGAAAAAAACAAGTTAATAAATTCATGGGTATTTTTTTTATAAATTTGCGAATTTACATGACTTTTGGTGCCTAAACTACCCAAATATTTGATATAAATTTCCTAAAATAAACCCATTTTAATCCCAGTTTAAGAATTTCTTTTTATCATATTTCCACTAATTTCAATAATTTCAAAGAATTATGTTCGTCGTGTTTTGCTTACCTATTTCACCTTTGATACAATAGGAAATCACATGGCCTCAACAGCTTTTGTATTGGTTAATTTGGTTTGCCCACCCGGGTAGCCTCAGGGTGGGCGGTGGCCACTCTTTAACATAGGATGGTAAATTATATATCAAACGATAAGAAATCACATGGCCTCAACAGCTTTTGTATTGCTTTGCCCACCCACGTATCCTGAGGGTGGGTGGCACCCAAGTTTTAATCCTTCAACTTAGGATGGAATTTTATATATCAAACGATAAGAAATCACGTAGCCTCAACAGTTTTTGTATTAGTTTGCCTACCTGTGTATACTAAGTGTGTATGGGTTTGCCCACTCGAATACACTGATGTGGAACTAATATTACGGCCTGGGCCGACGACTTGTTAAATATATATTTGTTTTCCAACAGGAAAAGGAGGATGAAACGTATCGAAATATTTTGAACATTATTTATTCTGACCAAAGAAATTTCCTCATGGCAGAAGATATATTATTCGAAAATAAAATAAATGAAGTATTAAGTTCCGGCGAAGGTTGCGTCATATCTACCGAAATCATCATTTTGACGGCGCTTAAGTTTAAATGGGAAGATAATAGCCTTCCAAAAGGAAATATGTTTCTCTCGAAACCATTGGAGTCAACTTACATTTTCTATTCATTATCGAGGAAATGTCCGCAATGGGGCCTTGATGCGATTCACTTTTTGTAAGTATTTACAAATATTTCAGTTATGTATTGTAAAAAGGGGGATGAAACTTTTAAGCTGAAGAATTTAAAAACTCAATTAGGAAATAATAATGTTAGAATTTCATATATTATTTAACGAAAGCCATGTCTATAACACATTTAACCTGAGACCAAGAAACACAGGGACGTCTCGCTCATAGCATACCCAACGCTTTATTTTTCGGCGGGGCTTTGTTGCGGCTGCGGTAGGGAGAGGGGGGTTAGGTGATACGGATAGTCAATAGGCGCCATCCATGAGAGATAAAATAACGTTTTTTAAAGAACTGAAAAAAAATAATCAGCTAAGAGTTACATATTTTTAAATTATTTTATATTTTTTTAATATTTTAGGGACACAAATATTAAAAAACATACAAGAAATTTCGTTTTTTGAGCCACGCTGTTGCAGGCCACGTGCTGACAGATTGTAGGGCTGCGAACGTGACTCAAATAGCCAATAAAAATTGACTCACCTTCGCTTCTAGCGACACCGCGCGAGATAAATAGGAAATAGGCAGCCGCAACCAAGCTTTGGGCGCGAAATATCTACCGTGCGACGTCCCTGTGTTTCTTGGTCTAAGATTTAACGTACTCTTCAAGGGAATTCCGATTATTCTTTTAAACATGTCTAAGGGGGACTAGCTGATACTCGCTACTCTTTATGTATGGGCTGCTGTAATTTCTGTTGCTTCTCCACAAGTATTTGAAGTAAGCTTACAAAAACCAGCCTCGCTATAATAAATCAATTTAGACTACTGGGCTGGAATTTGGTAATGGTAATTCTAACTTAAGACGAAGAAATTCATTCAGTCTATACAGGGTGTCTTCATTTGGTCGGCCAAGGCATTTTTCTGAGTTCTAAAAATGTGAAATTTTCAGTATGTACTCTCTCGGGGGAAATCATTGTTATTTGTAAATTTTAGAAAAATCGTGAAATTTTTCACGATTTTAGAAATGTTAGTTTTTGAACGCTACGTGGTAGACGAAAAGTTTCAATGAGCAAGTTGTAGAGCATACTCGAAATCCTTTAACGAATTAGTGTGGTGGAAATCGGACATTTCGTCACTGAAATGATTTGTCATGAGAAACAAACAAGTTGGTACTACCACGTAGCGTTCAAAAACGAACACTTCTAAAACCGTGAAAAATTTCACGATTTTTCTGAAATTTACAACTATATCCCCCGAGAGAGAACATACTGAAAATTTCACATTTCTAGAAAGTATAGTTTTTGAGAAAAATGCCTGGGCCTATCAAATGTAGACACCCTGTATATCAATATAAAATTAATTTATTATTTATTATAACGAGAACTCTTTAGTTCGTAAATTTATAAAAAAAAATTATCTTTTTAAATACTTATTTTAACCACAAGATAGCATGCAAGAGATTTAGAAGCAAAGTTGATGGGAATATTCTAAACCCTACCCATTCACCTTTTTTACTACCTAAATTTAAATTCCGCGGAGCCACGTACAAAGCATTGTGAAAATTTCTAAGTTAGTTTTTTTTAATTCAGAATATAAAACCTTCACGAGTTTCATAATTCTACTTTACGCGATGCAGGTCTCGGCAGAGCTTTTAGAAGATTTTAAAGAATCTTCCATGTAGATAGTTTGATTATCTGTACCAAATAGGATTGCCATTTCGAATATTTTTTTGAGAACAATGCTCAGATTAGTTTAAAACAATAGCTGACAGTAGTATTTTCACTAAATATTAATTCTAATATAAACCCGTGATGTAAACAAAAAAAACATAATTGACTAAATTAAGTAACTTGCGAGAACGCTTTTAAACACAGACTGTGAAGCCTAAAAATTGTCGGCTTATGCATAAACCATGTACGAGAGTCAAACTGTAAAATACTCTTCTATTTATAATAATATATATTTACCAAGGCATAGTGGCAGCAAAATAAGTTCTCTGTGGTGCAATAATAATAATAATCAGCTTGGCTAATACCCAAGGCACCACCTTAGGCCTAAGTCATCGAGCGACTTTCAAAACCATTAGTTCAGGTAGCCGGGCTACAATGCGTAGGAGGGTGGTGGCCAGCCCTTCATGCCACGCGAGCCAACAGCTCCCTACTCTAACTATTACCTCGAAAAGTAAGCGTCACCCGTGATTTTACCCCGCGCTTAACCCTTTGGGTCAGAGGTCGCCACTTTCGGAGTATTTTGAAGGTAGACCACGCGAATGAGGATGGGTCATCTTGGCAGCGTTGGCCCAAATCAACGAAATCACTTATTAAAGCGAATATAACCTCAGGTATTTGGTATGGAACACCAATTTTTGCAGCTCTAGCCAGTCTTGCCTTTGGTTTTTGAATTGTTTGGCGCCACTGTACAGGGTAATTTGAAAAATTGAAGGGGTCTTCCAGAAAGATTGCTTTGCAGGTTATATTCCCTTTAAAGTAGAGTGAAAGGCTGTTAGCGACAAAGCCTCATATCATGTAAAACATAAAGTTAAGTCTCGCATGTGCTGGCCTTGCACTCGTGCTATATTTCAAACTAGAAGAGCGAGACCAACGATTCTCAAACCGTTGATTTTGCACCTCAATAAGTTTTAATAACCGCATCGCCACGTATCGGCTTTAATTACAACTATTTAGATGGTACTTTTCACAACAAAGGGAAGCCTAAACTGACCTTATATTTTTGAATTACGCTTAAAGCAACTGTCGGCTCTATCATTGCCACCTGTATTATTAAAAGGCCCCTGTTATTAGAGATAGCCATGAATCTATCCGAATCTTCGAAAAAAATGACTTTCGTGGAGAGCGTGGAGCCATCTATTAATGGGAAGGGAAGCGAAAATTCAAAATAGCGAAACAATAACGTCGTCAGAGAGCCATTATAGAGTATTATTTTTAGACCACTTTTACTCTACTTAGTGAACTTTAACCTAAATTATATATCCCATATCAAATATATTGTAAACAATTACTATAATTGAAGTTATTGAAAAATTTAAAAACGAGCCAATCAACGCGAAGCGTACTTTTATGTCCCGCCTTTTGGGTCAAAATGTAGCTTCGGCATCTTGTTTTGATTTCGACGCTAGCGACATCTGTTAAAAAAAGAGCTCCTTCACCTAGAGCCGACACTTGCTTTAATACAGATGAACTTAAATTATTCGTTCCTATTTTTGAAAAAGGAAAATGACCGTAAAAATTCTAAACGTTACTAAACGATCCATAACTACAACTAACATGCGTTTTACCGTTTGACACTACGCCGCTGAAATACTTGTACGTAGGGTTGGCCCTTTTTAGATAAAAATCAAATCAATCGATGTTTTTCATTTAAATCACATTTTTTTGATTTTATTAAATTTATTGTTTTTATTCAATTTATGGCTCGTTCATTGCATAATTAACGAATATTTTATTTTTATCGGTTAGCTTATCTTGAATAAAATGAAATCGTTATTAAATTTAATTACTATTTAAAATTTTAATTTACTCAAATACACATTGTCTGATTTAAATCAACGATTTAAAAGAATCACTCGATTTAAGTCAGCCAACGCAGGGTAAAGGAACACACCAATTAACAGTAATGGTAGTTTCCACAATTTGCTCTGCATACAAGTTAAAATTATAAAATATTTACTTTGATAGACAAAATGTTGAAAGGTTAGCATTCTTAAAGTAACTTTATGTCTACTGAGCCCCAGTTTGTAAGTGTCATGTTTATCTTAAAGGTCCTAGTATCAAACCTCGGGCGTTAGAAGTGTTGTCTTTTTTTCTTCAAACCTACAGTTATCACTTAAAAGTCTCAAAAAATTTAAAATTATTTGTTTTTGTGATAGGATTTCGTCTAACTTGGAGCAGCTTATATATGAAAAATCTATTTTGAACTTTGATTTGATGTTAAATCAATTGAAATGGAAGAAACCGATCAAAGATGAGAAGAAAATGCAGATAAAAGACGTTGAAAGCGTTATGATTTTGTACGTAATCGGTAATTGCGTGGCAATAGGAATATTTCTGATTGAAATTATATTTTGCTTTAAGAAAAATTATTAGAAATTAAATAATATTTAAAAAATAGTCACTCTGAGCTTTCACTTTAAAAATAATAAAATACGGTGAATTCGAATTTTCTTTAGCTCTTTTTATTTGTATATCTTTATAACTTAATAAAGTAATTTGGATTAAAAACAAAATTTTCTTTGGGAAAAATTTAAGGTCAGGTTTGTTGCCTGTTATTTCATTTATAAATTTCGTATAATCATAAAAATACCCTCCAATCACAGATTGGAATCTTATTTTTCTTAAAGTGTTTATCAAAAAACATACTTGTTAAGTTTTAAAGAACCGTAAGATTAAATCGACCCTTATATTTCGTCATTGCGTTAACACAGAGTCGTAGTTCCGAAGTTTAACCACCAAGGGTAGACGGTGTTTCCAAAACGTAGAAAATTCCTCTTTCCCGCTCAGAAAAGGGACACTCGATACGGTAGGGGGCAAGGGGGTTTGTTGGGAACACTGGAGAAAACCCCGAAATCTGCAGGGCTGGAAAATCAAAGGAGAAGTTTCCTATGTTTCTTCACATAGAGTTTGAACTTCGTGATAACAAGTTAAAGCTGTGAATTCCATTTTAGCGACTACATTTTTGTGCTAGAAAACATTCAGTATTTGAATTCGAAGTTATTAAAAACCATTTGAAGTAAACAATGATAAAAGACTGGGAAGCTAATTATGAAAAGCCCGAAGAAACGATGGTGCAAAATTCGAAATGTACTCCGAGACGATCTAGGAATCAGCAACGTCAAAAGTAAATAGGGTTTAATTAATAATTACTATATCAATTGTAAAATTCACAATAAAAGCTCGTATCTATAGCTATTATTTCAGTTAAACTTGCAAATTGTTAGGCCTTAACATCGTAGATTTACCAATTAGTCCCGATCTCCGCTCTTAGATGGCGCCACGCTCTCCACGATTTAAGTGAGCGTTATTCTAGTTCCGGTTTATTTCTTTTCAAAAGTCGCGTTATTATTTTTAAAATGTCGCATTTTAGTTTCTATCATATATCTACTTTATTTAGGAACTAAATTAACCAAATTATCGAAAGCAAAAGTTTTATATTCACGTATTTTATAGAGAACTATTTTTCATCGTGGCGGAGTACAACCGATACCTTTGTGTCCCTGTAAAGAGGCGAGGGGGAAGTCATTTCCGAAGCAGAAATATTTTACCTCTCAAATAAGCCGTCGTGCTGTTGGACCCAAGTGCCAGACTTTCTCCCCCTATTTACTTTTGGCAACGTTCTTGCACTCCGTCACGCTCAAGAATTGAAGCACGTTCTTGCACTCCATTCAGCTGTCGTTGTAATCTTTTTGATTTAGGCTAACTAGAATTTAGGTTATTATGCCCAATTAATGTACAGTTACGTTTAAGAGAGCATTAGTTTGGGATGCATCGATATATCGCTTTAGTCCCATTCGACCGAAATCCCATTCAACCGAAGGCGGTTTTTGAGGTGTCCCATTCGACCGAATTCCGCCGAAACGTGCGGTTTTTATGTGTCCCATTCGACCGAACGCTGCTATATAAATTGGCTTTTACTATGTTTTCAATTTAGTTACTGAAGTCGTTTGCAATGGAGCCGATAGCTAATAAAGGAGGGTATTTATACATCAATAATAATTATTTATTCCGTCTTAATAAAAAGAAAGATACAAATTGCTATTTTTCTTGCCGAAACGCGATGTGTAAAGTCAAGAAAAGTAACTGAACCAAAACTGAAATAGTAAACTTAACCAACTCTAACCTAACCTAACCTAACCTAACCTAAACATGGATCTTCGATAGTACATACCTTATAAATAAAATACCAAATCACCCCGCCAATTGGGCTACATTTTAAAATTCTTTCGGTCGAATGGGAATAAACGGATATATCGGCCCCCCAAATCCACGGGTTTGAAAAGAAACTTAGATCATGAAAAGATTCTTAACCCCAAACCGAGGGGCTAACCACTCAGCTAAAAAGTGTACACCAGATCTCAGACTTCACTGAGATTCGAGAGACTTCACTGAGATTCGAGAGACTTCACTGAGATTCGAGAGACTTCACTGAGATTCGAGAGACTTCACTGAGATTCGCGAGACTTCACTACGTCTTTAGAGACTTCACTGAACTTTTGGGATTTCACTAAAACTTTAAAGCCTTCATAAAAATTTTAGAGACTTCACTTCGGACTACACTGTATTTTATCGTTTTTCAAGACTTCACACGAATTTTGCATCGTTATAAATTTTTATTTTTTATCTATAGTATTTTCAACTTAAGCTCGCTTAGTTCTTTGTATACGTATGGGTATAGACGTTGGCTATGTATCCTAAATACAGTCATCCAAGGCCGGATTGGGCAGATTTTAGTAATTTTTGGGCGACCCCATATTTAAAAAAAAACGGTGCGAAGTTTTTTTTTTAATTTCCCAAACAAAATCTTCAGACTTTTTGGGCGCTTTTATTTGTCGGCAAGTGCCCCCTCTGACGAATATTTTTTGTTAGGCTGTATTTTAATGTAATTTAAATATCTTTGGTTAAAATACAGAGTTCAAAGAATGTACTCGAATGTTTTGCCCAAAGGTGACGTAAAGCTTTTAAATTTAAATTTAAATACAGAACAATGGTAGAGCATTATGGCCAAGTTCAACTTATATTTATTTCGTATTTGTTTACAGAAAACCCGATAATATCTAAGTATTAAATACAATCTATGTATTAGTTTTCTTTTAAATATATAACAAATACTTTAAATGGAACCTATTCCTTTGACAATTAATTATTTTATTTATTAAATATTGGCTTGTCTAATTTTAAATAGGATTACAATTTTTGGTTATGATTTAAAACATTTAATCTCGCTGGCTATAATTGTAAATCTTTAAATGATACCATATGTAACATAATCACTCATAAGTATGCCATAAAAGCATTTTCGCTAATGAAACCTTGTTCACGGGATATGACGTAAATTACGTCATTTATAACTCCGGGACGAAATACGCGTCATCAACTTTACTGATTTGAAACGGAAGTTAGTGAGAATTCCTCGCGCGTTTCTGGCTTTCCCATGTCAAGTTTAGCTCGTGCCTCGCGATCACAGGATTTCATTTCCATGGTAACCTTTTCAATAGCGCAGGGATTATAAGCATTTTTGCATTTTTGGGTCCGCTCAATGTATGTTCCGCGTGAAACAAGGTCTCATTGAATTTTTTCAATGGAAATATTATACTTATGAGTAATTATGTTACATATGATGAGACTATATAAAAATTATGATAATACTATGGTTTTACATAAGAAGGCAAACAATAGAACATACGAAAATTAAACTTAACTTAATTACTTTAATGCGTGGTTTAGTTAACATTTTAAGGTGAAGTTCAGGCAAAATTTTACAATACATGTAGCTATATTACCTAGAACGATTCTATATATTCCTAGATTTGAACACGTTTTGGTTAAAGTAGGGGTGATGACGAAAGATGTACAATTGAAATGCAAAACATTACTAACTTCGTACCAACTGAAATAATACGAACCTAATTTTTCCGAAAAACCCGAATGCTTCCCTAAAATATCAATTTAAAAAAATGCCTAATCTCAACACAACTCGCTGTATCCCAACAAAATGGAGATGAAAATTAAACATTATGTAAAAAAAGGGCCTTACGAGAACCAATAGACTCGCAAACTAAGTATTGGCGCCTTACGGCACATTCGCTGCGCTCTCGTGCTGGGGGTGCGCGGCGACTACCAGACCCATTCTTATATTATATCGTTGGGACATCTGGAACCGTACCTAGTGATATCGTAACTAGTAAAATTGTGCCTAGTGAAACGGAACCAAAAAATCGTGGCGAATTTCTCAGACAAAAGCTCGTAAATGCAACCCAAGATCACAAATTAATTTCTCTAATATCTCCCAACAAAACTATAATTTATCCCTTAGATAGTATGTATTTTTTCCTCGCCCAAGGTCCCTATTTTAAACACTAAAATGCGTTTTAAATTCAGCGAAAATACCTAACCGAAAACCGTCATATCTTTCTAAATTTTATTATTTTGGGATACCTCGAAAATGGGTTAAGAACGGCTAAAAGGTTTAAGAAACGGCTAAAAGGTTTAAGAAACGGCTAAAATGATTTAAGAAACGGCTAAAATGGTTTAAGAAACGGCTAATATGGTTTAAGAAACGGCTAAAATGGTTTAAGAAACGGCTAATGGACACTCATCTCAAACGGTCCATTTTTGCCCACTATGAAAACACCCAACCCAAACTGACCATTTTTGACCGTCTTGACCACTACCGGTTCAAACTGGCCATTTTTGTACATTTCGGTTATTCCCATCGCGAACTATCCATTTTTGCCCATTGTGGACGCTCCCAAAACAAATTGACCATTTTTGACCATCTTGACCACTACCGGTTCACACTGTCCGGTTTGGTTCATTTTAACCAATTTTATCTTTGAATGACATAAGCCCATGAAATTAGCCTGTAGCCAAGCTCAAAATTTCAAAAGGTCATAAAACTTGACCATTTGACCGTGCTCAAAACGAGGCTAAAAAAACCGGACTGCTGATATCTTCCTGGGGCATGGTCAGGGCCGGATTAACCCCAATATCTGACCTAAGCAATTTAAGAATTTTGGTGCCCCCCCCTCATTAGTTAGTAGACGCCGGACTCAGGAAAACAAAATTCTTATTTGGAATCTTGAATAATACTAATACAGATGCATTTATATTTTATTTATATTTTACTCCGTAACTTAATTTTTGAACGTGTATGAGATACATTTTGTAGGATAAATTTTTATATTTTTTAAATTAAATTTTATGGTAAATCCGCCACTGAAATAAGGCGAAGCATCTACAGCTGACATCGGCAATTCGCCAAAACGACTACCTCAGTTACTCTATAAATATATTGGATACCGCGAAACTGGTGGCGGGAACAAAATTGTAACACGAAATGTTTTGACTACACTAAAGTATAATAGATGATGCCTGACTACCATTATTTCAAAATGTTTTCCGAGTTAAATGTATTTACTGAACTGTGAGTTTTAATACGTGACTTTAGTATATTTAGTATAGTCAAAACATTTCATGTAGCCTTTTTGTTCCTGCCACCAGGCCTGCGGTATTCAATATATTTATGGAGGTAATCGTTTTGGCGAATCGCCGATGTCAGTAGCATTGAGTTGGGAATAATACTCAATGGTCAGTAGACGGTTCAAAGGAGTATATTAGTGTAAATATTATATACTATACTGATATAGTTATTTTTTTTATTTAATTTTAGTTCCATTGTATCATTATCACATTTTTTAGTTTTTCCTAATGAATAAAATTTCGATGGTGCCCCTAATTTCTATATTTCTTGATGCCCTAAGCAATTGCTTTTTTTGCCTAATGGTTAATCCAGGGCTGGGCATGGTCTAGATGTTCCCATACCATTTTCTCGGATCCCAGACTTACAGTCGAAAGCCTTCCCTTGTCAGTAATTAAAAATTGTCGAAATAGGATTAATGGCACTTACATTTAGAATGATTTACATTGAAAATAACATGGGAATCTGAAGGATTTTAAGGGTCCCCAATTGACCAAATTGCATTTAAACTTGATTAAATTTAATTTTTAAAATCAATTTAAATTTTTTTAACGTTTTTGAAATTTTCAAAATTTTTCATTTTTTAAAAGGTTTCACAGGGGGGACCATTAAAATCCTTCAGATTCCCATGTTATTTTCAATGGAAAAATCCCAAATCATGTTGTCAAAAATGTTTTCGGTTGCCATGGCAAAACGAAAGCCCGTCGCAACTTTTCCCTTGCAGGTTTTTTAGGGTGCATGGAGGTGTACACTATACCCGAGTATGAACCAAATCGGTGATTATCACCTCGGGTCGTATCCTTGTTAGTTTATAGTAGGTTTTCAGTTGGCGTCTGTTAAAATTAGATGTACTTTTGTTTAGAGAAACTGTCTTTGCTAAAGGATTATATAAGGTATTAACCAAGTTTATTCTTGCTGGCTAAATGGGTTAGAGTGTGCAATAACTGGTGGCTTTACCGGGGAGTCGGGGTCCGGCTCTTGTAACCCATAAGGGCGGTGGCGCACTGGGAGATGTTAGCTCTGATCAAATGGTCATATCTCCACCTCCGACTTCGGTCAGGTTTGGGCTGGATACTGAGCTTCGGTTCAGGCTAACGGAGAGGGTCCAGGCAAACTGGCCGCCTCGGCGGATTGGGTAGCCTGCTGTGGGGCGGCGAGCCTCCATATGCGGGCACGGCGGTCCTGTTTCCCGGTCTTTTGGGGTCCACCGGGATCTCCGGTGCCAGATGTGCCGGGTTACTTTAACTGCTGTGTGCTCGTCGTTCTCCTTTAGGAGCTCTCTCCAAAGGGCTTGACTCCCTCCTCCATAGTCGGGGTGTCGGCTGGAGTTGCTATAGCATCCATTGTTAATCCGACTGCTGTGTGCGAAGTGGGGATTGGTCCACCCATTGCTGCAACTTCTGCTGGGTTGAGTGGCTTGCATCAAAGGTGCGACCATCGGTAGTAGGGTACTGCTACCCATGCTGGATATGTCACCTGTCCGGGCTAGGTGGACGCTGGCGTAGGGCACTATGATGATAGGTCTCCGGCAAGGGCGTATTTAAGGGGGGGGGGGGGGTTTGGAGGTTCATAAAATCCTGGATACGCCCTTGGCCTCCGGTGGTATGGTCTCTGTTACTCGGTACACCGGGCTATAAATTCTGAGACACTGGCTCTGAAGTCTACATTTAGCGTTGATATAATACACAATTTATACACTCATTTAAAGTATTAAATATAATTTATTATAAGTTTGATTTGCTCACGTTGTACCTTTCGAACAGTCTCATCGGTGTCGTGTTTTCTTTTCATTGATACTGGTCTTGTGGATTTAATCCATACGACAGTCATTATGAATTTCAATTGAAGTGACCCATTATTCCGACTTTCCCATCATTTTCTCTCACACAACCTTCACAATAGCTTCATTTTCAAGCGATTTATTGCAGAAATAACAAGAGTTTACTGGGTTGTAAATTTTAAACTCAGTTGCATGAAGAGCGGCGGACGTGTTTTAAGTCAACGAAGGCGCAAAATTGTAAGACGCGTTTCGGGTACAATGTTAAAACCACGAATACGACACAACGATTGCTCGTATGTCAAATTTTCATAGAATTTTGTGTAGGAAATAACCGGGCCCTGTGAAATGTGGAATTCGAGGCTCAGAGCTTTCGATGGGCAAACTGGTATTTCTCCAACATTAATAGTTAATGATGGGAAAGGGATTGTTGACAGTAATAATGACTATAAATTAGAATTAAATAAAACGTTTATTAAAGTCACAGAAAGGTTACACTACATAATTGAACTTAAGATTTTACGTTTTACATTGCTTTATATATATGAGATAAAAAGGAAAAATTATATTTTTTAGCCGATAATTTGGCGTATCGTAGGATGTTTAAAATATAAATTAGAGTTTTTGATTAAGCGTAGCTTAATTTTGGAAGAAAAGGGGGAGGCAACTCGAAAGGTCATTTTTTGTGAAGTCTAATTTTAACGTGCTCCCCCGGATGATATTTCGTGTTGAGTTTCACCGCTCTTCAACTCCTTTGGATAAAGCAATTGTACTGGTCGACGAAGGGATCCTTTTGACGTTTTCATTAGACAGGCTCGGATTTTTCCGTCTCTGCCAGGATAGAGTTTTTCAATTCTTCCCATTTGCCAAAGATGTCGTGGACATTTGTCTTCATGTATCAGGACTGGGATCATCCCAACTGGTCGCTGGGCAAGTGGTCGCCGGTCGTTGATTTTTGGTGGGAGGGAATTGAGGCGACGTCCAATGAGTAGATGTGACGGTGTCAATGGTGAGGGTTCGAATGGGTCACTGTAAAAATACGTTAAAGGTCTTGAATTTATAGTACATTCTATTTCTCCAGTTCTTCATAGTTGACTCGTGCACGACCCAAGATTTTCTTCATACAAAATTTGACGGTTTTCACCATGCGCTCGAAGAACCCTCCCCACCATGGAGCTCTTTCAACGTTGAATTTCCATTTGATGTTGGTGGAGATGAAAAATTCTTTTAGTTTTGTTTTGGATATTTTTTCCATAGGTCCTGAAGTTCTCCGCTCGCTCTCTTGAATGTTTTTGCGTTGTCGGAAAATACCACTTCGCATATACCTCGTCTCCCGATGAATCATTTTAACGCCAGGAGGAATGTCTCTGTACTAAGGTTTGACACAAGTTCTAGATGGACCGCTCGGCTGACTGCACATGTGAATAAAGCGACGTATGATTTTTCTATCGCTGTTCCGTTCTTGTTTATTTTTACGAATATTGGACCGGCGAAGTCGATGCCAGCGACTTGAAATGGAGCGGCTTCAACAATGCGGTCACGTGGCAAGGGGGCGCCCCCCGTCTCTTGTTTGACGGATTTCGATTGCAGTTTCCGGCAAGTCCAGCATTTTGATAGCAGTCTTTTGACGACTTGACGTCCCTTTAGAATCCAGAACCGATCTCGAAGATCGGTTAGCGTGCTGGTGAGACCCATATGAAACTGTTTTTCGTGACTGTTATTGATCTGGAGTTCGGCGAAGCGAGATTTTTCGGGAAGAATAATAGGGTGAGAAACCTCGAAGCTCAGTTTGGATGGATGTAGTCTTCCTCCCACTCTCAAGATTTGATGGTCGTCTAGAAATGGATTGAGATTGCTGATTTTTGTGTCGGTTTTGATTTCTCTTTTAGACGCCAGGCTCTGAATTTCCGTGAGATACGCTTCTCTTTGTGCTCGTTTTATCCAAAACGTGTCGGCGACTGCTAAGTCGTCTGCTTCCAATTCGTTGCTGCTTCGACGATTGTTTCCATGTCTTAAATTGTACAAATACCTTAAGACCCAAGCGGTGGATCGTAAAAGTCGATTGAGAGTGCTGAAACGGTTGATGTCTATGATCGGTTCGTTGTTGATAATTTGACAAGCGTTCTAAGTGACCGTAGTTGTTTGCTTTAGTCGTAGTTCTGGATCGTTGGGTTCATTTGCTGGGCGAGCTGGTTGTGATTTTTCCGGCCATTCTGTGTTTGGTTTAGACAGGAACTCAGGACCGTGCCACCATTTTCTGCTCGTCAGGAGTGTGTCAGCTTTCATTCCTCCGCTAATAAGATCCGCTGAATTATCTCTTCCAGGTATATGGGACCATTGATTAGGCTCGGAATTAGACTGCGATTTGAGACGACCGTTTCCAGTTTGTGGCTTTGTCACGAATCCAATGATAGACGATCGTGCTGTCTGTCCAAAAAGTTGAGTCGGTTGATCGTCTTCAAAGTAAGCAACGACTGATTTCATAAGACGGGCTCCAACTACAGCTGCTAGGAGTTCTAATCTCGGAATAGACGTTTTTTTGAGTGGGGCGACTCGGGATTTAGCGGCGACGATTTAGACATCAAATACGTTATTAGGAAATGAAGACCTCAGGTAGACGACAGCGCCTTATGCTATCTTGCTTGCGTCAGTGAAACAGTGGAGTTCGTGAAGAAGTCTTTGATTCTTGGGTAGCGAATGGTTACATCTGGGGATTTCGATTTCGTTAAGTCTTGGGAGATCTAGACACCAGTCATTCCATTTTTTCGATAGCTCATCGGACAACGTTTCATCCCAGTCGATTCCGCGTTCCCACATTTCCTGAAACAGGCATTTGATACGAATGACATAAGGTGATAATAAACCAATCGGATCAAATATGCGTGAGGCGGCTTGAAGAACGAATCTCTTAGTGATTTTCTTTCCGTGTAAATATTCGAGTAATGGAGTTACGTCTTCATTTGTCGACCGAGGACCTTGAGGAGCGTAGAGGTGGGCTCGACGACTTCGTTCTTGGTCGAAATGGTGATAGTTTCTGGTGGAAATACTTCTTCCCATCGATCGTGTAATTCTTTTGAATTGGATTTCCATTTCCTGAGAGACATTTTCGCGGAACCCAAGATCTTCTCGGCGTCTGTCATGACTTTAAAAGCTTCGTCTACGTTTTCCGCTCCCCCAAATAGGTCGTCAACATATAGGCATTTCATTAATAGTTTGTATGCTTCAGAGTACTTATCTTTAAATTGACTCAAATGTTTTTTGATTGTACTGGCTAGCAGGTAAGGACTGGCGTTGACTCCAAATAAGACTCGTGCCATGCGCAGAATGGTGAACTTGAGGCGATTTTCATCGTGAATATTGCTTTCGATCCAGAGGAATCTTGCGACATCCTTATCTTCCTCCTTTAGGCTAATTTGTAAATACGCTTTTTCAATGTCGGCCATGAATGCAATTGAAAATCTTCGGAAACGAATGAGTATTCCCAGGAGGCTTGGATTTAAATTTTGTCCAGTGTACAAGCAATCGTTCAGGGATGGACATCTCTTTGCTTTAGATGAGGCGTCGAAGACGATTCGCAACTTTGTCGAGACTCTGTCGTTTTTTACTATCCCGCGATGTGGCATATAGTAAACTTCGGTTTTCGCGTCGTGCTCTGGAACCCTTTCGACGATACCTTGGGGCAAATAATCGTTGATAACTTCCGAGCACTGAGCGTAATATGTCGGATTCTTTTGAAATAGATGAATCAGGTGTCGGAATCGGCTTACCGCGACGTTGTAGTTGTCGCTTAATTCTTCACGAGACCTTTTACATGGCAGTTGGACTTCATATCTTCCATTTTCCTTTTGATGTATGGAATCTTCAAAGTTTCTTAAAGCTTTTTCTTTCAATTGATCCGTCTGAATGTCATCGACTATTCCGATGGCTTCCACGTCCCAGAAGGTTTTTAATTGTTGAGTGAGTTGGATCGCCTCGATGTTCTCAGCATGATTAGCCAACAAGATTGATTGTTGAGCTATTCCGACGTTCATGGAGGAAATGGCTGTAGGTCCGTGGACAGTCCAACCCAGAATAGTACGTACGGCGGTTAAGGAGTTTGAAAGTCGTTGAACTTCTCCGTTAACCATTTTCCAATATACATCTGCACCGATGAGAACTGCTATTTCTTTTGAAGTGTTAATTTGATTTGTAGTTTGATCGGCTAAGCGAAGACCTCTAATTGCCATTTGTCTGTTGATTTCGTGACTGGGTACTTCTATGAGAGCGCTGCTGACTTTTGGCGTTTCAAGAGCTTCAACGATAACCTGTTCGGAGATATCAACGCTTTTCAAGGTTAGGCGGACTCGTCTTCTGCACTGAGGGGCGGCATTTTCGCTTTCGAACGAATGAATGGAAATTGTTTCGACACTGATCACTGGTAAGTTGATATGTTTTGATACGGATTCTTTGATAAATGTTCGTGTACTTCCTCCGTCTAAGAGACATCGGACGACTTGCTCTCGATCATCGGATTCGGCAATGGCGTAGGCTGTCTGGAGAAGAATTGTTGAATGACCAACTTGATTTGATCCAGGGGCGATTGTTTGTACGTTAACCTCCTTCGGCGTCGTTGCTGGACTATCGAATATCGGTTATGTTGAAGGACAAATGTTCTCGTGATGACGTTCTTGGCAGAATCGGCACTTGTGACGCTCGGCATTTCTTGGATAAGTGACTTCTTCTGGCGCAGGTGAAGCAATATCCCATTTTCTTCAATTTTGTTTTTCTTTCTTCGCAGTTAAGATCTTTGCATTCTTGGAACTCGTGATCTTTCGACGAACAGAAAATGCATTGAGTTTTCTTGGTTTGAATCTCTTCGACTTGCGTATTCAGAGCGGAATCTGATGAGTAATTCCTCGAACTTCTGTATTGATTTCTTTCGTCTCGTCGTCCCCAAGAGCTTGACTTGAAATTATCGGAACTGGACGGTGACGGCTCGTGATCTCGACTGGTTAGGTGCGATGTTCTCTCCCGGCTCTCGATTTCTCTTTGCAGAAACGTCAGCAGTCTGTCGACGTTCCACTCGGCGCTTGAATCGGAGCTGCGACTGAACTGGAGTACGATTTCTTCTGGAATTCGTTGCATAAGGATTGGACAGAGCAGAGTTCCATACGTATCAGATTCAACTCCTAGTGAAGCTAGTTTTCTTATTTGCAGCTCGCAAGCGTCGTATAGTCTTCGGAGGCCATTGATGTCTTTTGCTTGTTTAACTGATTGCAAATTAAGTAACTTGTTCATGTGAGCGTTAATGACCAGTATTTTCACCGCTTCTTTGTAATTTTCGTTAGAGAGAGACAATCCGGCAATGGCGTTGAGGGAAACTCCTTTCAGGTACGTTTTGAGATAAGTGAACTTCTCCATATCTAACAGATCGGTATCGTGTATGGCAGATTTGAATTGTGACCATAATCCTTTACAACCACTAGCGTCCCCGTCGTATTTCTCGATAATTATTGTTGGGAGCTTTATATTCATTCGATTACATTGGTCCATTTCATGTCTTTGATCAGAATTTCGTGCTGAGGTTCTAGAGCTAGGTTTTCTGTCTTCGGTATGTTGAAGACTGCGAATTCGTTGATTTACTCGAGTTTTGGTTGTTGTGATTTTCTCGGCGCAGTTCATGTTGTTTGTAATTTCCTCTTCGTAGTCCTTCTCACTGCTTATTTCGGCTTCAATGAGTTAATCAAGATCTTTCAGTAACTTTTCTTTCGGTTTCAGTTGATCCAACAGTCGTTCTAGTTCATGTTCATCACCGACTTCTATCTGTTGGTTGATACTTGTGATTAGTTTTGTAACTGCGGTTCTAATTACCTTGCGTTTTTTCTTGTATTTATCCAAGTCGTTCATTTTTCGGTTGGTCAATGTTTCCCTTTCCCGGGTTTCGGCACCAATGTGAAATGTGGAATTCGAGGCTCAGAGCTTTCGATGGGCAAACTGGTATTTCTCCAACATTAATCGTTAATGATGGGAAAGGGATTGTCGACAGTAATAATGACGATAAATTAAACTTAAATACAACGTTTATTTAAAGGCACAGAAAGGTTACACTACATAATTGAACTTAAGATTTTTCGTTTTACATTGATTTATATACATGAGATAAAAAGGAAAAATTATATTTTTTAGCCGATAATTTGGCGTATCGTAGGATGTTTAAAATATAAATTAGAGTTTTTGATTAAGCATAGCTTAATTTTGGAAGAAAGGGGGGAGGCAACTCGAAAGGTCATTTTTTGTGAAGTCTAATTTTAACAGGCCCTAATGTTCGTAATTGGGTTTATAGCTGTACATACAATTCTAACGTAGGTATTCGCGATAAACCGTTACTGTGCACCAGTTTACCCCATAACCATTGCGCGTAAAACAACTATTTCCAACAGTAACCTGTGAAAAGATATGTTTTTGTTTGATTAATTACTCCTAAAATATTTAAATAGACAATTTTGAGCCATTCATCATTTTTTATTTAAAAAAGAACTAGCTTTCTATGATTTGAAAGAAACGCGTTTTCTAGTGCGTTCTTAGCGATTGGAAATTATGGTAAAAAGAAAACTATTTCTAACACTAACCTGTGAAAAGATATGTTTTCTTTTGTGTATTTACTCTTACACGATTTAATTACGCAATTTTGAGCCATTCTTCAACTTTAATTAAACGTAAGTCGCTTTAAAGATGTCAAAATAACCGCGTTAGCGGCGAGCTAAAGTCGACCACTCAAGGGCGTATCCAGGATTTTATTTCAGGGGGGGTTTTGTGGGAAAATTTCAAGGGGGGGGGTGCTGACGGAGGTTTCGCTGATTTTTATTAGGCACCGCCCCCCCTCCCCCCCAGTCATCAGCATTTCGGGGGGGGGTTGGACCCCCAAACCCCCCCCCCCTTAAATACGCCCTTGAGACCACTTAATCTTCGGCGAAATAAAGTGTTAGTTCCCCTGTAACTTTCGTTGCCAGCCAAACGAAAAGCATGGGCCAAAGGTAGGGTTCTTTAAAAGTTCTAATCAGACACCGCGACAAAATTTCAAAAATCGTTCTAGTTTGTTATCCGATTTCTATGGTTTTACAGTGACTCGACCCTTTCGCCACCACAGCATCGGATTAAAATGACGTCATAGGGTTCCTCTTCTTACCCTACTGCGAATTCCAAGAACAAGCGAAAAGGATCCTAGCGACCAACAACAAAGGATCACATAAATACTGGATATTCGCATTCTAAGCAGGCACTTTATGTTTCAAAATGACCGATTGTCTACTAATGAGTTCGCCAGCTTTTTCGTTAACTGAAATGGATTTACTTATGATGGGATTTTTTTTTCCTTTACCCTCATTATTATTTATTTATTTAATAGCTGTTCCTTAAAGAAATTAACCTGCTTTACAAAACTAAGAAAAACGTACGTGGACAGTAGTAAAGTAGTTCGACGTTGTTGCAATTACAAAGACGAAATAGTAAACCTCAAGCTGTACTTTGTCTTGGTTTGGTATTGCGTCGTCGTGTACTTGCTCAAAAAAAATTCAAGCGAAGAAAAGTGTTATAAAGACTCAAGAGATCATTATGTTCAAATACTAGAAAAGACAAGTTTTTCAATTTCTAATAATTTAAATCATTTAATGAGAAGTATTCTTTAGTAACTGGGACAATGGAAAATGAAGTAACATAGAACTGCCGAAGATGTGTTATATATACTAGACAGTACTAAGGCTGAATACATATTTATTTGGCTAAAAGTAATAATAGCTCAAGGTTAACTCTGATTAGATTATAATTTTACAGGGTGTGTTTGATTGAAATTTTCGATGATTAAGCTTTGATTTCGTAATAAATTTCGCGACTATCGCTTTTCAGGATTAAAGAAGTTTAATTTGGCTTCCGCAACTGGTCAATTTTTCAAGTCGCGTTTTTCAGTGAAAAATAATTATTTTTACATCGAACGAAAGGTATTTGTAGGTTTTAGATGATGCTGTACAAATTATCAATTGGAAAAAATAATTAACACCTATTGGTGAAAATATGTTTTTACAATTGTGTAAATATTTTCAGAAAACGATGAAATTTCACCAATCAACGTCTTTCGTAGCTAAGTAGCAGTTTTTGTACGACTGAGTTGTTGTTCGTTAGCTTCACTGCACCATTCTCAAAGAACTATTATTATTGTAAACAAAGCTTTCATTGCTCGTAACAATAGTCATTTGGCTCATTTCTTCACTTATAAGTATTTAATAGAACACATTAATTTTAATACAAACAGTGAATTTAATTTAATAGATCTAAAAAATTAAGTCCTAAATATTTATTTAGTTTCCAAATATTTATAATAAGTTATTTAATAACTATAAATTTAGCCTTAACGGTAAGGCTAATTAAAAATGCTATTGCGAAAAATGTAACTTCTACAGTGCTTTCCGGCCTTTTGTCAAGCTAACTCGCAGTGATGTCAAACTAACTCGCAGTGATGTCAAACTATTCTGCAGTTGCCGTTAAGACATCTACCGTGCTTTGCTTAACCCTTGCCGACTTGAAACGCGTGTAGATTTTTAATATACAAATAAATACTTTCGGATTATATTGAATACTTTTGGTTTAATGTTACATTAAATAATGTTGGTTAAGTGTCAAATTAAATAATTTTGGCTTAAGGTCAAATTAAATAATGTGGGTTTAATGTCAAGTAAAATACGATTCGTTTAATGTGAAATCTTAAATGACATTAGCAGTGGCGTCACTAAGCTGGTGTCACCCAGAGTGCGATAACTCCTAGCACCTTCCTTTTAAGCGAGTTAAATTTTATCCATAGATACACGTCCTGTTGTGTTGGGCAACTTTTTAATAAAAGGTTTGGGGGTAATACTTTCTCTGCGCTTAATGTGGTGTTAAAGGATCATAATATTAGTTTTCAGATTAACATATAATTTTGATCTTTGGAGAGGATGTCAGCAAAAGGAAAACAAAATTTACCTGTAGGTTTCGAGACTGGAAGTGTTATTTATATTTAAAAATTATTTTACTATAGCAACGTGCATATTTAATAAGTTATCGTTTAGTTTGGTTTAAAGTAAATTTTATTTTGACACGTATCCTGCTTTATCCCAATTTGGAATAAATTTTAAATATGGCTGATTTAAATGGTGCCAGTATAGTATTGCTCTACACCGAAATGAAGGTAAAATAAGTAACACGAAAAAACTCGGACAATATAATTCAACCTAAGAAAATGTTATCCAAAAATTGAAGGTGCGTGTGAGCTAGGTTAGGTTTAGATTGGTCACCGATCTTGAGGCAGTGTATCAAAACTTAATCTAACCTGGCCTTTGCTGTAATATTATCCAAACTATAAAGAAACTTCTTAAGTGGTTAGAATTCTAGCAAGGCAGCAAGAGGAGCCGGGTTCGTAAAAACTCCTTCTGCGTTGAGTGAGTCAGTTCTCTCCCCTCTGGTTAAAGGGGTTTTCTCCGAGTTCTTCGGTTTCCCTTTTCCATAAAAAACTTTATGAATTAACGGTAATAGCTAGTTAGTGTAGGGAGCTATTGGGGAAAGGGTTAACACCACTTCTTACGCAATTTAACCGGGCCACCGGTAATTGGCTTGACAAAGCGATAGTCGACTTAGTCCTATGGCGGTGCCTTTGGTATTAGCTTAGCTTATTATTATGTTTCATTTGTCCAAACAATAAAGCTTTAAAGGTTCAAACACTAATGAAGTTTTTTCTTGTGTTCTACTTTATATTGATGGGGGCTAGATAAGTGTATCCGATTTAGTTCGGTCGAGAATTGTACTACAGCAATTAGAAAATAAAATATTTTCACTGTAATTTGAAAGTGGATAGCAGTTAGTCACCGGTTGAAAACTAAAATATATAAATAATTCTGCTTATTCTTTATCACGTTTAAGGGAGGCGCCAGGGACCAAATTCAATATTCAAACTATACCCCCTTCGCCGGTTCAGAATAATTTGATTAAAATCGAGTGATAGAACACGCGAACATAAAATCACATGAACTTAACATGGTTGAACGAAAACACTTATAGATCCAATTTTAAAATTTGACCACCATCTAGTTTAATTTTTGGAATCAAGATGGGAAAAGGTGTCTGATATTTTTAGTAAAACTTTATAAAAGAAATCCAGTAGAAAAGCAGTGTTCAAAGGAAATTTTAAATCCGCATATTTCAAATCGCTCAAGATTATAAAAATTAAGGTCTTTGGCTACCAAATACCATCAACATTACTGCCATATAAAATCCGTGTCACTTTTGCTGGAGAATTACGGCGCAATAAGCATATTTTTAGTCCATAACTTTTACGTGCATACTCCTTGGTGAACTGTGACTCTTAGCCCCAACTAACAGCGAATAGCTGGATAATAGGCGCGTAACTTCGTAAAGAATGGTCATAGAAGTTTTCTTTCCAGAATTTTGCTACTGAAAATTTCCAGTTTTAACCCTTAAAATAAACTTAATTAAGAAAATATTCAGAGGAAACCACAATGTTTTACCCTGATTTCATCGTGAGAAACCGTGCTCATCTCGGAATTTTTTGGTAATGTAAATTTCGTAGTTTGACAACATTTAGGCCTAAGCTTACACAGTCTTTAGCGTGACGATTGGGGCACAATGAACTAGTATAATTCGACTACGTTATTGCACATTTGTAGTAATCTAGTATGTAAATAGGTAGGTTTTTATAACTCTACCCCCCACATATTTTAAGGTAATCGTCGCCTGCTTCTAACGTGCGTTTTAAAACCATATTTTGAACAATTTTAGTCAAAACCGTTATTATTTACAGGGTTGCCCTACATTTTCGTGACAAAATAAATAAATTAGGACGAAAACTGTATGGCAAGCCTGTAAAAATATCGTCTGCTTCACCATAGGCCAAAACTATTCGCTCGCTTTGGGACGAAAAGAGAACACCTTTTACCCCAAACTACCAACTTCTTCCATACTATAACAGCCAAACTGTATTTTGAAGTTGCTCGCTATTTCCTAAAAAATTACTCCAAAGCGAGCGAATAGTTTTGGCCTCATAATTCCCTTCATCAGCCCAAGGAGGATAGGAAGGGAGGCGAAGTAGGAGGGATGAACGCGCCAGCATCCTTGTAAGAAGTTTAGCGCGAACTCGGCGGAAAAATTTCAGAAAAATGACGGCACCACGTAGCGTAGCGGCTGCAATCTTGCCGCCATTTGTCCGAAATTTTCCCGCCGAGCGCGCGCTAAACTTCTTACAAGGATGCTGGCGCGTTCATCCCTCCTACTTCGCCTCCCTTCCTATCCTCCTTGATCAGCCTAAAGGCTGGTTTACACTAAGGCATAATAGAAAATTTTTGTGTTCACGCCCGCCGTCACGACGGTTTTGCGCTAGTGAAAACCAACCCTTATGGGAAATCTGTTCATCAAGTATATACTTACCGGGATGCCTTTGTCCACCGAATTCTTGGCAAGAAAACTTGGCATTGGCAGTATGGAGACAATACAGTTGTATATTGGCATTGCCCAGAAATAATCTAATGTGAATTCAACTTGGACATACGACTTATTGTCACTCGCATTCGAAATCTCCAAAGTCATCGGTTGCTCACAAAAATGGTTCTCAAATTGTATACCGCGAGGTTGGGCGCGGTATATCGTGTTAATCACTCTTGCGTGTATATTTTCTGATATTTAACTAGAAGTTCCTGCATTTTTAGTGTAGGTAAATTTTATTCTGTTCTTTGCTAGCCCTTAAGTATCCATATTTTTATTAAAAAAATAAATGGAGAATAATATTGACCCCTTTGAAATCCAACCTACCGCTGGGGTTCCGCGGATTTTCATTTAGATAGAAAAGCCCGCAGTCTATTCGCCAAAATTGTTTTCACGCCCAAAACTTTTCAATAAGGTAGGACTCGCGATAAACAAAAACATATTTATTTGGACGTAACTCATCAATATCTAAGGGACATATTTCACGCTAGCTGCACCAAAAAAAAAGACTTACATTTCATAATTTTGTTTCTTTAAAATGTATTTACCTGGAAATACGAGTTGAATAGCAGCTTAACTGAATGGTATCCGATTTTTTAATATATAATTCTAAAGAAATAGTCGGCCAAGCTTTTCCAAATATCGCCTTATTTGCATAGCAAAAGATCAACAAGACGTTCAATATACTTACAACTGTTACACGTACCTTATTTTGTCTTGGAAAAAAGTTTTTGGCCTAAAAAGTTGAAACGCAAAATAACGCCAAGAATTTTGGTTTGAATTTTCGCCGCCATCTTAAGGTGTATCGCCAGCGCCAGCAGCACCTTAGTGATCGATTTAAAAACTATCCTTACTTTTAAAATCGCGCAATTTAGGCTTAGGTCTCGTATAACTGGAACGCGCCGAGCGTGCAAAACAAATCTTTCGCGTAGCGCGCGCTTTTACGTTCTTTTTCTGTCTCACCGATTTCTCCCCAGGTGTCGCGGCGGACGCGCGCTTTTCAATTTCCCGAAATTTCTTTATTTTATTAAAAATTAACCATTTAATATTTTTTGATGCAGCTTTCGCCATAAATTTTTGTTTTTAGCGGGCTATAGGACTATCTAACTGGTTAAAGCTTGACCGTTCCCCTTTAAGCATATAGTTTTAGCCAGGTAGTTTACTTCCTAAATCTTTCAACTAATTTGATGCAATCTATATTTGATTGGCTCCAAGAATGCTTTTGAAAATTAATCTTTCCAATTTTAATTTTTGGGTATCTAAGAATATAGGTAGTTTAAAAGGTTTTAAAATTATAGATAGTTTAAGCTCGGTTTCGTTACTATCATGTTGAAAAAATTAATCTTTCCAATTTTCGTGACAATAAATTAATTAGGTCTATATTATGCGATTATACCATACGTCTCATTTATGTTGACTCACGAATATTGCACAAAAACCAACCAATTGTTCTAAAAAAGGTTGTATCTGTTTAAAAACGCCCAAAAAAACCCATATTTACCCAAAACTAGGTAAAATATTAACTAATTATGGAAATTTTTAAATAAATTAGAATGTCCACTAAAAAACTTGGGGCCCGGTGCAGAGACGTTTTAGCGATTCCTGTTAATCGGCGACGCTGTTATTTTTATACCAAAGTCACCGACCAATAGGAGAGCTCGATTTTTGACGCAAAAAGCTATCACGTGGTTATTGTTGGCTTACATTGTGACGATGAAATCCTGGCTCTTCTAATTAATAATTTTCTTACTCTAATTTTATTATTATTTTTGAGAATTTTTATAGTTAAATCCGTTATTTTATTAAAATATATTTATATAATATAGACACGAAGGGAAAACAAATCAGTTTCTGAATAATGAGAGGTTATCCAAAATCTTTTTTAAAGCAATAAAATAGTGCATGAAAATTAGTTTCTTCTTATTATATAATTTTCTTACTCCTATTATTTATTAAATTGGTTGAATTTATTACACAGTTTAATGGTTTTGTTATTTTAAAAATTTATTTTTATAATATGGTTGGTACACCAATAAAATAACGAATGAAAATAAGATTCATTACTATAGAGTGCTAGCAGTTGATGCTTTTTTAAAAGTTAGAGACGTCACAGCCGTAGCTTCCGTAATGGTTGTCATGAAAACTCACGTTTTTTCTCAATAGACATTTGACATTGGTGACGTCGCAGGGTTTCAAGCTGCTAGCACTCTATTATAAGCCAACATTTTCCGAAAAGAATTCTTTTAGAAAATGAGCCGTATCATTTGGTTTTTAGGAAAATATTTATTTAAAAACTTAGCTGATAGCAATTAAAATAAATCTAGTTATAACATAAATCAATAAATAAAAAAACAGCAATTTCACGAGTGTACAAAAATTGGTAATTGTCTAAAGCAATTTCTAGTGAAATATCCTATATTGATCACACGTAAAAATGGTCCTGCTTTTAGATATAAGTTGTTATTCTACTTAATTACCTGGCATTTACATAGCCTAGTCCAGGTATAAATTGTAACAAATGATATAAGCGTGTAGAATTAACTGACAAACGCTTTTAAGGTAATACCGAGGGGTCGGACATTTAACAAAATCCCGTACTTTGTCTCAAATCGCAAAATCTTTTAACTCTCTATGGTGAATTAACATTGAAATCCCAAAAGCACTTCAAAATGTAATGATAAAATCGCCAAAATCTCTACAAAATCCTGTACAAAATAATGGCAAGTGTCCGATCAAATTGGCTCGGTAAGCTCTTGATGCATGCCAAATAAACTTGAAATTCCAATACATCATTTATCGCTACTCCTAGTCTACCTGAGGAAAGGTTTCTTCTCGGTAGATGAATTGGTATAAACGCTGGTTGATAGTTAAAGATCTTTGATACACTGAACAAATTCACCAAGTCATTACTGACTCATTAGTTAAAACCCACTGCATACACTACCAGCAAATAAGGATCTATAAATAAACCAAGGCTTAGAATACACCCAAAGTAGGGCTATTTTTAACAATAGGTACTTTTGTTTTTTTTTGGGTTTTGTTTATTTTTTTTTATGTATTATTTGTCAAGGATTACAATAATGCAAAAAGTTGTAACCGCAATTTATTATTTAGAAAGATATGATAATTTTAAAATTGTTACTTGTCAGCAATTTTTACCTCGGAAAATTCGACATATTTCGAGATGTTTGTACGTGTTGGATAAGGTAGGACTGATGACGAATTAGATTAAACGACAAGATATTACTAATTTTTAAAACGTGTGCTACCAAAAATGTGTTTTCTACTACGGCTTTTTTGGTTTTGTTTATTATTTGTCAAGGATTACAGCGAGGGGCTAACCACTCTTAGAAAATTTGTACACCGGATTACGCTTAGATTACCACTGCCAAAGGCAGGGACTTCAAAGATTATGCGTAATCCCATTAGTACAGTCAAAGGTACGGCTCTGTACACCGATTACGCGGAGTGATCAGCCCCTCGGATTACAGTAATGCGAAAAGTTTTAACCGCCATTTATTATTTAGAAAGATATGATAAATATAAAATTGTTACTTGCCAGCAATTTTGGGTTAAGTGTAGAATAGCTACCCCCACCCGATTTTTTATATATATTTTTTGGACAGAGGGGGATTATTTTAATTTTAATTTTTTTTTGGCGGAAATGATTATTAACAAAGATATGAATTTTTAAACATTGGCCTTTTGCAGGACGATTCTTTAAATTCCTAGATTTTAATGCGTTGTGGATAACGTGGGGCTGATGACGAAAAAGAAAATGTGGAAATGCAAAACATACTAACTTACTTTTTTATTTCAGGTATTTTCGCCGTATTTCAATGCATTTTAGGGGTTTTGGCAGGGATAATAGGTTAGGTTATTTATATTAATAGGTTAGTTGGATTAATATCGGGTTGACGATACTTGATGCGTCAGGCTTGGTGCTGTCTTCTAGGTTGCGTTATAGATGGCCCATAGCTTTTTTTTAGTATGGGGTTGGGGAGGCGCCGCGCGCCCCCAGCGCTCGAGCGAAGTGAGTGCGCGGCGCCGTCAGGCACCAATACTTAGAATACATTCGACGTTGTATACGTCAACATCACACAGAAGACATATAATATGACATAGTATGGTTAAAAAAGGCTAAAATGCGTTGAAATACGGGAAAAATTCCCAACCCTTAAAAGTTAGTACTGTGTTTCATTTCAGCCTTTTTCTTTTTCGTCATCAGTCCTACTTTATCCAAAAAGTATTAAAATCTAGGAATTTATAGAATCGTCCTCGTCATCAGTCCTACCTCATCCAACACGTACTTAAATCTCGAAATATGTCGTATTTTCAGTTGTAAAAATTGCTAGCAAGTTGCAATTTTACATTGATCATATCTTTTTAAATAATAACTTGCGGTTAAAACTTTTTGCATTACTGTAATCCTTGACAAATAACAAACCAAAAAAAAACCAAATAAACAAAAGAACCTATTGTTAAAAAATCCCCAAAGTAGTAATGTATAAGATTCCCTATTATAATTTATTCTTAATTGTAAAATTGCTAAGAGTGGCTGGTTTATGTTTCGTAAATCATGATTGTGGTTGGGCCTTGGCTCTGACAATAATTTGACAAAAACATTTTTCGGAAAGCGATAATGAGCTAGAAACTCAAATTTTAATAATTTAAAAGATTCTGACCTACCGTGTTGTATTATTTATCTTATTAAAGTAGGTAAAAAGCGTTTACTTCTCAATTTATTTCCCAAGCTCTTTGCGAAACACAATTTGCCATTGTTTTTGCGAGCTTTTCGGCGGCTAGCGACTGCCCTGGTCTGCCCAACACCACTCGCAAAATAAACAGAGCGACTTCCTGTTATTTTAGCAAGTGAGATGTCTCTGCACACCGATTTGGCGCGAAGTTCGATAGCACGTGTGTTTTCTAGGGGTGTGCAAAATATTTGGTCAGACCAAATAATTCGATCGAATACCAAATCGAATATTCGATTCGTCGAATCGAATAGCGCTTGGAAAAGTTCGCGAATAATCGAATTTTTTTATCAAATAGTCGAATATTCGAAAAGATAGGGAAAAAGTATTTGGAATTTTCAAATAGTTTGCAAACTGGTCGAATAACCGCGGGTCTTTTTCTAATTTGTTGAAGTTCAAGGCCATCCCAGGAGAGCGTAGTGAAATTTCCGAAATAGTCCTTATTTCTAGCACCTCTCTGTAGGCCGCAGCGCGAAAGACCATATAAAGAGTAGCTTGCACGTCCGTTATCCATACCGTTTGTATTGAAACTTCTTAGCGAAAGGCAGAAGCTGTGTATTCTAGCGCCTATTGGCTACATTACTCGCGTGTTCTCTTTTGTTATGGAATTTTCTAGAATAGCAAAGTAAAACTAAAATTGAGTCTAAAACGTAAACCAAGTTCAAAACAAAACTAACAAGTTGGCAAGCCAAAATATACCTCTCCTCGGAAAAATTGTCCCTAGTGGTATTAATTTCTCGAGATAACACGTAAAGATATCTCCGCAAATTTGAGTGGTTTGTTAAAAATGTTATCCCAGTTCTATCCCGCCCGGTATAAAATTTTAATTATAATTAAAATAATTGAGACGAAACGACCAATTTTAATTTATTCATAATATCATAAGTTAAGTAGTTACAACAGTGAGTTAGACGTACTATAACAATGCACAATTGAATTAAACCCTTTTTACAGAACAAGTTTATCAGTTAAATATAATACGAAGCAAATTTTAATGAAATAAATATCTACAGAGGGTATTATAACGACCGTTCGCTTTTTTGGTTTATAATTTTTACGGAATCGGGCCGATTTAATTAAACGATAGATTATCGAAATTTTGTTAAAAGAATATTCCCTAAGGCCGCGCGATAAATTTACGAGAATGATTTCCAGTCGCTGTTAAATCGAAAATTTATTTGATTCGGGATTGCCAGAACTGTAATGTTGTGGGCGAGTGATTAGAAAATAAAATGGCAACCAGAATTATGCAAAATTATAAATGTTTATTTTTATTCAGAACAGTCTATGGAACGTTCTAGATTTAACTTTCATCAATAACCCAACAATATATATCCCTTCTTCATAATTGTACAGAACTAATACTCAAGTGTCTAAGACTAGATATGTCTTAGTTCATCGTGATTGAAAAATAAACCAAAACACACTTACACTTAAGTAAATATCATAAATTATACTGAGTAATTTTAACTAAATTCAAACTACCTAACTATAAACTCGTGTCTTAATTAACAGCTGAGAGCTGTTCGCTACTAATTACTTCCAATCTACTTAATTACCCTCACAGGTTGAATTGATAATTTCAAGGGTATAATTAGGTTATTCCAATTAAAAAAATAATAACAATAAATTTTATCTTACAGCTGACTTGAGTTAGTTCACAATTACTTTAACACTTTCAGTCTTAAACACGCACTGTTCATACAGTGAAGTCCATTCACTCACGTTCCAAACGCGAAACACAATTTATCTCTTTTCTTGACCGAAGACCAAACATACTAATTAAAACCGCAAAGTTACCTCATAACTTTTGACCGACACCAGGACCCCCGTCCTGTAGTAGTTCGTCTGACAGCCAAGAACTAAGAAAGACTAAATCTTCTATATTGACGGCAACGGCCTTATATACTGTTATTTTGTGTTTTTTTTTACCTGTCGAGATTCGACTAAAGTTCGAAAAATTACTCAATCTTATGGAGCTCATGGTAGACCTCAAGTAATTTTTTATTAATTTTAGCTTTGAGAAGCTACGTTCACATGAAGCAACACTGTTAGCTAATATATACTAACATCAACAACAATCTAACTTAAAAATTAAATTTTTAATCAGTCTGTATTAAAAATAATAAATTTTGGAACTAGTATGTACTAACAACAATAATCAAAAATGAAACTATAACCAAGGAGGATAGGAAGAGAGGCGAAGTAGAAGGGATGAACGCGCCAAAATCATCCTTGTAAAAAGGGGCAATTTTGCCGCCCTCCTAATGGTGGCGCCAGGGCGGTCCGCCCCTCCGCCCCCCCCTCGCTACGCCACTGTTTCTGGTAAGGCTTAATAATATCAATTTCAAAATTTCTCTTTTGTAATATTGATTTTATTTTGTAGATGATGATGATGATTTAGGGTTAAGGGAATGGTATAATAAAAAAACTGCACTAATATGCTGTTTACTGCTGAATCTTGAATCACTTTTACACGATTTACATACACAGAGTTTTTTCATATTCCATATAATCTAATGCTAAAAAACCATCATAAAACGTATTGTCGCTCCCAAAAAAGACCGTTGTAAAAATTGAGATATAACTGTCTGCTATTTTTTTCAAAATTCAGAAGTGATATTGAAAACTACTAGATGGAAATATACACAAAATATTTAAACAAGTCCTTTTGGTTAAAAAAATATATATCCCCCAACTTGAGAAACTTCCGTCGTTCTACATTATCAACTAAGAAACTTTTACATTACCAATTTTAAAGGATTTATGGAAAAGTAACGAGGAAATCTGTGATGTATACGCAAAAATGTTCAAACAAAAGTCTTTTTTGTTAGAAACTTCTATAGGTCTACAATATCAACTTAGGAACTTTTACATTATCAACTTTAGGAACTTCTACATTATCTACTTTAGGAACTTCTACATTCTTGACTAGAGCAGGATTCTCCCTAGTTGCTGTAGCCTTCACTTTGACTAGTAACTAGTTCACGATTATCATCAACACTAGGAGCTTAAACATTCTTAACTTCAACAGGAGTCTCCGAAACTGAAGAAACTCTTACATTCTTTGCTATCGAATTTTTTTTTCTTTGGCGTCACTATTTCGTCTGGTACCAAAGCAAGGAAATCACCCATTTCTTCATCTGAAGAAAGAATTTCATTTACTTTGCTTTTTCGGTAGTGTATTTCCTGTGGGGGGTTGAGATTGTTATTTTGTTCATTTATGCATTTTTAAAAACTTGAAAGTACCTTAATATCTTTAATGGAGCTAGCGTATTCACCAGCGTTATTGATTTTAACGGATTATTTGTTTTAACCGAAGTAGATGTTTCAACCGGAGTAGTTGGTTGTGCCGACATATACTGGTATTGATTTTAATATGAACTCTGTAAAAATAATTATGAATATAAACTCTGTAAAAATAATTATGAATATAAACTCTGTAACAATAATTGTGAATATAAACTCTGTAAAAATAATTATGAATATAAACTCTGTAAAAATAATTATGAATATAAACTAAAAATAATTATGAATATAAACTAAAATAATTATGAATATAAACTAAAATAATTATGAATATAAACTCTGTAAAAATAATTATGAATATAAACTGTAAAAGTAATTATGAAAATAAACTCTTAAAATAATTATTAATAAATATTAATTAAAAATAAATATTAATTAAAAATAATTATTAATAAATATTAATTAAAAATAATTATAAATAAATATTAATTAAAAATAATTATTAATAAATATTAATTAAAAATAATTATTAATAAATATTAATTAAAAATAATTATTAATAAATATTAATTAAAAATAATTATTAATAAATATTAATTAAAAATAATTATTAATAAATATTAATTAAAAATAATTATTAATAAATATTAATTAAAAATAATTATTAATAAATATTAATTAAAAATAATTATTAATAAATATTAATTAAAAATAATTATTAATAAATATTAATTAAAAATAATTATTAATAAATATTAATTAAAAATAATTATTAATAAATATTAATTAAAAATAATTATTAATAAATATTAATTAAAAATAATTATTAATAAATATTAATTAAAAATAATTATTAATAAATATTAATTAATATTATAATTTTTCCAAATATTTTTATAAGAATTATTATTATTATTACACGTACACCTCGGAACTAAGACGAAAGCAATGTGGGTTTCGTCCCTCGGGCCGAAAGGAATGCAAGTTGCATGCCAAAAGCCGAAAATCACGTGACTACTTTTCAAAATCACCTGAGGTGTACCCATATATAGCCGAGAGTCGCGTTTTACCTCTGTCAATGGTTTCAGGTAATGAGAAGAGCTCACCCGTTTTTACTCAGAACGTAAGTCTGGCACCGCCACTAGATGGCGCTCGCCGGACTAAAATGGCTCTGAAGAATCAATAACGCTTTTCAGTGACTATTTATGTGGATGCTTACATTATATATTAAGAAGGCCATATCATTCAGGAAAATGAACTTCGACGGCGCGACAGAGATGCCGATACTTTCGTCATCCGGCAAACAAAAAGCGCGGTCAAAGCTTCAGCTTCTCAACGGGATGAATGAGCGTTTTTGTTCTTTCTAAGATTGCTATGTCAATTTAATTTAATTTTTAGTTTCTCCATTGACATAACTTGTGGTTTATATTAATCAAGATTTAATCCAACTTATTTTTTGGAAAAATCATTGATTTAAATCATACCAGGTATTTTTTAATGTAGGAATTAAAATTACAAAAACAGTTTCTTAAAAAATTAAAATACATAAAAATCTGAGAAAACTAAAATATTAAATAAGAATTAAATTCAATTAATATTTAATTTAATTCAAGAGTACTAATTAAAGGAAAATATCCGTAAAATATACAGGAAAAGAGACCCTAATTGGATAAAAATGAATAAATTCAATTAAGTAAAAAATATCCGATTTAAATAAAAAAAAGAAAGATTGATTTGATTTTTATTAAAAAAATTAAAAAGTGCCCACCCTGCTTAAAAACTAATTTTGTAATTTAATTTTGGGTCTTAACGTAGGTTGGCCGCCCACGATCCGAAGTTCATGAAGAAGCAAGAGATTCTGCAGGCTAACGTTGTCGAAGGAAGGTGAGTCCTCTTTGGTCACTTGGTCCCCGAAATAAGTTTTTAGCCTCTGATTAGATTTCCCATTCGTTTTGAAATATACTTTTGGCACCAATTATAGTCTTAGTCGATTATTCACAATAACGAATACGATCGAAACAAAGCTGTGGACTTACACACTCATTTTGAATGAGGTGAAGACGTTTCCCAAAAATAGTTCAGGGTTACCACACTCCAAGGAAATCGGGGAAAAGTCAGGGTATTTAATAATGGGCCTAAAAAGTCAGGGAATTCAATTAAATTTTAACTCTTTTTTGAGGTAATTTTACTCTAGATCTATGACAAATTCTATGGGTATTTTTTCCTTCAAACATTGGCAATTTTTTCAACATTGCAATAGCCTTTTTGCTGAAATATAAGTCCATTTAACTTAACTTCTGATAAAAGTAAAATATAAAATCAAATTTCTGCAATAATAAGTCAAGAAAAATCTCTTTAAATGGGCAGGGGATTTGAATCTCAAAATTTTGAGGCAACCCTAAATAGGTAGCGTAACGATCTTTTGGGGTACGTTATTGCTCGTAGCAGTGTTGTGATGGATGAAATTGTAGCTATGAAAGATTAATATTTGCATTTTATTAAAATTTTACGCTATTTTGGGTACCACAGCAATTAGGACGCCAGATTTCAGTAATTTATATTTTTACGAACCTTACCAGCCCAGGGGTAACGTGGCTCGGTGACTCCAGATCAGAAGGCTGCGTGTTCGAATCACGTCCGAGTCAGTTTGGTTTTTCCTTCGAGTAATTCACAATATATTTGGTCGAACCTGAAAAAAGCTTGTTTACCGTGTCTCGGTGGCGCAACGGTAGCGCGTCTGACTCCAGAGCAGAAGGCTGCGTGTTCGAATCACGTCCGAGTCGGTTTGGTTTTTCCTTCGAGTAATTCACAATATATTTTGTCCAACCTGACCAGAACTTCCTTACCGTGGCTCGGTGGCGCAACGGTAGCGCGTCTGACTCCAGATCAGAAGGCTGCGTGTTCGAATCGGGTCCGAGTCAGTTTGGTTTTTCCTTCGAGTAATTCACAATATATTTTGTCGAACCTGACCAGAACTTCCTTACCGTGGCTCGGTGGCGCAACGGTAGCGCGTCTGACTCCAGATCAGAAGGTTGGGTGTTCGAATCGGGTGCGAGTCAGTTTGGTTTTTCCTTCGAGTAATTCACAATATATTTTGTCGAACCTGACCAGAACTTCCCTACCGTGGCTCGGTGGCGCAACGGTAGCGCGCCTGACTCCAGATCAGAAGGCTGCGTGTTCGAATCACATTCGAATCTTATATGGTCAACGCCTTGCCAATTTGCAACGGCAATGGGTAATATAGCCCTACCATGGGGAGATAAACAGCACTGGTTTACTTGTAGGACGGCGCCATTATTATCTTCACCCGTTTCACCCCCAAAGGGCAACTCCTTCCATACATTGTTTTCAACGATTTGTGAGGAAGTATTATTTATAGCTTAAAAGTCTCGGTCCATCGCTCGGACTCCTCTGTTTTACTCCACCGTCGAATCCCCATTGAAACCTTGGTTTCGCGTCAACCTGTCTCGCCACAGGAGGAACGAAATGCGCCATCCTTTGTTACAAAGGATGTTTGCGAAAATAAGGGGAGAACGGTTTCGTACTCGGAAAAACCCCAAATACCGAAGTATATATACCAAAGAGGCTTTTAACAATTATCGAAACCATACCCGACCCTTACAACCTCACCAGAGCTATGTTACCGTGGCTCGGTGGCGCCACGGTAGCCCGTCTGACATTTTTTTCTAGTTACGTATCTTATTGGCATTGTTTTTATTTTATATTTCTGGACGCAACAGTGCGAAGGTGCTCTCAATCGTGAACGGTGAAGAAGTGGTGGCTTTGGCGGGCAGTACGATGCCGGTCAAGTTTGCTTTGAGACTTAGCTCTCACATGATGTACGGGGTCATCTACGTCTACGCCAAGAAGTGCGACTTTCTCCAAAGTAAGTTTTGACATGGTTTGTTGAGTACATCCGCGCTTTCGTTAAACATATTGTCTTTTAGGGCAGGATTTTCAGATAACATTCAAACATTTGTAAAAAGAGCCAGACATGTCCGGTTTCCTTCGGTTCCGGGTTCGATTTCTGTTTTGTGAATTGAAGTTATTTCGGTAACATCAAAATAGCGACACTCATGGCTTATTTTTGAAATTTTTTTAACCAATAAATACCCTGGATATCATGGGGAACGAGTTATCTTCCTCAGAGTTTTCACATAACCTGGAATTCCTAGATACAGTAGCGGCGCTAAGGTTTTTTCACAGGTGGGCTAATTATTTTGTGGCCCCTAAGAATTTTGTGGCCCTTAGCTTGATCCTTGGATCGACTATATTTCGCAAAAGTGGTGGAATCGAAAAAACCCAAAATTTTCCAGGAAGCGAGAAGAGCACCGTCGATTTATTGTTGCGGCGTTTTCTGGACCCCCTACTGACCTTGTATCCGACCTGGAGGGGACACGTCACACGTGCATGCCTGGGATATTTCCCTAAATTCCCATAAGCCCCTTTCTTTTCAACTTTCTCTCAATTTCCGCTACCTTCCTCCCGAATCTATCTGTTCATGGTCTACTACCTTTTTGAGTAAACAAATTGATTTTGAAAGATTTTCTTCCAGAAAAACCTTTTTTGGCAATAAAACAAATTTCTAGAGATAATGAAAATTAATAAATTAAAATATGTGGCCTCTTAATTATGAATATGTGGCCCTTTTAATATAAATATGTGGCCCCTCTCAGAAATGCAGGGGGGCTAAAGCCCACTTCATCCCACCCTTAGCGCCACTACTGCCTAGATAAGTCAGGGAATTTAAATATGGGTCTAAAATTCAGGGTATTTAAATATTGATCTAATATTCAGGGAATTTAAATATGGGTCTAAAATTCAGGGAATTTAAATATGGGTCTAAAATTCAGGGAATTTAAATATTGATCTAATATTCAGGGAATTTAAATATGGGTCTAAAATTCAGGGAATTTAAATATGGATCTTAAAGTCAGGGGATTTAAATTTGGGTCTAAAAGTCAGGGATTTTAAATGTGGTTATAAAATTCAGGGAATTTATATATGGCTCTAAACGCCAGGGATTTTAAATATGGTGCTAAAAGCCAGGGAATTTAAATATGGACTAAAACCAAAGAATTTAAATATGGGTCTAAATGTGGAATTTTATAAAATTAGTTGAAATATCAGAAAAATATAAGGGAATTTCATTTCGGTTGCAAATGGGAAACCGTTTTAAAATATAGGTTAAAAAATTATAAATTTTTTCACAAAGTGAGTCAAGGCAAACCTGGAAAAGTCAGGGAATTTCAATGTGAAAAACTGTGGCAACCATGTACTTAGTCTAAACAAATTCATTGCTGAAAACGTTATGAGTCGGACATTGAAACTGAACCAGCAACGCCATCTGTCGAGAGAACGTTTTAAAATGTTCATCTTTAATTTAATTTACATGAACTAAATACACATTTTCGCCAAATATACATGTAAAGGAAATCATTCGTGAGACCAATTCTAGTTTTAGATGGCGCTAGGCAGTTAGTCAAATGCAGTATTTTCGTTTGAGATGGCAGCTTAACTAGTAGATTATGCTGAAGATTGAGGCGATCCTTGGCTTTTCAGACCCTTGTTCGATCATTTTACTGCCCAGAATCGGACCGAGCCATGGCCGCGGCCTCGGTGTCAAGCCGAACATTTTTGAACCCTAGACCCGAGGGAGTTTTGTTACCCTTTTTTCATCCTTGATTGTGATATAGCGAGCTTGGAAGATAGACGCGTACGTTCTCAGATAGTTAAATACGTTCTGGTCCTTGACATGCTATATTAATAAACACCCAGGAATTTAGAAAGTAAATGGCCGCCATAATGCGATGTGGCTGTTGATGAGGCAAGACTCAGTGTATCGATTTTTATGACGCTCTAAATAGCGCTCTCCAATTGGCCCGATAATAGCCAATGAGGAAACGATCTAGCTATGGCATCATCGGCGTTTGTCATTGGCTTCTGTAGGGCCAATTGGAGAGCCGCTCTTCCCGTTAACGTAGTTTAATTTCCGCTCCGCAATAGTGACAATGCTGTGAGGCAGGGCGAGAAGTCCAGCCCCGCGACAGGCTGATGTTCATGGACAGATATGAATTAGTTTATTAAATTATTTAATTAAGTTTTATTTCAGGAGATTTGTTATCGATGTTGAATGACACGTTCAAGCCAAAACCTTCCAGAGACAAAATTAATTTGCCCATGTAAGCTTCATTTCTAGATTTCGGAAATTTCAATCGCAAATATCGTTTGTTATTGCAGACAAGGTCAAAGAAGACGACGCGTCAGGCCTCCTGTGGCCCAAATTAATGGCAACGGTGACAACGGCAATGGTTCGGTCAACGGCCACAATGACCAAGCGGACAGAAATACGACCCGGGACGACGTCCAACTGCCTCCTGAGAATTTAGAACCCTCCCAGTCACCGCCAGGTGGTGTCGGTGAGTTATGCAAGTTGCGCTCATCGATATTTACACTTTGGAGATCATCTCAAAGACGTTCGATGTAAACTTATTTTCGGGTAGGGCTTACTATATAATCAATTAATCATACGGATTAGTAATAAATAAAACACGTGGTAAGGTTTCCATCGAAGAGAATAAGGATATTGTTTTCTAAATAATACGAAAACCCAGTATGTATTCGGGTGAACGGTGATTATGTAGACAGCACCCTATTGCCCCATGATTCCCCGGAGAGAAAACACGCCCCCGCGCTATTCTTCGTCTACTCGTTCCCCTTGTAGGCGGAGACTATCTTCCGGGAAGCTGGAGCTGAGTCGATATATTCTACGTTCACTCGAACACATCACATTCTTGATTAAACTCGGGGCAAATTTGAGATTTTTCTCCAATTACAGACACGAGGCCTCCACATACGACCGAAATCACAATACCAGAAACTGGCATTCCGATTCAGGCTGCGGAGGAACAAGAACTGGTAGGAATATTTGAATCCGTATAAAACTGCACTTTGGAAAAACAGTTAATCTGTTTCATAAATTAAAAAGGGTAGTCCGTGTCACCAGGGGTGCTAAAATTATTCCGTGCCCCCGCCGAGATATCAATAACATAATGAACAAACGCGGAAAGCTACTGCCCTCTGGTGGAAACGCTAGAGGGCAGTAGCTTAGTGGCACTTGATGAAAATCTAAAAGCACCCATTCCGCTTTGAGTTTGCTGGCTCTCTCCCTACAACTGTTGACAGAGTTTTCCACCCAGTGCCTTAGTTTCCCTTTCCATAATGTTCTGGAACACTAATTTTAGCTGTGACACATCCACAACCTTAGATTATAAAGCTGTTGTAATATAGCTTTTCCATTGTAATTATCAAGAATGTATTAAATTTTTTTTAGGGATAATAATAATCAGCTAGGCTAATTGCTAAGGCACCACCTTTATCCCAATTTATCTAGCGACTTTTATTACTTTTATATAAGAAGGACGGCTTGCAATGAGTAGGAGGTGCGTGGTGGCAAGAGCTTCATGCCACACTAACTAAGTATAACGTTAACCTCAACAAGTTTTTATGGAAAGCGGAAACAGAACAACTCGTGGAAAAATCTTATTAATCAAAGGGGGAGATCACATTGGTTCTATAAAACTGACGTTTTCCGAAGCGATTGAAATCCCTTCTCTCAATTTCCATTTCTATCTAAGCTGAAATAAATACATTTCCGTGATTAAACAGTGAGCTAATATTTGCGTGTTTCATTTAGATTCCGGGTGACGTGATGACGGAAGAGCAAGCGAATAAATTCCTGGAAAACCTCCGAAGCCCAGTTGTCTTTAGAACTCCGTAAGTGACACATTCTGGCGATTCAAGTGTTGGCTTTCCACGAGGCGTACAATTATCCCATGTCCCATTTCTCGAACAATATTTTAAATACAGAAATAGCTAATGAAGCACTTTGATCTCGATTCCCGATTCCTAAATTTAATCAGAACTACAATTATTCTCAGACGCCGACGAAGGTCATCTCCCGCTTCACAGAGTCCACCCTCTGGTGAGCCATCCCTCGGCGTCACCCTTGCAGGACCGGGACCAGGACAAGCCGTCAGATCCCCGGCACGCACACCTCCGGTCGTGGGAAGTGGCGAGCGCCGGCGCCCACGTGCAAGATCCCCGGGTCAACCTCTAAGCACGGATGATGGACCGACTCCACCAAGACGCCGACGACGAATATCACCACGAGTACGTTTCTGTGCCAGGGCTTGTTACCAATTACCATTAGAAATAGATCCGCCGGCCTTCTTTCCGATTTCAGATACTTTCGTGTATTATGAAGAATGTAATCATTTCAAACATGAATATCGAACTATATCACAATCCTTTCTACCTTCTGGGGCCAGGATGGCATTTTACTTGAACCAATTAGGTGACAATTGTTTCTCATTGACTCGATCCACAGAATCATTTTTGGGAAAAAAAATTACTAGTAATTCTTCGAAAAGACCTACACGACTATAAATCAGTTGATAATCGTAAATAATGCAATTTTTTGTTGATATTTTTTCCTATTTTTGTTCAATCGAAATAAAATTCGAATTAAGCCTTGGAAGTGTTTCAAAACGTTGCGTGTCAAATAAAGCTTGTTCGATCATAATGACGAAGCCCCTCCCATCCTAGCGTCTCAGGACAATATACCTGATGCAGTTCGATATTCATGGTGGGGAAAATTGCATTCATGGCAGTACGTAGGGAGGAATAGATAATTTGAATTTACAAGTTATCTCTGCTGAGTTTTCCGGTTTCCCCATTCCATAAAAACCTCTTGTTGTTCACTAACTATTATCGAGCTGTTGGCGGGCCTAGCGTGAAGGGCTTGCCATCACCATCATATGCAGTATAACCCGGCCACCTGATTTAAAGGCATTAAAAGTTCGTATATGACTTGGGCTAGGGTGGTGCCTTGAATATTAGCCTAGCTGATTATTATTATTATTATTATTCATATTATCATAAGTTTCATTATGTTACTTATGTTATTATTATTATGGCAGTTTAGCTATGGTACGAAAATGTACAAACGCGTACGTCTAGAAGTTAGATTCCCAAAATCAGCGCTGTCGCGAGTCACTTGTTAACTGAACCGCCATTCGTCTAAATAAAATAATGTCTCGTGGCATTTAGGGTGACAACGAAAAGAATGAGCCGCTTGCCGTCGTTTTTAATTCAGTACTAGAGAGGTTAAGCAAAGTCACGTTAACATTTAGACGTTTTAATTTTCCCGTTTGTACTTTGGTGTCGAAAATTTAACAATTTCAAGTGACGCCATATTTTGATCGCATTACGTGGCACGTCGTAATATTTTTAGTGTTTAAATAAAAATATCAAACTCAAAAAATCGATACAGAGTTATCACAACTCGATCATTATTTAACTAGCAGCATACATAAAAAACCTAAATACTTGTTAGAATATGTCAAAGCCTGGTAAAATTAGGTCGAATTTGGCCATTTGTCTAAATAACTAGGATTATTGTAAAGAGACATTTGCGGTACACCCGGGCACACGAAGAAACAAATAATTGTATTTCGACAAAACACATTCCCTTACATAACTCCTGTTTTAGTATTGTTCAAAAGACGTTTTGAATTCTTCTTGTACCCTGGATTAGCGACAAGTGCGCAATTTGTTAAACTTCGATTGCAAAAGGTACTAGATTGCGTTAGCTGGCGAACTGATAGCGCGCTTAACCGATTTTAAAGAATGTTTCTAATCGATCGAACGTCTAGGTATTCCCGACGTTGTTGTTCAAACTTCTAGAACGCTTTGTTTAACCTCTGTACTGTCAATTAAAACGACCTCGGAAAATAGGATATCTCGAGATCATTCACACTGTTTATTGTACCCATTTGAATACCAGAACATCCCCGAGAGGCGCTGCAATGATTGTTCACTCTTTTAGAAGTAAACTATTAAATATTGTTCCTCCCTGAAATAGACCATTCTTATTAACTTTCAGCGGGTAAATATTCGTCGCAACATTGAGACGCATACTCAGACCAGCAGAGTGATGGTAAGATAAAATTTAAATAAATTTAAAATTAAATAATATTTCTGTTGAGTTTCATCATCAATGTATGTTGCAGGAAGTCAACAACCCTCACCCGCAGCTTGGACCATTGCAATTGCTGACCATGAAGACACCAAATCGTACGTGCCTTTTTTTCCGGGTTTTTTCTATTATTCTAAGCCAGGTGTGCCAAATTGGCTGATCTTTGGTAGATGTACATCTTGACCTTAAAAATGCTCATCTCGTAAATAAACTAAAACCAAGATACATAGAAAACAAAGTCTGCCTCGACGCGGCTTCGTGTGCCATGAAAATTTCCAACTTCTCCGTCATGTTCTTTCCCCCTTGCGCATGATTACATTTGACGGGCGTAGCACTTTAAAAATGCGTTATTCCTGAATTCGCCGGAATTCCTACTAGGGTCGCTAGTGTCGCGGCTACTACTTAAAAAAAAAACAATTTTAATTTAAACAATATGATTGGCTCGCAAGTATAGGGGGTAAGAGGGAGGTCGGAGTTGTTGGAAGTTTTCAGGAAACCTATGGTAGAAGCTAGGGGAGGGCTATCGAGGCAGACTCTTTTTCTTCTATGTCTCTTGCTAAAACCTTATAATTAAAAATAACTACGTCAAACGATGTGAACTTGACCTTGAAAATGTTGACCTTGACCTTCAAAAAATAATCTTTATTTTAGTCTAAGGCATGCAATATTCTTATACATCAGATAAATGTTCCAATACCATAAGTTATGTAATAAATCCTAACTAAGACTACGTCAGCTTCAGGGTTTAAAAAAACCCGGGTTTTTTTAAAAACACCCAGCCCATTGGGCTTTTTTGGGTTTTATTGGGTTTTTTTTGGGTTTTATTGGGTTTATTTGGGTTTTTTAGGGTTTTTTACCTAAAATGATACCCTAAATCGATGATTTACTTCATTTTTATTTTTTATTTTCAATTTAGCACTACTTATTTATCGCTCTTATTCTTATCTTTCGTAGACGTAAAGTATCGTCTGCTCCATGTTCTGCTAAATATTTATTGAAAGTTGCAGAAGTTTAAAACTTACTGTTTAGTTAACACTGTTAACTTGCTACTGTTAGATTAGTGTTTACCAAAACACTGGTAATGTATTTTGTGTAAATACGTTTTATAAAAAAGCAATATTTTTGTATTATTATAGAATTTAAAGAATTAAAGTTTAATTTTTTAAATTATTTAATATAGTTTAATATAGTTTAATTATTAAACAATAAATTTAAACTTTTTTCGTCATTTTTGAAACTGTTTAAGGTGGGTTTTTTTAAGTGGGCTTTATTGTGGGTTTTTTAAGGTGGGTCCAACCCAAAATAACCCGTGGGTTTTTTTTGGGTGGGTTTTATAAATTCGAACCCTGGTCAGCTTAGTCCTTAATCAGAAAGATTTCAGAATTTTTTTCTATTGGTCAGCGAAGAAGTTCAATTTGAGGAGATGTAGTGAGCTCTTCAGTTTCACCTTACCACAAAAACTTGCTAATGTTAACAGTATTAGTGAGGGTAGGGATCTGTTGGCTCGCGTGGCATGAAGGCTGACCACCACCCTGCTACGCAATTTAACCCGGCAACCGGTAATTGGCATCACAAGTCTCTAGTCACGAAATTACTTAGGCTAACGATCGTCGTTATCCGCTATGAAAGAGTTCGAATGAAACTCGTGCTCTGTTACCCAGCACGATATTTTTAATTTTTACCTGGTTCTGCTTAAATACAGAAATGTAAATATATTATTTATTTTAAGCAAAGTTTGTCTAATCTTTTTATATTTATTTTCACAGCGTTAATTCGCATCAACTACCGACGAATTCCTTGGAGAGGTACGTTGTAATTGCAATCACTGCCCTTTGATAAGTTTAAGAAAGTTAATTGATTAATTGCAGGGTGACCAGACTTCCTATATTTCCTATATTTTCCTACATTTTTAAAGCCTTCCTTATGGCACGCCATCCCGGTCAAAATTAAAAAGAAAAAAAAAACGGAGTTTTTCGTTGAAAAAAAAATTCGGATATTTTTCCAAAAAAAAAATATTTTAAAATATAATTTTTGTTGAAAAAAAATAATTTTGAAAAAAAAAAATGAAAGAAAAAAAATAATTTTGAAAAAAAAAATTGAAAGAAAAAAAATAATTTTGAAAGAAAAAAAAATAATTTTGAAAGAAAAAAAATAATTTTGAAAGAAAAAAAATATTTTAGCTATAAATGAAAAAGTGCATATACCACACTAGAGAGCTGCAGAGCAGTGAAAATAGCAAATCGTTTCCGCTCCGTTTTGTTTTCTGGTATGGTACATATGTCCGTTTCCGTTCCGTTTACTTTATCGCCAATTATTTTTACCGTATATTATAATCCCATGACAGTATTAGTAGTCCCTGCAAGCGTAAAGTAGAACCATCTATGTGTGGTATAGAGAGCTGCAACGGACAGGAAATTATTCCGTTTCCGTGGACTCCGTTCCGTTCCGCGGCGCTGGAACGGAATCGGAGATAAAACTCCAAATATTAAAGCAACGGAACAGAATCGGATACAAATTTCAAAAAATCGTCGTCACGGAACGGAATTGGAGTACGAGCGAAATTCCGAAAATGGGGTTAAAAGAAGCTTCGGTCTTTAGTGGCTTCTAGGCTAGGATGCTCTCTGCTAGGATGGTGACGGGGTAAAGAAAAAGGGGAAGGGGTTATTTCTCTTAGCTGCTGATTGGGTCTCCCACTTTCTCAGACAGTAAGATCATAATCCCCTTTTTCACGGGCTCGTAGGAAACGAAAATGCAACTTGCACCTTCTTTCTCTACGATTACGTTACGTAGATTGGTGCGCAGTATAGTACAAAATACAAACTGCTGAAAACGGACGAAAATAATATACGGTAAATGAAAGGGAGCGGAAACGGACGGAAGTAATAGGTGAGAAAAAAACGGAGCGGAAACGGTCGGAAATAATAGGCGACAAAGAAAACGGAGTGGAAACGTACGGTTATTATGGACGATAAACAAAGCGGAGCGGAAACGGACATATGTACCATACCAGAAAACAAAACGGAGCGGAAACGATTTGCTATTTTCACTGCTCTGCAGCTCTCTAGTGTGGTATATGCACTTTTTCATTTATAGCTAAAATATTTTTTTTCTTTCAAAATTATTTTTTTTCTTTCAATGATTTTTTCAAATTTTTTTTTCAAAATTATTTTTTTTTCTTTCAAAATTATTTTTTTTTCAACAAAAATTATATTTTAAAATATTTTTTTTTTGGAAAAATATCCGATTTTTTTTTTCAACGAAAAACTCCGTTTTTTTCTTTTTAATTTTGACCGAGATGACGTGCCATACTTCCTATAATTTCCTTTATTCTTATCTATTTTCCTATAATTTCACGGTCTTTTGAAAATGAAAGAACGTTTTTGTACGCGTCATCGTCTACTGTAAATACTGCCATTTTCCAACCCGACAATTAACTGCTTTAGTTAGTCAAAACCCTTATTCGTACCCTATTGCTTCTTGAGAAACTACACTGTTAAAAAAAATTGTTATAATTTGAACAAATCGCCGTTCAGAAGGTTGTCCTTGTAACAGAACACCATTTTGTTCTAATATGAACAAAAAATATTTGTTCGATAAAGAACGATGGTTGATGGTTGAATATTGATTTTAGATGTTCAAATTAGAACGTTTTGTCGTTCGCGGCGGAACGCTTTGTCGTTCGCCGTGGATCATTTTCTCGTTTGACTTGGAATGCTTTATCGTTATCAAATACAAAAAGTACATAAAGTTATTGCTTTCAAAATCAAAGCTCATGTCTCCGGCCGGCGGTTCATCATGATAAATTATTAAAAGTTAACCTCACCTAACCCATTGCCCACCGAAAAGGAAAACCAGGCTAATAACTAGAATATTTGAATTTAGTTCCAACCTCAACTAAAACCATCTTATCAAGCTTAAGACATCTACCACAAAAGTGATATGCGTAATATAAATTAAACCTTTCATAGCGTAAAAGATATTACTTTCTATTCTCAGCTGAAAGGCCGAGAACTGGTAATAAACGATTTTATCATTTATTTCTATGCTGTAAACATCAAACCAAATTGCAGTATATTACGAAATATTTTCTGTAAATTTTAATTCTAGAACTTGGGCAATTACATTTCCGAACGAATTTCGTCTACCTTGCCAATCAAATAAAAATATACTTAAAAAAAACTGTGCGTGTCCTATAAATTCGGACCTTTCACAACCCTTTTTCGTTTTCCACTTCGTTAGGACACGGAGGTTATTTATATCGCTATTTGTGTGAAGTTTCTTTTCAATAGATGGGGTAGTTTCTGCGAAACAGCGTTACATACCTAACGCCATTTGAGTCGCTAGTGAAGGAGCTACGCTCCAACAATGAAATTGAATCTTCTTTAAATTTCCAAACACACTGTACATACAACTACAAAAAAAAACTTCATTACAACATGTTCTAACTCACCCTGTAAATAAATTACTACGAGTAATAGTTTAATCAAGCAGTACACTAACTTAAAACAACATAATAATGTACGAAAAACCTACCTATAACTGGTTTGTTACTTTTGACTTTTGGACATACGAAGTTTTCCGCAAAATAGTGTCACACTTATATGTTAGTATGTACATGAAGCCAATACAAAGAAATCCATATAGTATTGTGTGTAAAAACTGTTCTAAGAGGAACGAATCTATTCTATTGTGTAGTTTACAAGCCTTCCTCCAGAGGGCGAAAGAGCATTCGTTCTTATTTGAACGAAATAAAATATCTTGAACACACCGTTCTCTGTTACATACCTTTAAAACGCTATCGTTCATTTCTGAACAGACTGTTCTAAGTTGAACGTCTTCTGAACGAATTTTTTTAACAGTGTAATTAGAAAGGGAGAATACATCATTGTTAGTTTTGGGATCTGAAGATTGGCTTTTAATCAAGTTACAACTAGCGTTGTCAGTCGTAATAATTTCAAAAACAGCTGAAGCTGTTCTCAAATTAATTTAGTTCTTAATTAAGTTTGACAAAAGGCAATTATCCGTTTTTAATTGCCGCAAAAACAATCTAAAGTCAGCCCATTCTTAATTTGGAAACAAATAAAAGTCCACTTATAATTTTCGTGTAATCTATAGATGCAGATGATTTTGACGAATCGTTTCCCTGGCTGTCGCCTCCCAGAGTGCTTCCGTCGCCTCCCAGAATGCTTCCGTCGCCTCCCAGAGTGCTTCCGTCGCCTCCCAGAATGCTTCCGTCGCCTCCCAGAGTGCTTCCGTCACCTCCCAAAGTGCTGCCTCAATATTCCCCACCAGTTCCTAATCTCAACATTACACCAGAGGTAGAAACATTTTTTTATTTTTTAACATTTGACCGTTATGAAATCGGTCATATTTTTCCTGGATCCACTAGTTCTAAAACCAATTAAAGGACGTTGGCATTGTCAACGCTATATCTTAACAACTACTTAACCAATTTCACCTCTGACCCTTGATATATCGGGTCGAACTGTCACTAGCCTATATGATATATCTTCGTGTAACCCTTATTTTGTAATTATAATAATTAAATCATGAAAAATCAATGTTTATCGCGCAAAAACTTTCATTAGATTCTCCAACAAACTTTTAAATATTTGTTTTATTTGCAGGTTGCGAGACCCGGAGATTTAACACGTAATGTTTTTAGAATCTTGCTTTTGAATCCCGAAGATATAGAAGAATTAATAGGGTATTTTGTTTTGCAGAAGGCTCATTTGCTCCTAGGACTTCGATTCGAATGCTCGACAGGTAATTCTTACTCAGTCTTAAGAGACCGTTAAACTCAATTAAGGCCAACCGCGTCATTTCGCTCGAACTAGATCTCCTTGCTGCACTTGAACTTATTGAATTATCGTAGATAAAGCCATCAGAGAAGTTCTTAGTTTATGTCCGAACTGGGAAACGCAACTCCCTCACGAATCTGACTCACCAATCAGAACTCCCAAACTAAAATTAAAGCGCTTTTCCCCCATTCTTCGATATTCCCTTTCCATAAAAGTTTGTTGATATTAAAGGTAATAGTAAGTGTTGGGAGCGTGACGTTAAGGGCTTTCCACCACCCTCCTACGCGATATAACCCTGTTACCTGAAATAAAACCATTAAACGTCACTCGATGACATTTGAAACTTTTTTTAATAGGAAATATGGGGAAGGATTGAAAAATCGCAATAAGTTATTTGTTTGGTCGAACGAACATGGTTCTTATTTTTTTTAACTTAACCAAGGCAAGTTTAAATACGCGTCAAAGTAGAATGTTAAATTGTCTTTTTGTTTGCAGCTCATTGCGACCACCCGACCCTGATAGAACTCCTGACCCTGATAGAACACTGGACCCTGTAAGAACAGACTACCTTGATAGAACACCGTCGTCTGTTGGAGGTGACCGATCTCGTTTAATTTGGTAAAAGAGAGTAACTTAATTATATCGAGCCTTTACCTGATTTAGCTTGCAGACCAACTGGCTTTTCGCCCATGTCCTCGGCACATGGCAACACTCCAGTCCTCCGAAGAGAGGAAGACACTAGCGCGACACGCAGACAGGTTGGCAGTGTCTTTCGATCGTCGAGGTTTCGATCGACAACTTTCCAACAGTTATGTCCGCCGACCAGCACTACACGTGCCAAAGCCGCCAAGACCTTTTTCGACCTGATTGGTAAGTGCATATTTTGTGGGAAAGTCTAATTTTCCGTGTTTTCCAGTAATCTCCGAGAAATCTAATTCAGACTCGAGGCGAACTCGCCCAAGGTCAAATACTTCACGGTACTCATTTAGTCTCGTTTACTTTGCAGTGATGCACAAAGGCAAACAAGTACAAGTAACCCAAGAAGAGTGTTTCGGTGAAATCGTCATCAAGCATGGTGAGCGCGTACTTGAAATCACCTAAAAAGTAAAAACGCCATCTCAGTACTTATCCTCAGGCTCGTTGGAAATTATTTCGTTCGAGTTAATTCTGTTTATGTCGCGATGATAGTGCTGTGCACGGAGTGGATCCGTTTGATCTTGAATCCAACACCTGTGGCTGCCTTTCTTTGTTTCTTATTTTCCCCCTTTTTAAACTTTTGTCACTAAGTTCTATTCTTACAAAACCCAAACGTGTTAAACTACGTTTAGTACGCTATTGCGAAGCTCGTTTTGTTTAAAACTGTTCATCCATTTATTTCAGATAATTTTTTTTTTATTTACAACTGTAAATACCTGCAGTTAATAACTTATTCTCACATTGATGCCAATTTAATTAAATTTTACATTACTTCAGTTTATTGTAGTGTTAGTTTATCTGAAATTGCATTTGTGTACCGAAGTGATACATTGAGATTTAGATAATCGTTTGCAAAGTTTTATTCTTCTCAGCGCTTTCCATTCTCAGTAACACTTTTTATGCGTGGTTTTTTAAGTAGTTTTTATGTTATTTTTACTGCCCATTGTTCTTCACGCAAACTTTTTACTCTACTTCAAAATAAGCACCCAATTTCGAAGGAAATTTTGTTTAAAACTTGCATCCAATTATTTCATACAATGAATTTATTATGCAACTGTAAAACTCTGCAGTTTATTTTTTATTTTACATAAATGGATAATTAATTTTTTCATTTATTTATTTGACTTATTTTTATGTTAAGTTCGATTTGTGTAAGGGAAGTAAAGAGAAGGCTATTGCAATTTGCTTATTTCTTGTACATACTTTTCAATCTAAACACTGCCACCGTGATTCTTTAAATGTTATTCTTTTCGTCGCTTTGCGCATTCAGTAACACGTTTTTACGCATTCAATTTGTTCAATTACTTTTACTGGTATTTTATTGTTCGTTGTTAATCACTAACAACCAAACTTATTACACTAGTAGCATTTCAATACGGTGCATTCATTTATTTCACAAGAAACTTTTTATAAATCTACAGTTTTCAAAATGTATTTGATGTTATTGTAAAATGTTATTTCGTTTTACATTTTATTATTTTAATTTATAACTGATTTTACCATTTTTCTTATAAATTGCCCGTGATTTTTTAAATAAAACTTGTAAATTAAACAATTCGGTCTTCGTGCATTTTCTACCAGGTCACAAAGTTGAATATTAGTTCCGCATCGACATTAATTGAGAAACATTCTTTAAAATCATTTAAGCACTTTCAGTTCTCCGGCCAAAGAGGATAGGAAGGGAGGCGAAGTAGGAGGGAAGAACGCGCCAGCATCCTTGTAAGAAGTTTAGCGCGAACTCAGCGGGAAAATTTCGGAAAAATGGCGGCAACACGTAGCGTAGCGGCCGCCATAGAAATCTCATAGGTAACTAGAATGCTGCCGCCTACGGCTGAGCTTGACGCCAGTTCGCCTTGAACCTTCAGCCAATGAGAGGCCGTAGAGTGGTTCCGCCAAGGAGGATAATAATCCTCCTTGGATCCGTTACTATAGCGGGAGATAGGTGACTTAATTCTCTCTGGTGACATTAAATCCTTGGCAGAACCACTCTTTGAGCTCTGATTGGCTGAGATCTGGCTATCGTCTGCCACGGCGTTTGGCCAATTTGCCAGTTACACGGTAGCATTCTAGTTACCTATGAGATTTCTATGGCGGTCGCAATCTTGCCGCCATTTTTCCGAAATTTTCCCTCCGAGCGTGCGTTAAGCTTCTTACAAGGATGCTGGCGCGTTCATCTCTCCTACTTCGCCTCCCTTCCTATCCTCCTTGCTCCGGCTAACGCAACAACAACAAATTTCATATTTCTCTAACTCGGGTTACACGAAGAATTAAAAACGTCTTTTGAACAACACTAAAACAGGAGTTTTGTATGGAAATGAGTATTGTCGAAAAACAATTATTTGTTTCTTTCACGTGCCCGGGTAAACCGCAAATAATATTCAGCTAGGCTAATACCCACCACCTTAGGCCTAACGGTAATAGTTAGTGTAGGGAGCTGTTGGCTCGAACGCGTGGCATGCAGGGCTTGCCAACACCCTCCTACGCATTATAACCCAGCCACCTGAATTAATGGCTTCAAAAGAGGGTGGTGGCAAGCCCTTCAAGCCACGCGAGCCAGCAGCTCCCTACACTAACTATTACCGTTAACCTATACAAGTTTTTATGGCAGGGGAAACCGAACACCTCGGGGGAAAGCCCCTTTAACCAGTGGGGAGAGAACTTGCAAACTTAACGCGGTGGTTTGTATACTCATTATTTCAAGAAATTAGTCTTAATTGTACAAGTCCTTGGCGCATTTCAATTCAAACAAGTATTAAGGTTTTTTATGTACGCTGCTAGATAAGTAATAAGTTGTCATAACTCTGTCTCAATTTGGTGAGTTTGAAAATTATAACTATCCGTATTCTTATTTAAACACTATGAATATATTAGGACGTGCCATGTAATGTGACATAAATATGGCGTCATCTTGAAGTTCAAACGGGAAAAGTAAAAAATCTTCACGTGACTTCCGACGTTGGTGCTCAAAGTTGGCCCTTAAGGCTCTTCCCTTAAAACGACGTTTTTATGCTTCGGTTATATCAATGTACTCTATTACTTATTAAAGTTAGAAATGTCGGTCTTACAAATGTTCACTCTATCGCTTGGTTATATTTGTATACGCACTTTTCTGCCATCGTAATAATTAATTATGACTATCCAAAGTTGATTTCAAAGTTTTTCCCTCACATGACACCCTTTCATCCAGCAAATTTGTAAAACCATCAAACCGATCAGGTTGTGCAGTATGTCATTTTACTTGAAACCATTTGATGTATGATTTTAATACTTTTTATTCGTATAACTTTATTACTTTTAAAGATAATTAGGATTTAAAGCAAGTATCGGCTCTAGGTGAAGTAGCTCTTTTTTCAACAGATGTCGCTAGCGTCGAAATCAAAACAAGATGCTGAAGCTACATTTTGCCCCAAAAGGCGGGACATAAAAGTATGCTTCGCGTTGATTGGCTAGTTTGTAAATTTGTCAATAACTTCAATTATAGTAATTGTTTACAATATATTTTATATGGGATATATAATTTAGGTTAAAGTTCACTAAGTAGAGTAAAAATGGTCGAAGTATGTCTCTCTGACGACGTTATTCTTTCGCTATTTTGAATTTTAGCTTCAGTTCCCATTAATAGATGGCTCCACGCTCTCCACGAAAGTCAATTTTTCGAAGAATCGCAAAGATTCATGGCCATCTCTAATAACAGGGGCCTTTTAATAATACAGGTGGCGATGATAGAGCCGACAGTTGCTTTAAGCTAAAAATTTTATTTTCGGAAAAATTGAAGGGCAGTTAATTGTAAATATTGCGTCACCATAAAAACTATCTCAATACATAAAACGGAATCTTATCTGTTTTTGAGGTATTACTCGAAAATTTTACTTGTTTAGTTTTAAAAATTTGCTGGATGAAAGCCGCTCTGCTATTTTGCCCATTGACTTAACACAGAGGCCTATTTCGAAGGGAATCCGCCAGGGGTAGACGGTGTTTCCAAAACAAAAAAATACATATTTCCCGCTAAGAAGCCACGGTTACGAAATTTTGGGAATAACTCGAAAGAAAAAAAACACTCGGTCTAGATTCGAAAACGCAGCATTCTAATCTGGTGTCAGCCGTGCTACCGTTGCGCCACCGAGCCAAGTTGCCAAAACTCTGGTCAGGTTCGACAAAATATGTTGGGAGTTACTCGAAGTAAAAACAACTGACCCGGACGTGATTCGAACACGCAGCCTTCTGATCTGGAGTCAGACGCGCTACCGTTGCGCCACCGAACCTCGAAAACCCTCCTCTGGTCAGGTTCGACAAAATATGTTGGGAGTTACTCGAAGGAAAAACAAACTAACTCGGACGTGATTCGAACACGCAGCCTTCTGATCTGGAGTCAGACGCGCTACCGTTGCGCCACCAAACCTCGAGAACACTCCTCCGGTTAAGTTCGAAAAAATATGTTGGGAGTTACTCGAAGGAAAAACAAACTGACTCGGACGTGATTCGAACACGCAGCCTTCTGATCTGGAGTCAGACGCGCTACCGTTGCGCCACCAAGCCTCGATAACACGCCTCTGGTCAGGTTCGACAAAATATGTTGGGAGTTACTCGAAGGAAAAACAAACTAACTCGGACGTGATTCGAACACGCAGCCTTCTGATCTGGAGTCAGACGCGCTACCGTTGCGCCACCGAACCTCGATAACACTCCTCTGGTTAGGTTCGACCAAATATGTTGGGAGTTACTCGAAGGAAAAACAAATTGACTCGGATGCGATTCGAACACGCAGCCTTCTGATCTGGAGTCAGACGCGCTACCGTTGCGCCACCGAACCTCGATAACACTCCTCTGGTCAGGTTCGACAAAATATGTTGGGAGTTACTCGAAGTAAAAACAACTGACCCGGACGTGATTCGAACACGCAGCCTTCTGATCTGGAGTCAGACGCGCTACCGTTGCGCCACCGAACCTCGATAACACTCCTCTGGTCAGGTTCGACAAAATATGTTGGGAGTTACTCGAAGGAAAAACATACCGACTCGGACGCGATTCGAACACGCAGCTTTCTGATCTGGAGTCAGACGCGCTACCGTTGCGCCACCGAACCTCGATAACACTCCTCTGGTCAGGTTCGACAAAATATGTTGGGAGTTACTCGAAGGAAAACAAACCAACTCGGGCGTGATTCGAACACGCAGCCTTCTGATCTGGAGTCAGACGCGCTACCGTTGCGCCACCGAACCTCTATAACACTCCTCTGGTTAGGTTCGACCAAATATGTTGGGAGTTACTCGAAGGAAAAACAAATTGACTCGAATGCGATTCGAACACGCAGCCTTCTGATCTGGAGTCAGACGCGCTACCGTTGCGCCACCGAACCTCGATAACACTACTCTGGTCAGGTTCGACAAAATATGTTGGGAGTTACTCGAAGTAAAAACAACTGACCCGGACGTGATTCGAACACGCAGCCTTCTGATCTGGAGTCAGACGCGCTACCGTTGCGCCACCGAACCTCGATAACACTCCTCTGGTCAGGTTCGACAAAATATGTTGGGAGTTACTCGAAGGAAAAACATACCGACTCGGACGCGATTCGAACACGCAGCTTTCTGATCTGGAGTCAGACGCGCTACCGTTGCGCCACCGAACCTCGATAACACTCCTCTGGTCAGGTTCGACAAAATATGTTGGGAGTTACTCGAAGTAAAAACAACTGACCCGGACGTGATTCGAACACGCAGCCTTCTGATCTGGAGTCAGACGCGCTACCGTTGCGCCACCGAACCTCAATAACAATCCTCTGGTTAGGTTCGACAAAATATGTTGGGAGTTACTCGAAGGAAAACAAACCAACTCGGGCGTGATTCGAACACGCAGCCTTCTGATCTGGAGTCAGACGCGCTACCGTTGCGCCACCGAACCTCTATAACAATCCTCTGGTCAGGTTCGACAAAATATGTTGGGAGTTACTCGAAGGAAAAACCAACTGACTCGGACGTAATTCGAACACGCAGCCTTCTGATCTGGAGTCACACGCGCTACCGTTGCGCCACCGAACCTCAATAACACTTCTCTGGTCAGGTTCGACAAAATATGTTGGGAGTTACTCGAAGGAAAAACAAACTAACTCGGACGTGATTCGAAAACGCAGCCTTCTGATCTGGAGTCAGACCCGCTACCGTTGCGCCACCGAACCTCGGTAACACTCCTCTGGTCAGGTTCGACAAAATATGTTGGGAGTTACTCGAAGGAAAAACAAACTAACTTGGACGTGATTCGAACACGCAGCCTTCTGATCTGGAGTCAGACGCGCTACCGTTGCGCCATCGAACCTCGATAACACTCTTCTGGTTAGGTTCGACCAAATATGTTGGGAGTTACTCGAAGGAAAAACAAACCGACTCGGAAGCGATTCGAACACGCAGCCTTCTGATCTGGAGTCAGACGCGCTACCGTTGCGCCATCGAACCTCGATAACAATTCTCTGGTCAGGTTCGACAAAATATGTTGGGACTTACTCGAAGGAAAAACAAACTGACTCGCACGTGATTCGAACACGCAGCCTTCTGATCTGGAGTCACACGCGCTACCGTTGCGCCACCGTTGCGCCACCGAACCTCGATAACACTACTCTGGTCAGGTTCGACAAAATATGTTGGGAGTTACTAGAAGGAAAAACAAACTGACTCGCACGTGATTCGAACACGCAGCCTTTTGACCTGGAGTCAGACGCGCTACCGTTGCGCCACCGAACCTCGACAACACTCCTTTGGTTAGGTTCGACCAAATATGTTGGGAGTTACACGAAGGAAAAACAAACTGACTCGGACGTGATTCGAACACGCAGCCTTCTGATATGGAGTCAGACGCGCTACCGTTGCGCCACCAAACCTCGATAACACTCATCTGGTCAGGTTCAAAGATGGGCACGTTTTGTTCACGAACCAAAGAAAACCGTGATCAGAGCACGAAATATTACATTCCCAGATAAAATACTATTTTTACCAAAATTATGTATTGTCATATAATTGAGTTAATGTTATTAGATATCACACTTATTAAATAGTTTTACGGATATCACTTCGTAAAATGACCTTTAGCTCTATATCTACCTAAGATTTGTTATTGAATAGTCAGTTTTCAGATTGATCATTTTAGAATATATTAATTACGACTTATAGGCAAGATTACGGTCGTGAATTATTATTAGAATAATTTTTACCGGCGATCACGACGTGAAAATATTAATATTGGTTTCGAACACCAAAATCACCGCTGTTATCTGACAAATAAATATTTAATCACCAGTAAACCGTACGATAATATATCTGGACATTAAATAATTTACATTCTTGTAAAAAATAAATACCGAAACACGTCTTGAGTTCGAGATAAAACAAGTTGGCAAGCCAAAATATACCTCTCCTCGGAAGCATTGTCCCTAGTGGTAATAATTTCTCGAGATGACCCTCAAAGTTATATCTCCCCAATTCAGAGTTATTTACTAATAACGTAATCCCGGTTCAATCCCGCCCGGTATAAAATTTTAATTTGAATTAAAATAATTGAGACGAAACAACCGAGATTAATTTATTCAGAATATTATAAATTAAGTAGTTACAACAGTGAGTTAGACGTACTAAAACAATGCACAATTGACTTTATCCCTATTTACGGTACAAGTTTAGCAGTTAAAAATAATACGAAGCCAATTTTAATGAAAGAAATATCTACAGAGGGTATTTGTATTTTTGTCGCTTACGAAATACTTGCCGCATAGTTAACGCTCATTTTATTTCAACTATCGCCCGATCAAGATACCGTAGATATCTGGTAGTGGACGACTCGTAGACTGTCGGAACCTGTTGACGTTGTGACACATACCGCATGAAAAAGACCAAAACCGTCCAATTTCCCATATCATATAATGACTCGCACACCCAAGATATCAATGACTGCATTAGGAATCGTAGATATCCAAATATCCACACCAACAAAAAACTTATTAACAAGAAGCGAAAAACTTACCATTCACAAAGCACAGAAAGCCACTTGACTAAACGTATATCAATAAATGACCGTAGAGGGAATAGTTAGGGTTCTTTATAAATAAACACAAACGAACCCCATTGATGAACTGCATTAAACATCTTAATCAGCCGAGAAAACGTTTAAAATAAATTACGACCGAGTTGAAAACCAGACCAACTCGATATGTTGTTAATAAATGAATTATTAAGCTTGAAAACCAATACGCTAAACCTAATAGATAAGAATATACGACTGAAAAAAACTAAATAAATTACAAAAAACTAACGTGTTCTACCCTTTATCTTATCTGCTGACTGCGCTAAAACAAGATTTGACCATTAAATTTTTTGAAAATGCGACGTATACACTTTGAAGGTTCCGTCAAAAATTATCCTTTCCCAAACGTAAAGGTTCTCAAAACATTAATACACAAAAAATAAGTAAAAAGGTTCCTCCAAAAAATGAACCATTTTGCGGAAGAAGTAAATAATTTTAAAAGAATAAAAGATAAAACAAATATACAACCGCAAAAATAAAACGTCAAATAATAGAAGAAACAATCTTAAACTCCATTCATTAAAAAAACACTAAACAAAAGTACCAAATTGAAATAAAGCAACTTATTATATTAAACAAGATTAAGTCTTTATAATTTTTTCGTAAAAAAACCACATTAGGCCTTCACAATTTCATTCGTAAAAAAATTCAAGACTTTGTTAACTATTATGCTTACAATGAGTGTCTTATTTGCAGTGTAGCTTGAAGTTATCGTTGGTTCTGTGGTAGAGCGCTCGACTGCCTAACTGAACGGCCCGGGTTCGAAACCTGGGTGACGCATTTGTTTTTAATCAAATGAGAAATCGCTAAATTAGAATTTCTTCGATGCAATAATTTCAATTTCAATTCTATTTCAATTAAACCAAAATTTCGTACTCTATTAAATACGCTTCTGATAAAGCTGAAGGTCTAATTTTCAATAAGGCGTAACAAGTGTCGGTGGTTCTGTGGTAGAACGTCCGCCTGTCATTCAGGAGGTCTCGGGTTCAAATCCCGCCCGATGCGATCGCAAATTGATACTAAGACCAATACCGTGTACAACTGGTGGAAACCCTGCCATTGGACGTTGAGAGGTAGCATTACACTCAGCACTCGGTCCGTCCCAAAGTCATTAAGAAGAAGTTGGAGAGAAAACGCCCATATAACACAACAGACTCAACATGCACAACCATCAGAACACAAACACAACAAATTCAACATTACAAAAACGTAATACACCAAACCGTCACGACGGTGAGCGAAAAAACACCATCCAAACCAAACCGCAAATGCATTCGTTAACGCTCACCGTCACACGGTGGTTTTGCCAACCCTTTGAGAAACTGCGTACGCAGTGATTACACTTTGCACCGAAAATGCGAACGCGTTCGCAGTCCTGACAGACAGACAGACCCACCCACAGACCCACCCACAGACCCACCCACAGACGAACCCACAGACCCACCCACAGACCCACCCACAGACCCACCCACAGACCCACAGATAGGTATTTTTTTTAAAATAATATTATCTAACTTTTAATTTAGTATCGTGTGGCGAGTGTTTACTGCTCCTTGAAAAGATTAGTAGACCTTCTATTCGGCTATTACATTATTCGTGTCAATTAAGGTGGAAGGTTTGCGATTAGTAAGCATCCTCAATTATTGATAGTCGACGATGAACGAAGACAACGAATTAAATCGAGCTACCACGAGTAACGCTGACCAACAAAATCAAGCTCCTAAGTTAATAAAATGTCCAGTTTTTATCGATAAATTCGATACAGGGAATTTCGGGCAGTTCAATATCCATAAGTACTTTGATTATGAACGTTCTATTCCAATTACTGGTACAAATACCCCAGGATCAAACTAAGTGTTAACTGGCAAACTATGTAACGAAAACAAGAGAGGGGACGGAGCATCAAACTTTGAACGGCACATTCAGGTACGTTGTCCGAATTTTAAATAGACCTTAATGTTCTTTCATTACTCTTATACAAGCGATTTGCGAAACGAAATTGATGCACGCGACCAACCGTAGAATTGGGTATAATTCCGTAGAATAATAATAATAGTAAAATTAGCTAGGCACCACCACAGGCTTATGTCATCTTACAATGCGTAGGAGGGTGGGGGCAAGCCCTTCATGCCAGGCGAGCTAGCCGACAGCTCCCAACACTAACTATTACGGTAGAATTTCGTCGAGGTGGGTAGAATTTCGTCGAGGTGGGTAGACCTGATGTTATGTAATGTTTCATTGGATATTTTAGGCCAAACACAAAGACGTTGCACTCGTACCACGTGGCAGCTTGGAAAAGGGCCATGAGCTCTTACAATTTCATGGGTTACCACGCAAGCAAGTTCCAAAAATTAAATTGATATCAGCCCAGCAATTGTGTTTCAAACAGTCGATGGTGGATTTAGTGGCTGTCGATGGTCTTCCTCTCAGCTTTATCGAAGGAAAAGCTTTTCAAGCGTTCATTACGATGTTCTTACCTCAAATCAACATTCAATGTCGTCGAACCGTAACGAGGGACTTAAAAATGGTTGTTTCCTATGAAATAACACCGAAATTAAAAGATTTGCTTCAAAACCAGTCGTATTTACACCTGACGCTCGACATATGGAGCGCACGATCGAGGGAAGCCGTTCTAGGTGTAAAATGCCAATTTATTAATAATGAGTTCGAACTGGTAAATCGCACACTTGCATTCACACATTTCGAAGAAGCACATACAGGGGAAAACATTCTGGCAAAACTTGAACAGATTCTGCTCAACTTAGGCGTGATGTCAACGCAGGTACTTTATTATCTATATGCTCTTTTAAAAATAATTATCAAACATTTACTTAAGTAGATTGTCACAATTTGTGCTGATAACGCCAGCAACATGGTTAAAGCCTTCAACCTTCAAGCAGTATACTCGGAGCCTTGGGAGGTTGAGGATTCTGCTGACGAGTCTGACGCTGACGATCAATTAGATAATGGTAAATAGCAGTGAGTCTGCATTTTGTTAAAATCATTCTTTGAAACGTGGTATTATTAAAAACTACGCGCTTTAACGAACGGGTTGGATTTGGTTTGTCCTGTAAAAACCCGGTGGAATTCGTTATGCTTTGCCATGGAGCGTTTCTTAATGGTAATTATTACAGTTTATCAAAAGTAAATGAGTCAAACTATTTGGAATAACCCCCAAAATATGGAGGCATTCTATTTCATTAATCAAAACTTGGTGAAACTTTCGATCAACCCGTCGAATTTGAAAAGAGAGGACAGCCACTCAATTAAATAGGAAAGTGGCGATTGGGTCATTCCATGTCAAATCGAGAGGCTGGTAGGTACCACCTTCCCGATTTGTAAATTGATGGTTTGTGTGAAAGTTGGCTTAAAATAATGGCTATTCCCAAAATTTGGTCCTTCTAGCCGTATAATTGTCCGTTTTATGTTTAATTGAAACTGAGTTCCACCAAAGGCCCTAAGGACCCAAAAATTAGAATTTTTGACCATAGCTTCCAATTAAATATCTTTTACTGCCACAAATTACTTTCCTATACCTACTTTTGACGAGAAATTTGAATCCGGTTTCAAAATTTACCTCCGATTCCTGGATTTTGGAGATATTTGAGATTCGGTGAGTACAATCAACGCCCAAAAATCGGATATCACGTCACCTTCGATTTTTTTCATTTTTTAATATGTTAGTGCTATTGAACCAAGAAGCATATGCTTAGATTTTCATCAATGTGAAACATTTAGTTAACAATTCTTAACAGAATTTAGAATGGAAACTAAATTTCCAAATCTGTTGTCCTCCACAATTTATTATCCTATACACCTTTAAATGGTTAATATATCGTTAAGGTTTCCCTGATGTTTAAAAGTATTGCCCTTGAAGTAGGCACCGCCCGTCCCGAAGTAGGCACCGCCCGTCCCGAAGTAGGCACCGCCCGTCCCGAAGTAGGCACCGCCCGTCCCGAAGTAGGCACCGCCCGTCCCGAAGTAGGCACCGCCCCGCCCCCTACATGTGTTGTTAATTGGGTTCTCATTTCGAATTGAAATGTTTTTCTAACGAAATGTATCATTATTACACCAAGAAACATTATAATCGATCCTCAAAGTATGAATTTACCAAAAAAACCATGTGCTTAAAAGAAAAATGCCTTATCGTAAAAAGTGTCCCGAATATTTTATATAATAATATTAGCTAGGCTAATACCCTAGGTACCACCTCAGGCCCAAGTCGCAAGCGACTTTTATTGCCTTATCCTACATTGCGTTGGAGGGTGGTGGCAAGCCCTTCTTGCCACGCGAGCTCACCGTCAGCTCCCTACACTTACTATTACCGTTAACCTAAGCAAGTTTTAGGAGCTCCCAGCCTTTATGGATATTATATGGTCGGGGTAGAAGTTTTGAGCCTCCTTAATTTATAAGAAGACTCATTACCTTCAATTGGTCTTCATCGAAAGATCGAAACTTTTACCCCCTTTTAAAGGTTTATTAATTGCATTCATTAACCTATATCTCCCCCACCCTCGCAGCAGCGTAACTATATAGCCTTTTATGCGCCTGGTGCGAGCTCCTAAAACTGCGCCCTTCGAATCTGACTAACTACTATGCATGACAGAAAAATTTGTAATTTCTGCGCCCCTCCATGGTCTGCGCCTTGTTCCTGGGCATCACTTGCACTACCTTAAGCCCTAGTTTTGGCAGTGCGCCCTCGTTAGGGGAAATACTTATTAAGTGCAGTAGATAACTCCAGTTCATTTACTTCTGATATTATTTGTAGATGATTTCAGTTCACCGCCCTGGGCAGAGGGTTACCCAAATTTCAGAACTCCCACAAAAAAAGACGCCCTTCAACTGTTGGAAAACTATGGGTCAGAGTTTTTTACCCCAACGAATCTGGAAAATGCAACTGTAGAAACGACTTCAAAGTATTTCGGTCTTATGTTGAAAAAGAGACCTAGGTTGGAACCAGGCTCGCTTAAAGTCATGATAAATTCGTACGTTCATGAAGAAACGGCAAATACTGAACTTTCGTGCACATTGGCTTATTGGAAAGAATACCATACGAAGTATCCGGCAATTGCCGCACTTGCAAAGAGACATTTGTCTACACCCGTAACCTCGGCTAGTTGCGAACGAATGTTCTCCAGAGGCAGATCACTAAAAAGGCCAAGACGCGCGAGGCTTGGATTTGGTTTGTCGAGGACTGTTTGATTTATAAAGAATACAAGGAGCCACAGTTAGAAAAGATTTTGTGTAAAACCGAAAGCTAAATGAATAATGAAGTCATGTAATTATTAAGATAGACTTGTGCCATTATGTTACTAATGTTTATTTACATTTCCGTTAAACTGATATAAAATGCGTTAGAGAAGGTATTTGAATTGTTTTACCTATTACCCTCAAATATGCGAAGTGTCATACTTAATTAATAATAAGAAGAATAATAATAATAAGCTAAGCTAATACCCTGGGAACCACTACTTATGGACAATATTTTACTTAACGACTTTCGACGAATTACCGGTGGCACATTTCAAAGTAACATTCAAGAGGTTGGGAGGCACCACCTCACCAATTTGTACATGGATTTTTATGTGAAAGTAGGCTTGAAATAATGAACATTCTCAAAATTTGGTCCCTCTGGCGGTAAAATTGGCCGTTTTATGATTAATTGAAATTTAGCCCTACCTAAAGCTCAGAGGACCCAAAAATTATAATTTTGGCCCATAGCTTCCAATTAAATTTCTTTTTACAACTACAAATTATTCTACTAGACCTAATTTTGACGATAAATCTGTATCCGGTTTCAAAATGCACCTTTGGATTCGGAGATATTCTAGGATCCGGGGGGGGGGGGGGTCATGGAAAACATTTGCAAATGACATTGAAAAATAGGTTCAAGGCCATCCACAATTTAGTATTGTAGACACCTTTACATGGTTAACATATTGCCAAAGTTTCATTTCCCTGTGATAATTTGCTGTAAAATTATTGCCCTTGAAGTGTGTCTTATGTAGCATCCATATTATAAGGAACAGATTTTCCTTAGTCGTCATTTGTCGAACGCTAATTTTCGTCACTTTGGGATCGTCGCGTAAGGCGTTGGGGGCTCCATAGAGTCGTTTCGACTTTAGTATCTAAAACTACGACACGCGTTCTCCAACTTGGCCTTCTCAGATTTTAAATTCAGCTTTTAATTATTTTACAAAAAAAAATCGTAAACGTGACCGTTCAAATTCACTAATTTGGGGTTGAGGTTCTCCCACTTTCAGAAAGACGGGTTGAAGGGGGAACTGCATTCGAACACGAGAGGTAAAAAAATCCCCTTCCAGATTATTATCTCCCCCTCGGTTGCTTCCGCCCCTACCAGCTTTACGATAATCAGTGTTGCCAGCCTTACGATAATAATTGTCGTATCATAGATGATAAAATATGTGGAGATGTGGAGATACAAAATCTTAAATATTTCTCACATTATGTTAATGTTGATGTGAAACCGTCAGTCTTGCCATCCATAGTACGCGTCAATAACTTTGAGAAATTTTGGCAGCGTACTATAATTCCAACTACCTACTATATAGTACGCTATTTTCCGATAATTTCACTTTGTCGTACTATAATGTACTATATTTTTTGATATTTGTGCTGATTCGCACTTTCCCCTGACAACGATCTAAGCGATTAACGGGCTTGTCTGAAAAATGAGAAGAGAGGACGGCGGACGTGCTTTCAAAGAAAATATTTTAGAGGGGATTTACGAGCTCAAGTGGCGTTCTTTTAACTGTTACAGCCCACTACATTTAAAGGAGTCCAGGGCCGGACTGGCCCGGGTGGCTAACCGGCGATCGCCGGTCAGATCAGGGCTAAATAAGATAGGGGGCCACATCCCCGACTTATAGAGGTTATGCACATCTGGGGCCAACACGAATTCATAGCCGGTGGGGCCAACTACTAGCCAGTCCGGCCCTGAAGGAGTCAGTTGGGTTTCTTATGGGTCTAAAGCAGTCTACATGGTTTCTTGAAATTCAGAATCGACACGAGTATTTGGGTATTGTTTGTTGATACCAAATTATTGACATATCGGCGATTAAAATAATTTATTAAATAGTGTCATTTTGATCCCATGGATAGTTGTCAGCTAACTGCTTATTGTGAAGTAACTTTGTTGCGATTAGCGCTGCCAGCTTTACGATAATTATCGTCGTCTTATAAAATAGAAAATATGTGGGATACAAAAACTTAAATATATCTCGGATTAAATTATTTTGATGTGCAACCGTCAGTCTTGGCATCCGTAGGATAGTTATCGTCGTCAAAATAAAAAATGTGTATTCTTTAATATATTAATGAATTATTATACGAATTATATACGATCATCCCAACTAGCTGGGGCCCGGCCATAGGCCGGGCTTCATAGCTAGTTGTCTTTAAGATAAAGCGATAAATATACAGTCAGAAAAGTTTATATTAAAAACTATATTAACTCTAAATAAATAATGTCTAACAACACACATTAATTTTAGACGTTATAAATCTGAAAATAAACGTGGCACTGAATTGAAACTTTTCAGGCACATTGACCATTTAAGTGGCCCGGTAAAATTATAATTTTTGAGGACCTTGAACTCTTTTTCAAGGTCATTCACTCATTTTTTCCATGGCAAACAGGTTTGGAAATTCAATTTCAATTCGAAATTTTTTCATCGTCACAAATATCAGAATATGCCTCTAGGTTCAATAGTTTCAACATATTAAAAAATTAAGAAAATCGAAGGTGACGTCATTTCAAATTTTGGGGGTCATTCGTACCCCCCAGATTCTCGAATATCTCCGAATCCACAAATCAAAGGTTAATTTTGAAACCGGATTCAGATTTATCGTCAAAATTAGGTCTAGTAGAGTAATTTGTAGTAGTAAAAACAAATTAAATTGGAAGCTATGGGCAAATATTCGAATTTTTGGGTCCTCTGAGCCTTTAGTCCGGCTAAATTTCAATTAATCATAAAACGGCCAATTTTACCGACAGAGGGACCAAATTTTGGGAATAGCCATTATTTCAAGCCTACTTTTACAGAAAAAATCCATGTACAAATCGGTGAGGTGGTGCCTATCACCCTCTCGATTTGACACGGAATGACCCATGTGCATGGTTTTATAATTCGTTATATACAAATACTGCAGTGGCGCACCCAGGGGTAGGCAGGGGACCCCTCCAGGAAGAAGAACAAAATAAGCAGGACCGAAGCTTTCATGAAATTAAAGTAGTCGAAAAATTTTATAACTCGTCGGGCGCCTCCCAGAAAAAAAATCCTGGGTGCACCACTGGGTTACTCAACTTCCCATCAAAGTACAATATACTCGAGATCACTGTTACCTAAGTACACTACCAAAGGCAGGGATTTTTATACGTCCGCTGGAAATATAGTCCCCCAACCAAACCGACTGGTCTTTAGAAATTTTAGCTTACAGTAAAGTGTAAAATATTGTTTGACACGAAAATGAGCTACAATCGTAAAAGATTTTGTAAAAAAATTGTTATCGTACCTAAAATTCAAATTTAAAGTAACACGGGTACCTCACTATCTCGACCATTGCCATTTGTCGTAACAACGGTTTCTTCGAAGAAAAGAACATGACAACACTGTTTTAAATAGTACCTTTGAATTTTCTACTTAAATTAACACTTTAATGTTTCTTTACGAGCTTGAGTAAAAGTTGTTGCGATTACGTAAAATTAGCGCCGCTAAAAGTTCAGTTCAGTTCTTTGTTCCACCCCAAAAAATGATCCCTTTTGGATCAGGGAGGGTCATTTTTGCCTGCACAGAAGGGGCGCGGTGGAGCACGCCGTGAATTCACCACGTGGGTCGCTTGCAGAGGTTAACGGTAATAGTAAGTGTAGGGAGCTGTCGGCTAGCTCACGTGGTATGAAGGGCTTGAAACCACCCTCTTACGCAAGATAACCCGGCCACTGGTTAGAAGGCCTTATATGTCGCAAGTTGACTTAGGCCTGTAGTGGTGACTTGGGTATTAGCCTAGCTAATTATTATTATTAATTATTTGGTTTTCTAAGAGACCACCACCTGTTGTTTAGTGGCCTCCGTCGTTGCTGATTTTGGTTTTTCAGGGGCTAGGCCAAGAAATCGGATATTATCCAGTGTTGAATGCGGTTCGCCTGGGGGAGCAGTCTCTGTCTCTCCTATAGAGGGTGTTACGGATAAGAGTACCGAAACTTTCTATATGCATTCTATGGGTCTCTACGAGTACAAAACGTCCATTAAACATGGGTCCTTAAGTGCTTCGTTTCAGAGATATGGGCTCCCAAAAAACTACACCAAAAAAACCGGACACAGCCTTAATTCTGTCAAACAATATTCTTCCTTGAACCAAATTGTTTTCATTAAACTATCAATTGTTTTTTATGCGTGAGGCGAGAAACTTTAATAACAAGTGGCAAAAGTGCATTAATGTCCTTTTAGAAGTAAAAATGAGTTTGAAGACAAAGCCATTTTAATTTAGTGATACGATTTTAATTATTAAATATAAAGATACAAATGTCATAAAAATTCTAAAGGAATGATTTTAAAATTGTCTAATTCGTTTTGCAGCTAATATGGCACATTGGTCTAGGATTGCTTATTGAACGGACGGGCTCAAAAAAATGGGTTAGAAGCTCAAAGATTCAACCAGCAGTAGATCATTTTACTTCTTAAAGGACATTAATGAACTTTTACCACTTGTTATTAACGTTTCTCGCCTCACGCATAAAAAACAATTGATAGTTTAATGAAAACAATTTGGTACAAGGAAGAATATTGTTTGACAGATTTAAGGCTGTGTCTGGTTTTTGGGGTAGTTTTTTGGGAGCCCATATCTCTGAAACGAAGCACTTTAGGACCCATGTTTATGAGACTTTTTTTACTCATAGAGACCCATAGAATGCATATAGAAAGTTTCGGTACTCTTATCCGTAACACCCTGTCGATTCGCGTTCCCTAGTCAGGGCCGGACACTTTTCCAGGATGTGCTTGACGGTTTCTGCCTGAGTGGCGCAGAGTTTGCAATCCGGTGCATTGCCCAGAAGGTCGGACTCCCTGGCTGCAGTTGGCAAGGCTCCCGTACGGGTCTGGAAAAACAAACAGCTTCCTTGGCTGTTGTCGTACATTCGTTCCTTGGCAGGTTTTGGTTTCAACCGTTTTTCGTGGAGACTGGATTTCTTGGCCACGTCGAATTTCCTTCTGGATTCATTGGTAGCCACCACATCCCTTCAAACCCATTGGCGCCACGTTTTGGCTGTTGGGCACGTTCAAATCATCGACAAATAACCCTCAGAGGGACTCGAAACCGTTAATAATTTCAAATCCCTACATGGGAGATGCGCTTTTGTTAGTGCCAGCATCTAGTGAATCTCAACGCAACTAAAATCGAGGAGCAAATGGCGCCGTCCACTAAAGCAGCTAATCCTGGTGATTTCTTTTTGAATCCATAAACCATGTCAAGTCGTAAACTGCTTTAACTCTCTTATTTTATATTTTTAGTTCATTATATTTGTTATATTTTATAAAGTTGTTACTTAATCACACTACAAATAAGTTGAAATCTATTTCTTTGCTGAAAAACAATAAGCCTCGTTCAGTCAGAGATCACTTATGGAAGCGGCCATTTTGGCTTTCACCCCGCGTTTTGAACTCATTTTTACGCCACTAGGTAGCATGACACCGAAATCAACGCGCCCGTGTAGATACGAATAATTTTGTATGGGGTAATGCTACGGAGTGGAGTCCCTCTGAGGGTTATTTGTCGATGTTCCAATGTTCGCGCGCACTCCGAACTTCTTGTAGGGGCAGTTTGTGCGGCGAATCCATTGGGTACGATGCATGGGACGGTTGATGTAGTCATACACCGCACGGTAGGCATGTTCCGAGGTAGTTTATTTTCGCCCTAGTTTCTCTTGCTTCGAACGTGGACCAGCCCATTTCAGCCTTCAAAGGCTGCATTCGCGGTGATTACATCCTAAGGCTACTTTACCGACTTCCCTCTGGCGGCGTTCGAGAGAAGGCCAGGTTGGAGTTGCTAAACAGAGGGCTCCGTGGCAAACGTAAGAGCTGGAACTGCGACTGCTTTCCATCATAGAGGTCATATATAGAAACCTCTACCCGTAGACAAGATTGTACCTTTTAGTCGGTTTACTTTTGTGACCCGTGCCGCATTCATTGCTGCAAGATAATACTCTTGCGTTGAGAAATGGATCCCCAAGTACTTTTCCTCAGTGAACTCTTGGAGCAGGGGCCACCAAAGTAAAAACTCTTTGTTTGGGGGTCGTCTGGAAACCAGTGACCATTCTCGCCATCTGTTGGTCAGTTAATGAAGTTCCGCGTACGTATATTGTTGTTAAATACCGACCAATTTATTGCCTCAGGTAACAGTGATTTCGAGTATAGTTACAAGAAAATGCTCCGCTGCTGAATAAAAAACAGCGTCGTATTTATGGAAGCAAATTTATGTTATTTAACTTATTACTTTATACTCTTCCAATTATTTTCGTGAGTATAGCTTTGAAACTATTTCAAGGTTATTCACGGCAGATATCTATGTTGTTGTCGTTTTCCTATTCAAAGTTTCTTCGGTATTAATTTCAAACAAAATTTGAGCGCGGATGAATTTTTGATATTATCGCGGTATTGAAATTTTTTGGCAGAAGGAGAAAGTTTCTGTGTTCTGTTTTCGCATAGCCTCAAAACCAGATTTTTCTGAAAAAACCATATTCGCTACCCCGAAATCTTATCAAAAAAACCAGTGAAACAGCCAGTGCCCAAAAATTAACTGCGAATGTTACCTATTGAATATGTTCTTAACGTTCGAACGATTGTTTTTTCTCGACAAGATCCGTTAACTATATGAAAAAAAATTGTTCTTTTCATTCTTAAAAATATTTTAATGAATGTAACGTCTCGAGATTTTGAACGGAAATAGATAACGGTATGTGGATTCACTTGCCGTAGTTTTTTTAAGATCTTCATTAGAACGACTTTTGCCGTGAAAATATCAAAATCAATCCGTCAATTCTTATATGATCACTGTTATTATCAAGAAAACGCACTCGATTGGGAACTTTTAAGGATGTAGGAGTTTACTCGGGCGGCGAAACGAGCTACTTTAAGTAAGACTGTTCTTGCTCAAAAGAGTGTATGAACATGAATGAAAAATTCGCAAAATGTCCATCTTTGGTCAGGTTCGACCAAATATGTTGGGAGTTACTCGAAGGAAAAACAAACTGAATCGGACGTGATTCGAACACGCAGCCTTCTGATCTGGAGTCAGTCGCGCTACCGTTGCGCCACCGAACCTCGATAACACTCCTCTGGTCAGGTTCGACAAAATATGTTGGGAGTTACTCGAAAAAAAAAACAAACTGACCCGGACGCGATTCGAACACGCAGCCTTCTGATCTGGAGTCAGACGCGCTACCGTTGCGCCACCGAACCTCGTTAACACTCCTCTGGTCAGGTTCGACAAAATATGTTGGGAGTTACTCGAAGTAAAAACAAACTGACCCGGACGTGATTCGAACACGCAGCCTTCTGATCTGGAGTCAGACGCGCTACCGTTGCGCCACCGAACCTCTATAACAATCCTCTGGTCAGGTTCGACAAAATATGTTGGGAGTTACTCGAAGTGAAAACAACTGACCCGGACGTGATTCGAACACGCAGTCTTCTGATCTGGAGTCAGACGCGCTACCGTTGCGCCACCGAACCTCAATAACAATCCTCTGGTTAGGTTCGACAAAATATGTCGGGAGTTACTCGAAGTAAAAACAAACTGACCCGGACGTGATTCGAACACGCAGCCTTCTGATCTGGAGTCAGACGCGCTACCGTTGCGCCACCGAACCTCTATAACAATCCTCTGGTCAGGTTCGACAAAATATGTTGGGAGTTACTCGAAGGAAAAACAAACTGACTCGCACGTAATTCGAACACGCAGCCTTCTGATCTGGAGTCACACGCGCTACCGTTGCGCCACCGAACCTCGATGACACTCCTCTGGTCAGGTTCGACAAAATATGTTGGGAGTTACTCGAAGGAAAAACAAACTGACTCTGACGTGATTCGAACACGCAGCCTTCTGATCTGGAGTCAGACGCTCTACCGTTGCGCCACCGAACCTCGTTTACACTCCTCTGGTCAGGTTCGACAAAATATGTTGGGAGTTACTCGAAGTAAAAACAAACTGACTCGAACGTGATTCGAACACGCAGCCTTCTGATCTGGAGTCAGACGCGCTATCGTTGCACCGCCAAACCTCGATTACACTTTTCTGGTCAGGTTCGACCAAATATGTTGGGAGTTACTCGAAGGAAAAACAAACTGACTCTGACGTGATTCGAACACGCAGCCTTCTGATCTGGAGTCAGACGCTCTACCGTTGCGCCACCGAACCTCGTTAACACTTCTCTGGTCAGGTTCGACAAAATATGTTGGGAGTTACTCGAAGTAAAACAAACTGACTCGGACGTGATTCGAACACGCAGCCTTCTGATCTGGAGTCAGACGCTCTACCGTTGCGCCACCGAACCTCGATAACACTCTTCTGGTCAGGTTCGACTAAATATGTTGGGAGTTACTCGAAGTAAAAACAAACTGACCCGGACGTGATTCGAACACGCAGCCTTCTGATCTGGAGTCAGACGCGCTACCGTTGCGCCACCGAACCTCAATAACACTTCTCTGGTCATGTTCGACAAAATATGTTGGGAGTTACTCGAAGGAAAAACAAACTGACTCTGACGTGATTCGAACACCCAGCCTTCAGATCTGGAGTCAGACGCGCTACCGTTGCGCCACCGAACCTCAATAACACTCCTCTGGTTAGGTTCGATAAAACATGTTGGGAGTTACTCGAAGGAAAAACAAACTGACTCGGACGTGATTCGAACACGCAGCCTTCTGATCTGGAGTCAGACGCGCTACCGTTGCGCCACCGAACTTCGGTAACACTCCTCTGGTCAGGTTCTACCAAATATGTTGGGAGTTACTCGAAGAAAAACAAACTGACACGGACGTGATTCGAACACGCAGCCTTCTGATCTGGAGTGCGACGCGCTACCGTTGCGCCACCGAACCTCAATAACACTTCTCTGGTCAGGTTCGACAAAATATGTTGGGAGTTACTCGAAGGAAAAACAAACTGACTCTGACGTGATTCGAACACGCAGCCTTCAGATCTGAAGTCAGACGCGCTACCGTTGCGCCACCGAACCTCAATACCACTCCTCTGGTTAGGTTCGATAAAATATGTTGGGAGTTACTCGAAGGAAAAACAAACTGACCCGGATGTGATTCGAACATGCAGCCTTCTGATCTGGAGTCAGACGCGCTACCGTTGCGCCACCGAACCTCGATATCACTCCTCTAGTCAAGTTCGACAAAATATGTTGGGAGTTACTCGAAAAAAAAACAAAGTGACCCGGACGTGATTCGAACACGCTGCCTTTTGATCTGGAGTCAGACGCGCTACCGTTGCGCCACCGAACCTCGATAACACTCTTCTGGTCAGGTTCGACTAAATATGTTGGGAGTTACTCGAAGTAAAAACAAACTAACTCGGACGTGATTTGAACACGCAGCCTTCTGATCTGGAGTCAGACGCGCTACCGTTGCGCCACCGAACCTCGGTAACACTCCTCTGGTCAGGTTCGACAAAATATGTCGGGAGTTACTCGAAGTAAAAACAAACTGACCCGGACGTGATTCGAACACGCAACCTTTTAATCTGGAGTCAAACGCGCTACCGTTGCGCCACCGAACCTCGGTAACACTTCTCTGGTCAGGTTCGACAAAATATGTTGGGAGTTACTCGAAGGAAAAACAAACTGACTCGGACGTGATTCGAACACGCAGCCTTTTGATCTGGAGTCAGACGCGCTACCGTTGCGCCACCGATCCTCGGCAACACTCCTGTGGTCAGGTTCGACAAAATATGTTGGGAGTTACTCGAAGGAAAAACAAACTGACTCGGACGTGATTCAAAAACGCAGCCTTCTGATCTGGAGTCAGACGCGCTACCGTTGCGCCACCAAGCCTCGATAACACGCCTCCGGTTAAGTTCGAAAAAATATGTTGGGAGTTACTCGAAGGAAAAACAAACTGACTCGGACGTGATTCGAACACGCAGCCTTCTGATCTGGAGTCAGACGCGCTACCGTTGCGCCACCGAACCTCTATAACAATCCTCTGGTCAGGTTCGACAAAATATGTTGGGAGTTACTCGAAGGAAAAACAAACTGACTCGCACGTAATTCGAACACGCAGCCTTCTGATCTGGAGTCACACGCGCTACCGTTGCGCCACCGAACCTCGATGACACTCCTCTGGTCAGGTTCGACAAAATATGTTGGGAGTTACTCGAAGGAAAAACAAACTGACTCTGACGTGATTCGAACACGCAGCCTTCTGATCTGGAGTCAGACGCTCTACCGTTGCGCCACCGAACCTCGTTTACACTCCTCTGGTCAGGTTCGACAAAATATGTTGGGAGTTACTCGAAGTAAAAACAAACTGACTCGAACGTGATTCGAACACGCAGCCTTCTGATCTGGAGTCAGACGCGCTATCGTTGCACCGCCAAACCTCGATTACACTTTTCTGGTCAGGTTCGACCAAATATGTTGGGAGTTACTCGAAGGAAAAACAAACTGACTCTGACGTGATTCGAACACGCAGCCTTCTGATCTGGAGTCAGACGCTCTACCGTTGCGCCACCGAACCTCGTTAACACTTCTCTGGTCAGGTTCGACAAAATATGTTGGGAGTTACTCGAAGTAAAACAAACTGACTCGGACGTGATTCGAACACGCAGCCTTCTGATCTGGAGTCAGACGCTCTACCGTTGCGCCACCGAACCTCGATAACACTCTTCTGGTCAGGTTCGACTAAATATGTTGGGAGTTACTCGAAGTAAAAACAAACTGACCCGGACGTGATTCGAACACGCAGCCTTCTGATCTGGAGTCAGACGCGCTACCGTTGCGCCACCGAACCTCAATAACACTTCTCTGGTCATGTTCGACAAAATATGTTGGGAGTTACTCGAAGGAAAAACAAACTGACTCTGACGTGATTCGAACACCCAGCCTTCAGATCTGGAGTCAGACGCGCTACCGTTGCGCCACCGAACCTCAATAACACTCCTCTGGTTAGGTTCGATAAAACATGTTGGGAGTTACTCGAAGGAAAAACAAACTGACTCGGACGTGATTCGAACACGCAGCCTTCTGATCTGGAGTCAGACGCGCTACCGTTGCGCCACCGAACTTCGGTAACACTCCTCTGGTCAGGTTCTACCAAATATGTTGGGAGTTACTCGAAGAAAAACAAACTGACACGGACGTGATTCGAACACGCAGCCTTCTGATCTGGAGTGCGACGCGCTACCGTTGCGCCACCGAACCTCAATAACACTTCTCTGGTCAGGTTCGACAAAATATGTTGGGAGTTACTCGAAGGAAAAACAAACTGACTCTGACGTGATTCGAACACGCAGCCTTCAGATCTGAAGTCAGACGCGCTACCGTTGCGCCACCGAACCTCAATACCACTCCTCTGGTTAGGTTCGATAAAATATGTTGGGAGTTACTCGAAGGAAAAACAAACTGACCCGGATGTGATTCGAACATGCAGCCTTCTGATCTGGAGTCAGACGCGCTACCGTTGCGCCACCGAACCTCGATATCACTCCTCTAGTCAAGTTCGACAAAATATGTTGGGAGTTAGTCGAAAAAAAAACAAAGTGACCCGGACGTGATTCGAACACGCTGCCTTTTGATCTGGAGTCAGACGCGCTACCGTTGCGCCACCGAACCTCGATAACACTCTTCTGGTCAGGTTCGACAAAATATGTTGGGAGTTACTCGAAGGAAAAACAAACTAACTCGGACGTGATTTGAACACGCAGCCTTCTGATCTGGAGTCAGACGCGCTACCGTTGCGCCACCGAACCTCGGTAACACTCCTCTGGTCAGGTTCGACAAAATATGTCGGGAGTTACTCGAAGTAAAAACAAACTGACCCGGACGTGATTCGAACACGCAACCTTTTAATCTGGAGTCAAACGCGCTACCGTTGCGCCACCGAACCTCGGTAACACTTCTCTGGTCAGGTTCGACAAAATATGTTGGGAGTTACTCGAAGGAAAAACAAACTGACTCGGACGTGATTCGAACACGCAGCCTTTTGATCTGGAGTCAGACGCGCTACCGTTGCGCCACCGATCCTCGGCAACACTCCTGTGGTCAGGTTCGACAAAATATGTTGGGAGTTACTCGAAGGAAAAACAAACTGACTCGGACGTGATTCAAAAACGCAGCCTTCTGATCTGGAGTCAGACGCGCTACCGTTGCGCCACCGAACTTCGGTAACACTCCTCTGGTCAGGTTCGACAAAATATGTTGGGAGTTACTCGAAGGAAAAACAAACTGACACGGACGTGATTCGAACACGCAGCCTTCTGATCTGGAGTGAGACGCGCTGCCGTTGCGCCACTGAACCTCAATAACACTTCTCTTGTCAGGTTCGACAAAATATGTTGGGAGTTACTCGAAGGAAAAACAAACTGACTCTGACGTGATTCGAACACGCAGCCTTCAGATCTGAAGACAGACGCGCTACCGTTGCGCCGCCGAACCTCAATAACACTCCTCTGGTAAGGTTCGATAAAATATGTTGGGAGTTACTCGAAGGAAAAACAAACTGACCCGGACTTGATTCGACCACGCAGCCTTCTGATCTGGAGTCAGACGCGCTACCGTTGCGCCACCGAACTTCGGTAACACTCCTCTGGTCAGGTTCGACAAAATATGTTGGGAGTTACTCGAAGGAAAAACAAACTGACACGGACGTGATTCGAACACGCAGCCTTCTGATCTGGAGTGAGACGCGCTGCCGTTGCGCCACTGAACCTCAATAACACTTCTCTTGTCAGGTTCGACAAAATATGTTGGGAGTTACTCGAAGGAAAAACAAAGTGACCCGGACGTGATTCGAACACGCTGCCTTTTGATCTGGAGTCAGACGCGCTACCGTTGCGCCACCGAACCTCGATAACACTCTTCTGGTCAGGTTCGACAAAATATGTTGGGAGTTACTCGAAGGAAAAACAAACTAACTCGGACGTGATTTGAACACGCAGCCTTCTGATCTGGAGTCAGACGCGCTACCGTTGCGCCACCGAACCTCGGTAACACTCCTCTGGTCAGGTTCGACAAAATATGTCGGGAGTTACTCGAAGTAAAAACAAACTGACCCGGACGTGATTCGAACACGCAACCTTTTAATCTGGAGTCAAACGCGCTACCGTTGCGCCACCGAACCTCGGTAACACTTCTCTGGTCAGGTTCGACAAAATATGTTGGGAGTTACTCGAAGGAAAAACAAACTGACTCGGACGTGATTCGAACACGCAGCCTTTTGATCTGGAGTCAGACGCGCTACCGTTGCGCCACCGATCCTCGGCAACACTCCTGTGGTCAGGTTCGACAAAATATGTTGGGAGTTACTCGAAGGAAAAACAAACTGACTCGGACGTGATTCAAAAACGCAGCCTTCTGATCTGGAGTCAGACGCGCTACCGTTGCGCCACCGAACTTCGGTAACACTCCTCTGGTCAGGTTCGACAAAATATGTTGGGAGTTACTCGAAGGAAAAACAAACTGACACGGACGTGATTCGAACACGCAGCCTTCTGATCTGGAGTGAGACGCGCTGCCGTTGCGCCACTGAACCTCAATAACACTTCTCTTGTCAGGTTCGACAAAATATGTTGGGAGTTACTCGAAGGAAAAACAAACTGACTCTGACGTGATTCGAACACGCAGCCTTCAGATCTGAAGACAGACGCGCTACCGTTGCGCCGCCGAACCTCAATAACACTCCTCTGGTAAGGTTCGATAAAATATGTTGGGAGTTACTCGAAGGAAAAACAAACTGACCCGGACTTGATTCGACCACGCAGCCTTCTGATCTGGAGTCAGACGCGCTACCGTTGCGCCACCGAACCTCGATAACACTCCTCTAGTCAGGTTCGACAAAATATGTTGGGAGTTACTCGAAAAAAAAACAAACTGACCCGGACGTGATTCGAACACGCTGCCTTTTGATCTGGAGTCAGACGCGCTACCGTTGCGCCACCGAACCTCGATAACACTCTTCTGGTCAGGTTCGACAAAATATGTTGGGAGTTACTCGAAGGAAAAACAAACTAACTCGGACGTGATTTGAACACGCAGCCTTCTGATCCGGAGTCAGACGCGCTACCGTTGCGCCACCGAACCTCGGTCACGCTCCTCTGGTCCGGTTCGACAAAATATGTTGGGAGTTACTCGAAGGAAAAACAAACTGACTCGAACGTGATTCGAACACGCAGCCTTCTCATCTGAAATCAGACGCGCTACCGTTGCGCCACCGAACCTCGATAACCCTTTTCTGGTCAGGTTCGACCAAATACGTTGGGAGTTACTCGAAGGAAAAACAAACTGACTCGGACGCGATTCGAACACGCAGCCTTCTGATCTGGAGTCACACGCTTTTTTTTTTTTTTTTAATTATATCATTAAAAAAATACACAACGCGTGTATGGTACAAAAAGCGAAATGCAACAAGATAATAGAACAAGAAAAAAATACGAAGTAACATTTGAAAAAACGGTCGCGAAAAAGAACATCGATAAAGAAAGAACAACGAGCAGATAATATTGATTAAACAATAGTGAGAAATAAAAAAATTAAGCAACGTATCAAACACTATTAGGCAGTACATGTTGTAGAAAGAATTCATGAACAAAAATAGGCTAAATTAGATATTAAACAGCAGTAAAGACGATTAAGAAGAAATAAATTAACGAAAAAAAAAACTCCTTATTGAAAATGAGAAGCAAAGGCTTAGAACCGACAGAACACAGAAAAGGCCGCAAAACATTAAGAAAATCCAACACCATTAATTTGTAACTTATACTTTGAAACCGTAATCATCCGGGATCACAAAGTCCTTATACAGAGGACTGGTAACAGGCTGACCCTGATACCGACACGCCCGAGCAAAAAATTCGTTCTCTGAAGATGGCGGCCAAGCAACCTCCTTAGGCCACCACTCAGGCCGGCGATGACCCTTGAAAGGGTACAGACGCATAGCAACGGGAACCCTTTGAACCTTCGTAGCAGAGCCAGAAGAAGAAGACAGCTTCTGACCGACATCGCCATCGCTTGACGACAGCGAATGCTTAGCACTCCGACGCGGATCAGACTTGACACCGGCATCGACGATGGAAGATTCACCGCTACCGGCCCGGACCGGAGAACCTTGAGGAATAGCGACTGAGGCAGGATCGACGACCATCGCTTCACCGTCACCACCACCGCCAGACGCCGCTTCTAAATCACGGGATGCCATCCGGGGCCATAAAGGACACTCCCGAACAACATGTCCCTGCTTCTGGCACTTAAAGCACTTGAAATCAGGACAATGGCGATAAATATGGTCAGGAGAATAACACTTATTACATATTTTCAACTGAGAATCATGTCGGACAGCGTAAAACTTCTCTCGACCAACAGCATCGGCAACTCGTAAGCGATATGGTAATGATGACAGATTCTCAGGTAAGGTAACACGAACGGTACGAAGTCCGCAATAGAATGATGCCTTTTTATGCCACACAAGCGGACCCTTGATTTCACAGCCAAGCGACGTTAATTTGGATAAAACGGCTTCATCAGTCACAAACTCAGGTAAGTCCGAAAAGGCGACAGTCACAGTCTTCGCAGAAACGCTTGAAATTTCATATATCTCACCATCAATATCCAAGCCCGAATCTATAACGCCCTCGACATCGGCCAAAGTCTTCAAGGTGAGAATGTAACCTCCCTCATCACAGACAACTAAAGCAGAAGCACAATCGAGACCAAAGTTCGCAATCACCGCCGTAGACACAACTTCAAAACTTGGTAGATTTCGTTTAAAATCAATAAAAACCGATCTCTTGAATGCGTCCATCCTGGGTAGAAACACCCAGGAGGAATTACCAAATTAATAAATTAACAACTATTGAATTAAATGCACGAATAATAACCGAAAGAAAAATAAATTGGCAAAAAACCCCGCTTAGGCTTAGCGCGACGAAAACACGGAGTGCAAAATCGAACGACCTGCACTCTCCAAAAGCTCGAACGCAACTCCCTGGAGTCACACGCTCTACCGTTGCGCCACCGAACCTCGAAAACACTCCTCTAGTCAGGTTCGACAAAATATGTTGGTAGTTACTCGAAGGAAAATCATACTGTTTCGAACACGTAGCTTTCTGATCTGGAGTCAGACGCGCTACCGTTGCGCCACCGAACCTCAGTAACACTCCTCTGGTCAGGTTCGACAAAATATGTTGGGAGTTACTCGAAGGAAAAACAAACTGACTCGTATGTGATTCGAACACGCAGCCTTCTGATCCGGAGTCAGACGCGCTACCGTTGCGCCACCGAACCTCGATAACACTACTCTGGTCAGGTTCGACAAAATATGTTGGGAGTTACTCGAAGGAAAAAAAAACTAACTCTGACGTGATTCGAACACGTAGCCTTCTGATTTGGAGTCAGACGCGCTACCGTTGCGCCACCGAACCTTGATAACACTTCTCTGGTCAGGTTCGACAAAAAATGTTGGGAGTTACTCGAAGGAAAAACATACTGACTCGGACGTGATTCGAACACGCAGCCTTCTGATCTGGAGTCAAACCGCTACCGTTGCGCCACCGAACCTCGATAACACTTCTCTGGTCAGGTTCGACAAAAAATGTTGGGAGTTACTCGAAGGAAAAACATACTGACTCGGACGTGATTCGAACACGCAGCGTTCTGATCTGGAGTCAGACGCGCTACCGTTGCGCCACCGTACCTCGACAACACTTCTCTGGTTAGGTTCGACAAAATATGTCTGGAGTTACTCGAAGGAAAAACAAACTGACTCTGACGTGATTCGAACACACAGCCTTCTGATCTAGAGTCAGAGGCGCTACCGTAGCGCCACCGAACCTCAGTAACACTCCTCTGGTCAGGTTCGACAAAATATGTTGGGAGTTACTCGAAGGAAAAACAAACTGACTCGTATGTGATTCGAACACGCAGCCTTCTGATCCGGAGTCAGACGCGCTACCGTTGCGCCACCGAACCTCGATAACACTACTCTGGTCAGGTTCGACAAAATATGTTGGGAGTTACTCGAAGGAAAAAAAAACTAACTCTGACGTGATTCGAACACGTAGCCTTCTGATTTGGAGTCAGACGCGCTACCGTTGCGCCACCGAACCTTGATAACACTTCTCTGGTCAGGTTCGACAAAAAATGTTGGGAGTTACTCGAAGGAAAAACATACTGACTCGGACGTGATTCGAACACGCAGCCTTCTGATCTGGAGTCAAACCGCTACCGTTGCGCCACCGAACCTCGATAACACTTCTCTGGTCAGGTTCGACAAAAAATGTTGGGAGTTACTCGAAGGAAAAAATACTGACTCGGACGTGATTCGAACACGCAGCGTTCTGATCTGGAGTCAAACCGCTACCGTCGCGCCACCGAACCTCGATAACACTTCTCTGGTCAGGTTCGACAAAAAATGTTGGGAGTTACTCGAAGGAAAAAATACTGACTCGGACGTGATTCGAACACGCAGCGTTCTGATCTGGAGTCAAACCGCTACCGTTGCGCCACCGACCCTCGATAACACTTCTCTGGTCAGGTTCGACAAAAAATGTTGGGAGTTACTCGAAGGAAAAACATACTGACTCGGACGTGATTCGAACACGCAGCCTTCTGATCTGGAGTCAAACCGCTACCGTTGCGCCACCGAACCTCGATAACACTTCTCTGGTCAGGTTCGACAAAAAATGTTGGGAGTTACTCGAAGGAAAAAATACTGACTCGGACGTGATTCGAACACGCAGCGTTCTGATCTGGAGTAAGACGCGCTACCGTTGCGCCACCGAACCTCGACAACACTCCTCTGGTTAGGTTCGACAAAATATGTTGGGAGTTACTCGAAGGAAAAACAAACTGACTCGGACGTGATTCGAACACGCAGGCTTCTGATCAGGAGTCAGACGCGCTACCGTTGCGCCACCGAACCTCGATAACACTTCTTTGGTCAGGTTCGACAAAAAATGTTGGGAGTTACTCGAAGGAAAAACATACTGACTCGGACGCGATTCGAACACGCAGCCTTCTGATCTGGAGTCAGACGCGCTACCGATGCGCCACCGAACCTCGACAACACTCCTCTGGTTAGGTTCGACAAAATATGTTGGGAGTTACTCGAAGGAAAAACCAAATGACCCGGACGTGATTCGAACACGCAGCCTTCTGATCTGGTGTCAGACCTGCAACCGAACCTAGGTAACACTCCTCTGGTCAGGTTCGCCAAATATGTTAGGATTTAACCGAAGGAAAAACAAACTGACTCGGACGTGACTCGAACACGCAGCCTTCTGATCTGGAGTCAGAAGCGCTACCGTTGCGCCACCGAACCTCGATAACACTTTTCTGGTCAGGTTCGACAAAATATGTTGGGAGTTACTCGAAGGAAAAACAAACTGACTCGGACGTGATTCGAACACGCAGCCTTCTGATCTGGAGTCAGACGCGCTACCGTTGCGCCACCTAACCTCGATAGCACTCCTCTGGTCAGGTTCGACAAAATATGTTGGGAGGGACTCGAAGGAAAAACAAACTGACTCTGACGTGATTCGAACACGCAGCCTTCATATCTGGAGTCAGACGCGCTACCGTTGCGCCACCCAACCTCAATAACGCTCCTCTGATTAGGTTCGACCAAATATGTTGGGAGTTACTCGAAGGAAAAACAAACTGACCCGGAAGGGATTCGAACACGCAGCCTTCTGATCTGGAGTCAGACGCGCTACCGTTGCGCCACCGAACCTCGATAACACTCCTCTGGTCAGGTTCGACACAATATGTTGGGAGTTACTCGAAGGAAAAACAAACTGACTCGGACGTGATTCGAACACGCAGCCTTATGATCTGGAGTCAGACGCGCTACCGTTGCGCCACCGAACCTCGACGACATTCCCCTGGTTAGGTTCGACAAAATATGTTGGGAGTTACTCGAAGGAAAAACAAACTGACTCGGACGTGATTCGAACACGCAGGCCTCTGATCTGGCGTCAGACGCGCAAAAGTTGAGCCACCGAACATTGGCAACACTCCTCTGGTCAGGTTCGACAAAATATGTTGGGAGTTACTCGAAGGAAAAACAAACTGACTCTGACGTGATTCGAACACACAGCCTTCTGATCTGGAGTCAGAGGCGCTACCGTAGCGCCACCGAACCTCGATAACACCCTTCTGGTCAGGTTCGACAAAATATGTTGGGAGTTACTCGAAGGAAAAACAAACTGACTCGGACGTGATTCGAACACGCAGCCTTCTGATCTGGAGTCAGACGCGCTACCGTTGCGCCACCGAACCTCGGTAACACTCCTCTGGTCAGGTTCGACAAAATATGTTGGGAGTTACTCAAAGGAAAAACAAACTGACTCGGACGTGGTTCGAACACGCAGGCTTCTGATTTGGAGTCAGACGCGCTACCGTTGCGCCACCGTACCTCGACGACATTCCCCTGGTTAGGTTCGACAAAATATGTTGGGAGTTACTCGAAGGAAAAACAAACTGACTCGGACGTGATTCGAACACGCAGGCCTCTGATCTGGCGTCAGACGCGCAACCGTTGAGCCACCGAACATTGGCAACACTCCTCTGGTCAGGTTCGACCAAATATGTTGGGAGTTACTCGAAGGAAAAACAAACTGACTCTGACGTGATTCGAACACACAGCCTTCTGATCTGGAGTCAGAGGCGCTACCGTAGCGCCACCGAACCTCGATAACACCCTTCTGGTCAGGTTCGACAAAATATGTTGGGAGTTACTCGAAGGAAAAACAAACTGACTCGGACGTGATTCGAACACGCAGCCTTCTGATCTGGAGTCAGACGCGCTACCGTTGCGCCACCGAACCTCGGTACAACTCCTCTGGTCAAGTTCGACAAAATATGTTGGGAGTTACTCGAAGGAAAAGCAAACTGACTCGGACGTGATTCGAACACGCACCCTTCGGATCTAGATTCAGACGCGCTACCGTTGCGCCACCGAACCTCGGTAACACTCGTCTGGTCAGGTTCGACAAAATATGTTGGGAGTTACTCGAAGGAAAAACATACTGATTCGAACACGCAGCCTTCTGATCTGGAGTCAGACGCGCTACCGTTGCGCCACCGAACTTCGGTAACACTCCTCTAGTCACGTTCGACAAAATATGTTGGGAGTTACTCGAAGGAAAAACCAAATGACCCGGACGTGATTCGAACACGCAGCCTTCTGATCTGGAGTCAGACGCGCAGCCGAACCTAGGTAACACTCCTCTGGTCAGGTTCGCCAAATATGTTAGGAGTTACTCGAAGGAAAAACAAACTGACTCGGACGTGACTCGAACACGCAGCCTTCTGATCTGGAGTCAGAAGCGCTACCGTTGCGCCACCGAACCTCGATAACACTTTTCTGGTCAGGTTCGACAAAATATGTTGGGAGTTACTCGAAGGAAAAACAAACTGACCCGGAAGGGATTCGAACACGCAGCCTTCTGATCTGGAGTCAGACGCGCTACCGTTGCGCCACCAAACCTCGATAACACTCCTCTGGTCAGGTTCGACAAAATATGTTGGGAGTTACTCGAAGGAAAAACAAACTGACTCTGACGTGATTCGAACACACAGCCTTCTGATCTAGAGTCAGAGGCGCTACCATAGCGCCACCGAACCTCGATAACAACCCTCTGGTCAGGTTCGACAAAATATGTTGGGAGTTACTCGAAGAAAAAACAAACTGACTCGGACGTGATTCGAACACGCAGCCTTCTGATCTGGAGTCAGACGCGCTACCGTTGCTCCACCGAACCTCGGTAACAGTCCGCTGGTCAGGTTCGACAAAATATGTTGGGAGTTACTCGAAGGAAAAACCAAATGACCCGGACGTGATTCGAACACGCAGCCTTCTGATCTGGAGTCAGACCTGCAACCGAACCTAGGTAACACTCCTCTGGTCAGGTTCGCCAAATATGTTAGGATTTAACCGAAGGAAAAACAAACTGACTCGGACGTGACTCGAACACGCAGCCTTCTGATCTGGAGTCAGAAGCGCTACCGTTGCGCCACCGAACCTCGATAACACTTTTCTGGTCAGGTTCGACAAAATTTGTTGGGAGTTACTCGAAGGAAAAACAAACTGACTCTGACGTGATTCGAACACGCAGCCTTCATATCAGGAGTCAGACGCGCTACCGTTGCGCCACCGAACCTCAATAACGCTCCTCTGATTAGGTTCGACCAAATATGTTGGGAGTTACTCGAAGGAAAAACAAACTGACCCGGAAGGGATTCGAACACGCAGCTTTCTGATCTGGAGTCAGACGCGCTACCGTTGCGCCACCGAACATTGGCAACACTCCTCTGGTCAGGTTCGACACAATATGTTGGGAGTTACTCGAAGGAAAAACAAACTGACTCGGACGTGATTCGAACACGCAGCCTTATGATCTGGAGTCAGACGCGCTACCGTTGCGCCACCGAACCTCGATAACACTCTTCTGGTCAGGTTCGACAAAATATGTTGGGAGTTACTCGAAGGAAAAACAAACCGACTCGGACGTGATTCGAACACGCAGCCTTCTGATCTGGAGTCAGACGTGCTACCGTTGCGCCACCGAACCTCGGTAACACTCCTCTGGTCAGGTTCGACAAAATATGTTGGGAGTTACTCAAAGGAAAAACAAACTGACTCGGACGTGGTTCGAACACGCAGGCTTCTGATTTGGAGTCAGACGCGCTACCGTTGCGCCACCGTACCTCGACGACATTCCCCTGGTTAGGTTCGACAAAATATGTTGGGAGTTACTCGAAGGAAAAACAAACTGACTCGGACGTGATTCGAACACGCAGGCCTCTGATCTGGCGTCAGACGCGCAACTGTTGAGCCACCGAACATTGGCAACACTCCTCTGGTCAGGTTCGACAAAATATGTTGGGAGTTACTCGAAGGAAAAACAAACTGACTCTGACGTGATTCGAACAAACAGCCTTCTGATCTGGAGTCCAGAGGCGCTACCGTTGCGCCACCGAACCTCGATAACACCCCTCTGGTCAGGTTCGACCAAATATGTTGGGAGTTACTCGAAGGAAAAACCAACTGACTCGGACGTGATTCGAACATGCAGCCTTCTAATCTGGAGTCAGACGCGCTACCGTTGCGCCACCGAACCTCGGTGCAACTCCTCTGGTCAAGTTCGACAAAATATGTTGGGAGTTACTCGAAGGAAAAGCAAACTGACTCTGACGTGATTCGAACACGCAGCCTTCTGTTTGGAGTCAGACGCGCTACCGTTGCGCCACCGAACCTCGATAACACTCCTCTGGTCAGGTTCGACAAAATATGTTGGGAGTTACTCGAAGGTTAAACAAACTGACGCGGACGTGATTCGAACACGCAGGCTTCTGATCAGGAGTCAGACGCGCTACCGTTGCGCCACCGAACATCGGCAACACTCCCCTGGTCAGGTTCGACAAAATATGTTGGGAGTTACTCGAAGGAAAAACAAACTGACTCTGACGTGATTCGAACACGCAGCCTTCTGATTTGGAGTCAGACGCGCTACCGTTGCGCCACCGAACCTCGATAACACTCCTCTGGTCAGGTTCGGCAAAATATGTTTGGAGTTACTCGAAGGAAAAACAAACTGACTCGGACGTGATTCGAACACGCAGGCTTCTGATCTGGCGTCAGACGCGCTACCGTTGAGCCACCGAACATTGGCAGCACTCCTCTGGTCAGGTTCGATAAAATATATTGGGAGTTACTCGAAGGAAAAACAAACTGACTCGGACGTGATTCGAACACGCAGCCTTCTGATCTAGAGTCAGAGGCGCTACCGTAGCGCCACCGAACCTCGATAACACCCCTCTGGTCAGGTTCGACAAAATATGTTGGGAGTTACTCGAAGGAAAAACAAACTAACTCTGACGTGATCCGAACACGCAGCCTTCTGATTAGGAGTCAGACGCGCTACCGTTGCGCCACCGAACCTCGATAACACTTCTCTGGTCAGGTTCGACAAAATATGTTGGGAGTTACTCGAAGGAAAAAAAACTAACTCTGACGTAATCCGAACACGCAGCCTTCTGATTTGGAGTCAGACGCGCTACCGTTGCGCCACCGAACCTCGATAACACTTCTCTGGTCAGGTTCGACAAAAAATGTTGGGAGTTACTCGAAGGAAAAAATACTGACTCGGACGTGATTCGAACACGCAGCGTTCTGATCTGGAGTCAAACCGCTACCGTCGCGCCACCGAACCTCGATAACACTTCTCTGGTCAGGTTCGACAAAAAATGTTGGGAGTTACTCGAAGGAAAAAATACTGACTCGGACGTGATTCGAACACGCAGCGTTCTGATCTGGAGTCAAACCGCTACCGTTGCGCCACCGACCCTCGATAACACTTCTCTGGTCAGGTTCGACAAAAAATGTTGGGAGTTACTCGAAGGAAAAACATACTGACTCGGACGTGATTCGAACACGCAGTCTTCTGATCTGGAGTCAAACCGCTACCGTTGCGCCACCGAACCTCGATAACACTTCTCTGGTCAGGTTCGACAAAAAATGTTGGGAGTTACTCGAAGGAAAAAATACTGACTCGGACGTGATTCGAACACGCAGCGTTTAGATCTGGAGTAAGACGCGCTACCGTTGCGCCACCGAACCTCGACAACACTCCTCTGGTTAGGTTCGACAAAATATGTTGGGAGTTACTCGAAGGAAAAACAAACTGACTCGGACGTGATTCGAACACGCAGGCTTCTGATCAGGAGTCAGACGCGCTACCGTTGCGCCACCGAACCTCGATAACACTTCTTTGGTCAGGTTCGACAAAAAATGTTGGGAGTTACTCGAAGGAAAAACATACTGACTCGGACGTGATTCGAACACGCAGCCTTCTGATCTGGAGTCAGACGCGCTACCGATGCGCCACCGAACCTCGACAACACTCCTCTGGTTAGGTTCGACAAAATATGTTGGGAGTTACTCGAAGGAAAAACCAAATGACCCGGACGTGATTCGAACACGCAGCCTTCTGATCTGGTGTCAGACCTGCAACCGAACCTAGGTAACACTCCTCTGGTCAGGTTCGCCAAATATGTTAGGATTTAACCGAAGGAAAAACAAACTGACTCGGACGTGACTCGAACACGCAGCCTTCTGATCTGGAGTCAGAAGCGCTACCGTTGCGCCACCGAACCTCGATAACACTTTTCTGGTCAGGTTCGACAAAATATGTTGGGAGTTACTCGAAGGAAAAACAAACTGACTCGGACGTGATTCGAACACGCAGCCTTCTGATCTGGAGTCAGACGCGCTACCGTTGCGCCACCGAACCTCGATAGCACTCCTCTGGTCAGGTTCGACAAAATATGTTGGGATGGACTCGAAGGAAAAACAAACTGACTCTGACGTGATTCGAACACGCAGCCTTCATATCTGGAGTCAGACGCGCTACCGTTGCGCCACCGAACCTCAATAACGCTCCTCTGATTAGGTTCGACCAAATATGTTGGGAGTTACTCGAAGGAAAAACAAACTGCCCCGGAAGGGATTCGAACACGCAGCCTTCTGATCTGGAGTCAGACGCGCTACCGTTGCGCCACCGAACCTCGATAACACTCCTCTGGTCAGGTTCGACACAATATGTTGGGAGTTACTCGAAGGAAAAACAAACTGACTCGGACGTGATTCGAACACGCAGCCTTATGATCTGGAGTCAGACGCGCTACCGTTGCGCCACCGAACCTCGACGACATTCCCCTGGTTAGGTTCGACAAAATATGTTGGGAGTTACTCGAAGGAAAAACAAACTGACTCGGACGTGATTCGAACACGCAGGCCTCTGATCTGGCGTCAGACGCGCAACCGTTGAGCCACCGAACATTGGCAACACTCCTCTGGTCAGGTTCGACAAAATATGTTGGGAGTTACTCGAAGGAAAAACAAACTGACTCTGACGTGATTCGAACACACAGCCTTCTGATCTGGAGTCAGAGGCGCTACCGTAGCGCCACCGAACCTCGATAACACCCTTCTGGTCAGGTTCGACAAAATATGTTGGGAGTTACTCGAAGGAAAAACAAACTGACTCGGACGTGATTCGAACACGCAGCCTTCTGATCTGGAGTCAGACGCGCTACCGTTGCGCCACCGAACCTCGGTAACACTCCTCTGGTCAGGTTCGACAAAATATGTTGGGAGTTACTCAAAGGAAAAACAAACTGACTCGGACGTGGTTCGAACACGCAGGCTTCTGATTTGGAGTCAGACGCGCTACCGTTGCGCCACCGTACCTCGACGACATTCCCCTGGTTAGGTTCGACAAAATATGTTGGGAGTTACTCGAAGGAAAAACAAACTGACTCGGACGTGATTCGAACACGCAGGCCTCTGATCTGGCGTCAGACGCGCAACCGTTGAGCCACCGAACATTGGCAACACTCCTCTGGTCAGGTTCGACAAAATATGTTGGGAGTTACTCGAAGGAAAAACAAACTGACTCTGACGTGATTCGAACACACAGCCTTCTGATCTGGAGTCAGAGGCGCTACCGTAGCGCCACCGAACCTCGATAACACCCTTCTGGTCAGGTTCGACAAAATATGTTGGGAGTTACTCGAAGGAAAAACAAACTGACTCGGACGTGATTCGAACACGCAGCCTTCTGATCTGGAGTCAGACGCGCTACCGTTGCGCCACCGAACCTCGGTACAACTCCTCTGGTCAAGTTCGACAAAATATGTTGGGAGTTACTCGAAGGAAAAGCAAACTGACTCGGACGTGATTCGAACACGCACCCTTCGGATCTAGATTCAGACGCGCTACCGTTGCGCCACCGAACCTCGGTAACACTCGTCTGGTCAGGTTCGACAAAATATGTTGGGAGTTACTCGAAGGAAAAACATACTGATTCGAACACGCAGCCTTCTGATCTGGAGTCAGACGCGCTACCGTTGCGCCACCGAACTTCGGTAACACTCCTCTAGTCAGGTTCGACAAAATATGTTGGGAGTTACTCGAAGGAAAAACCAAATGACCCGGACGTGATTCGAACACGCAGCCTTCTGATCTGGAGTCAGACGCGCAGCCGAACCTAGGTAACACTCCTCTGGTCAGGTTCGCCAAATATGTTAGGAGTTACTCGAAGGAAAAACAAACTGACTCGGACGTGACTCGAACACGCAGCCTTCTGATCTGGAGTCAGAAGCGCTACCGTTGCGCCACCGAACCTCGATAACACTTTTCTGGTCAGGTTCGACAAAATATGTTGGGAGTTACTCGAAGGAAAAACAAACTGACCCGGAAGGGATTCGAACACGCAGCCTTCTGATCTGGAGTCAGACGCGCTACCGTTGCGCCACCGAACCTCGATAACACTCCTCTGGTCAGGTTCGACAAAATATGTTGGGAGTTACTCGAAGGAAAAACAAACTGACTCTGACGTGATTCGAACACACAGCCTTCTGATCTAGAGTCAGAGGCGCTACCATAGCGCCACCGAACCTCGATAACAACCCTCTGGTCAGGTTCGACAAAATATGTTGGGAGTTACTCGAAGAAAAAACAAACTGACTCGGACGTGATTCGAACACGCAGCCTTCTGATCTGGAGTCAGACGCGCTACCGTTGCTCCACCGAACCTCGGTAACAGTCCGCTGGTCAGGTTCGACAAAATATGTTGGGAGTTACTCGAAGGAAAAACCAAATGACCCGGACGTGATTCGAACACGCAGCCTTCTGATCTGGAGTCAGACCTGCAACCGAACCTAGGTAACACTCCTCTGGTCAGGTTCGCCAAATATGTTAGGATTTAACCGAAGGAAAAACAAACTGACTCGGACGTGACTCGAACACGCAGCCTTCTGATCTGGAGTCAGAAGCGCTACCGTTGCGCCACCGAACCTCGATAACACTTTTCTGGTCAGGTTCGACAAAATATGTTGGGAGTTACTCGAAGGAAAAACAAACTGACTCGGACGTGATTCGAACACGCAGCCTTCTGATCTGGAGTCAGACGCGCTACCGTTGCGCCACCGAACCTCGATAGCACTCCTCTGGTCAGGTTCGACAAAATTTGTTGGGAGGGACTCGAAGGAAAAACAAACTGACTCTGACGTGATTCGAACACGCAGCCTTCATATCAGGAGTCAGACGCGCTACCGTTGCGCCACCGAACCTCAATAACGCTCCTCTGATTAGGTTCGACCAAATATGTTGGGAGTTACTCGAAGGAAAAACAAACTGACCCGGAAGGGATTCGAACACGCAGCTTTCTGATCTGGAGTCAGACGCGCTACCGTTGCGCCACCGAACATTGGCAACACTCCTCTGGTCAGGTTCGACACAATATGTTGGGAGTTACTCGAAGGAAAAACAAACTGACTCGGACGTGATTCGAACACGCAGCCTTATGATCTGGAGTCAGACGCGCTACCGTTGCGCCACCGAACCTCGATAACACTCTTCTGGTCAGGTTCGACAAAATATGTTGGGAGTTACTCGAAGGAAAAACAAACCGACTCGGACGTGATTCGAACACGCAGCCTTCTGATCTGGAGTCAGACGTGCTACCGTTGCGCCACCGAACCTCGGTAACACTCCTCTGGTCAGGTTCGACAAAATATGTTGGGAGTTACTCAAAGGAAAAACAAACTGACTCGGACGTGGTTCGAACACGCAGGCTTCTGATTTGGAGTCAGACGCGCTACCGTTGCGCCACCGTACCTCGACGACATTCCCCTGGTTAGGTTCGACAAAATATGTTGGGAGTTACTCGAAGGAAAAACAAACTGACTCGGACGTGATTCGAACACGCAGGCCTCTGATCTGGCGTCAGACGCGCAACCGTTGAGCCACCGAACATTGGCAACACTCCTCTGGTCAGGTTCGACAAAATATGTTGGGAGTTACTCGAAGGAAAAACAAACTGACTCTGACGTGATTCGAACAAACAGCCTTCTGATCTGGAGTCCAGAGGCGCTACCGTTGCGCCACCGAACCTCGATAACACCCCTCTGGTCAGGTTCGACCAAATATGTTGGGAGTTACTCGAAGGAAAAACCAACTGACTCGGACGTGATTCGAACATGCAGCCTTCTGATCTGGAGTCAGACGCGCTACCGTTGCGCCACCGAACCTCGGTGCAACTCCTCTGGTCAAGTTCGACAAAATATGTTGGGAGTTACTCGAAGGAAAAGCAAACTGACTCTGACGTGATTCGAACACGCAGCCTTCTGATTTGGAGTCAGACGCGCTACCGTTGCGCCACCGAACCTCGATAACACTCCTCTGGTCAGGTTCGACAAAATATGTTGGGAGTTACTCGAAGGTTAAACAAACTGACGCGGACGTGATTCGAACACGCAGGCTTCTGATCAGGAGTCAGACGCGCTACCGTTGCGCCACCGAACATCGGCAACACTCCTCTGGTCAGGTTCGACAAAATATGTTGGGAGTTACTCGAAGGAAAAACAAACTGACTCTGACGTGATTCGAACACGCAGCCTTCTGATTTGGAGTCAGACGCGCTACCGTTGCGCCACCGAACCTCGATAACACTCCTCTGGTCAGGTTCGGCAAAATATGTTGGGAGTTACTCGAAGGAAAAACAAACTGACTCGGACGTGATTCGAACACGCAGGCTTCTGATCTGGCGTCAGACGCGCTACCGTTGAGCCACCGAACATTGGCAGCACTCCTCTGGTCAGGTTCGATAAAATATATTGGGAGTTACTCGAAGGAAAAACAAACTGACTCGGACGTGATTCGAACACGCAGCCTTCTGATCTGGAGTCAGACGCGCTACCGTTGCGCCACCGAACCTCGGTAACACTCCTCTGGTCAGGTTCGACAAAATATGTTGGGAGTTACTCGAAGGAAAAACAAACTGACTCGGACGTGGTTCGAACACGCAGGCTTCTGATCTGGCGTCAGACGCGCTACCGTTGAGCCACCGAACATTGGCAGCACTCCTCTGGTCAGGTTCGACAAAATATATTGGGAGTTACTCGAAGGAAAAACAAACTGACTCGGACGTGATTCGAACACGCAACCTTCTGATCTGGAGTCAGACGCGCTACCGTTGCGCCACCGAACCTCGGAAACACTCCTCTGGTCAGGTTCGACAAAATATGTTGGGAGTTACTCGAAGGAAAAGCAAACTGACTCGGACGTGCTTCGAACACGCAGCCTTCTGATCTAGATTCAGACGCGCTACCGTTGCGCCACCGAACCTCGATAACCCTCTTCTGGTCAGGTTCGACCAAATACGTTGGGAGTTACTCGAAGGAAAAACAAACTGACTCGGACGTGGTTCGAACACGCAGGCTTCTGATCTGGCGTCAGACGCGCTACCGTTGAGCCACCGAACATTGGCAGCACTCCTCTGGTCAGGTTCGACAAAATATATTGGGAGTTACTCGAAGGAAAAACAAACTGACTCGGACGTGATTCGAACACGCAACCTTCTGATCTGGAGTCACACGCTCTACCGTTGCGGCACCGAACCTTGAAAACACTCCTCTGGTCAGGTTCGACAAAATATGTTGGGAGTTACTCGAAGTAAAAACAAACTGACCCGGACATGATTCGAACACGCAACCTTTTGATCTGGAGTCAGACGCGCTACCGTTGAGCCACCGAACATTGGCAGCACTCCTCTGGTCAGGTTCGACAAAATATATTGGGAGTTACTCGAAGGAAAAACAAACTGACTCGGACGTGATTCGAACACGCAACCTTCTTATCTGGAGTCAGACGCGCTACCATTGCGCCACCGAACCTCGGTAACACTCCTCTGGTCAGGTTCGACAAAATATGTTGGGAGTTACTCGAAGGAAAAGCAAACTGACTCGGACGTGCTTCGAACACGCAGCCTTCTGATCTAGATTCAGACGCGCTACCGTTGCGCCACCGAACCTCGGTAACACTCCTCTAGTCATGTTCGACAAAATATGTTGGGAGTTACTCGAAGGAATAACAAACTGACTCGGACGTGATTCGAACAAGCAGCCTTCTGATCTGGAGTCAGACGCGCTACCGTTACGCCGCCGACCTTCGATAACACTTCTCTGGTCAGGTTCGACAAAATATGTTGGGAGTTACTCGAAGGAAAAACAAACTGACTCTGACGTGATTCGAACACACAGCCTTCTGATCTGGAGTCAGAGGCGCTACCGTTGCGCCACCGAACCTCGATAACACCCTTCTTGTCAGGTTCGACAAAATATGTTGGGAGTTACTCGAAGGAAAAACCAAATGACCCGGACGTGATTCGAACACGCAGCCTTCTGATCTGGAGTCAGACGCGCCACCGAACCTTGGTAACACTTCTCTGGTCAGGTTCGACAAAATATTTTGCGAGTTACTCGAAGGAAAATCAAACTGACTCGGACGTGATTCGAACACGCAGCCTTCTGATCTGGAGTCAGACGCGCTACCGTTGCGCCACCGAACCGCGGTAACACTCCTCTAGTCAGGTTCGACAAAATATGTTGGGAGTTACTCGAAGGAAAAACCAAATGACCCGGACGTGATTCGAACACGCAGCCTTCTGATCTGGAGTCAGACGCGCCACCGAACCTTGGTAACACTCCTCTGGTCAGGTTCGACAAAATATGTTGGGAGTTACTCGAAGGAAAAACATACTGACTCGGACGTGATTCGAACACGCAGCGTTCTGATCTGGAATCAGACGCGCTACTGTTGCGCCACCGTACCTCGACGACATTTCTCTGGTTAGGTTCGACAAAATATGTTGGGAGTTACTCGAAGGAAAAACAAACTGACTCGGACGTGATTCGAACACGCAGGCCTCTGATCTGGCGTCAGACGCGCAACCGTTGAGCCACCGAACATTGGCAACACTCCTCTGGTCAGGTTCGACAAAATATGTTGGGAGTTACTCAAAGGAATAACAAACTGACTCGGACGTGATTCGAACAAGCAGCCTTCTGATCTGGAGTCAGACGCGCTACCGTTACGCCGCCGAACTTCGATAACGCTTCTCTGGTCAGGTTCGACAAAATATGTTGGGAGTTCCTCGAAGGAAAAACAAACTGACTCTGACGTGATTCAAACAAACAGCCTTCTGATCTGGAGTCAGAGGCGCTACCGTTGCGCCACCGAACCTCGATAACACCGCTCTGGTCAGGTTCGACAAAATATGTTGGGAGTTACTCGAAGGAAAAGCAAACTGACTCGGACGTGCTTCGAACACGCAGCCTTCTGATCTAGATTCAGACGCGCTACCGTTGAGCCACCGAACATTGGCAGCACTCCTCTGGTCAGGTTCGACAAAATATATTGGGAGTTACTCGAAGGAAAAACAAACTGACTCGGACGTGATTCGAACACGCAACCTTCTGATCTGGAGTCACACGCTCTACCGTTGCGCCACCGAACCTTGAAAACACTCCTCTGGTCAGGTTCGACAAAATATGTTGGGAGTTACTCGAAGTAAAAACAAACTGACTCGGACGTGATTCGAACACGCAGCCTTCTGATCTGGAGTCAGACGCGCTACCGTTGCGCCACCGAACGTCGGTGCAACCCCTCTGGTCAAGTTCGACAAAATATGTTGGGAGTTACTCGAAGGAAAAGCAAACTGACTCTGACGTGATTCGAACACGCAGCCTTCTGATCTAGATTCAGACGCGCTACCGTTGCGCCACCGAACCTCGATAACACTCCTCTGGTCAGGTTCGACAAAATATGTTGGGAGTTACTCGAAGGTTAAACAAACTGACGCGGACGTGATTCGAACACGCAGGCTTCTGATCAGGAGTCAGACGCGCTACCGTTGAGCCACCGAACATCGGCAATACTCCTCTGGTCAGGTTCGACAAAATATGTTGGGAGTTACTCGAAGGAAAAACAAACTGACTCTGACGTGATTCGAACACGCAGCCTTCTGATTTGGAGTCAGACGCGCTACCGTTGCGCCACCGAACCTCGATAACACTCCTCTGGTCAGGTTCGACAAAATATGTTGGGAGTTACTCGAAGGAAAAACAAACTGACTCGGACGTGATTCGAACACGCAGGTTCTGATCTGGCGTCAGACGCGCTACCGTTGAGCCACCGAACATTGGCAGCACTCCTCTGGTCAGGTTCGACAAAATATATTGGGAGTTACTCGAAGGAAAAACAAACTGACTCGGACGTGATTCGAACACGCAACCTTCTGATCTGGAGTCACACGCTCTACCGTTGCGGCACCGAACCTTGAAAACACTCCTCTGGTCAGGTTCGACAAAATATGTTGGGAGTTACTCGAAGTAAAAACAAACTGACCCGGACATGATTCGAACACGCAACCTTTTGATCTGGAGTCAGACGCGCTACCGTTGAGCCACCGAACATTGGCAGCACTCCTCTGGTCAGGTTCGACAAAATATATTGGGAGTTACTCGAAGGAAAAACAAACTGACTCGGACGTGATTCGAACACGCAACCTTCTTATCTGGAGTCAGACGCGCTACCATTGCGCCACCGAACCTCGGTAACACTCCTCTGGTCAGGTTCGACAAAATATGTTGGGAGTTACTCGAAGGAAAAGCAAACTGACTCGGACGTGCTTCGAACACGCAGCCTTCTGATCTAGATTCAGACGCGCTACCGTTGCGCCACCGAACCTCGGTAACACTCCTCTAGTCATGTTCGACAAAATATGTTGGGAGTTACTCGAAGGAATAACAAACTGACTCGGACGTGATTCGAACAAGCAGCCTTCTGATCTGGAGTCAGACGCGCTACCGTTACGCCGCCGACCTTCGATAACACTTCTCTGGTCAGGTTCGACAAAATATGTTGGGAGTTACTCGAAGGAAAAACAAACTGACTCTGACGTGATTCGAACACACAGCCTTCTGATCTGGAGTCAGAGGCGCTACCGTTGCGCCACCGAACCTCGATAACACCCTTCTTGTCAGGTTCGACAAAATATGTTGGGAGTTACTCGAAGGAAAAACCAAATGACCCGGACGTGATTCGAACACGCAGCCTTCTGATCTGGAGTCAGACGCGCCACCGAACCTTGGTAACACTTCTCTGGTCAGGTTCGACAAAATATTTTGCGAGTTACTCGAAGGAAAATCAAACTGACTCGGACGTGATTCGAACACGCAGCCTTCTGATCTGGAGTCAGACGCGCTACCGTTGCGCCACCGAACCGCGGTAACACTCCTCTAGTCAGGTTCGACAAAATATGTTGGGAGTTACTCGAAGGAAAAACCAAATGACCCGGACGTGATTCGAACACGCAGCCTTCTGATCTGGAGTCAGACGCGCCACCGAACCTTGGTAACACTCCTCTGGTCAGGTTCGACAAAATATGTTGGGAGTTACTCGAAGGAAAAACATACTGACTCGGACGTGATTCGAACACGCAGCGTTCTGATCTGGAATCAGACGCGCTACTGTTGCGCCACCGTACCTCGACGACATTTCTCTGGTTAGGTTCGACAAAATATGTTGGGAGTTACTCGAAGGAAAAACAAACTGACTCGGACGTGATTCGAACACGCAGGCCTCTGATCTGGCGTCAGACGCGCAACCGTTGAGCCACCGAACATTGGCAACACTCCTCTGGTCAGGTTCGACAAAATATGTTGGGAGTTACTCAAAGGAATAACAAACTGACTCGGACGTGATTCGAACAAGCAGCCTTCTGATCTGGAGTCAGACGCGCTACCGTTACGCCGCCGAACTTCGATAACGCTTCTCTGGTCAGGTTCGACAAAATATGTTGGGAGTTCCTCGAAGGAAAAACAAACTGACTCTGACGTGATTCAAACAAACAGCCTTCTGATCTGGAGTCAGAGGCGCTACCGTTGCGCCACCGAACCTCGATAACACCGCTCTGGTCAGGTTCGACAAAATATGTTGGGAGTTACTCGAAGGAAAAGCAAACTGACTCGGACGTGCTTCGAACACGCAGCCTTCTGATCTAGATTCAGACGCGCTACCGTTGAGCCACCGAACATTGGCAGCACTCCTCTGGTCAGGTTCGACAAAATATATTGGGAGTTACTCGAAGGAAAAACAAACTGACTCGGACGTGATTCGAACACGCAACCTTCTGATCTGGAGTCACACGCTCTACCGTTGCGCCACCGAACCTTGAAAACACTCCTCTGGTCAGGTTCGACAAAATATGTTGGGAGTTACTCGAAGTAAAAACAAACTGACTCGGACGTGATTCGAACACGCAGCCTTCTGATCTGGAGTCAGACGCGCTACCGTTGCGCCACCGAACGTCGGTGCAACCCCTCTGGTCAAGTTCGACAAAATATGTTGGGAGTTACTCGAAGGAAAAGCAAACTGACTCTGACGTGATTCGAACACGCAGCCTTCTGATCTAGATTCAGACGCGCTACCGTTGCGCCACCGAACCTCGATAACACTCCTCTGGTCAGGTTCGACAAAATATGTTGGGAGTTACTCGAAGGTTAAACAAACTGACGCGGACGTGATTCGAACACGCAGGCTTCTGATCAGGAGTCAGACGCGCTACCGTTGAGCCACCGAACATCGGCAATACTCCTCTGGTCAGGTTCGACAAAATATGTTGGGAGTTACTCGAAGGAAAAACAAACTGACTCTGACGTGATTCGAACACGCAGCCTTCTGATTTGGAGTCAGACGCGCTACCGTTGCGCCACCGAACCTCGATAACACTCCTCTGGTCAGGTTCGACAAAATATGTTGGGAGTTACTCGAAGGAAAAACAAACTGACTCGGACGTGATTCGAACACGCAGGTTCTGATCTGGCGTCAGACGCGCTACCGTTGAGCCACCGAACATTGGCAGCACTCCTCTGGTCAGGTTCGACAAAATATATTGGGAGTTACTCGAAGGAAAAACAAACCGACTCGGACGTGATTCGAACACGCAACCTTCTTATCTGGAGTCAGACGCGCTACCGTTGCGCCACCGAACCTCGGTAACACTCCTCTGGTCAGGTTCGACAAAATATGTTGGGAGTTACTCGAAGGAAAAGCAAACTGACTCGGACGTGCTTCGAACACGCAGCCTTCTGATCTAGATTCAGACGCGCTACCGTTGCGCCACCGAACCTAGGTAACACTCCTCTAGTCATGTTCGACAAAATATGTTGGGAGTTACTCGAAGGAATAACAAACTGACTCGGACGTGATTCGAACAAGCAGCCTTCTGATCTGGAGTCAGACGCGCTACCGTTACGCCGCCGACCTTCGATAACACTTCTCTGGTCAGGTTCGACAAAATATGTTGGGAGTTACTCGAAGGAAAAACAAACTGACTCTGACGTGATTCGAACACACAGCCTTCTGATCTGGAGTCAGAGGCGCTACCGTTGCGCCACCGAACCTCGATTACACCCCTCTTGTCAGGTTCGACAAAATATGTTGGGAGTTACTCGAAGGAAAAACCAAATGACCCGGACGTGATTCGAACACGCAGCCTTCTGATCTGGAGTCAGACGCGCCACCGAACCTTGGTAACACTTCTCTGGTCAGGTTCGACAAAATATGTTGGGAGTTACTCGAAGGAAAATCAAACTGACTCGGACGTGATTCGAACACGCAGCCTTCTGATCTGGAGTCAGACGCGCTACCGTTGCGCCACCGAACCGCGGTTCAACTCCTCTGGTCAAGTTCGACAAAATATGTTGGGAGTTACTCGAAGGAAAAGCAAACTGACTCGGACGTGCTTCGAACACGCAGCCTTCTGATCTAGATTCAGACGCGCTACCGTTGCGCCACCGAACCTCGGTAACACTCCTCTAGTCAGGTTCGACAAAATATGTTGGGAGTTACTCGAAGGAAAAACCAAATGACCCGGACGTGATTCGAACACGCAGCCTTCTGATCTGGAGTCAGACGCGCCACCGAACCTTGGTAACACTCCTCTGGTCAGGTTCGACAAAATATGTTGGGAGTTACTCGAAGGAAAAACAAACTGACTCGGATGTGATTCGAACACGCAGCCTTCTGATCTGGAGTCAGACGCGCTACCGTTGCGCCACCGAACCTCCATAACACTCCTCTGGTCAGATTCGGCCAAATATGTTGGGAGTTACTCGAAGGAAAAACCAAATGACCCGGACGTGATTCGAACACGCAGCCTTCTGATCTGGAGTCAGACGCGCCACCGAACCTTGGTAACACTCCTCTGGTCAGGTTCGACAAAATATGTTGGGAGTTACTCGAAGGAAAAACCAAATGACCCGGACGTGATTCGAACACGCAGCCTTCTGATCTGGAGTCAGACGCGCCACCGAACCTTGGTAACACTCCTCTGGTCAGGTTCGACAAAATATGTTGGGAGTTACTCGAAGGAAAAACATACTGATTCGAACACGCAGCCTTCTTATCTGGAGTCAGACGTGCTACCGATGCGCCACCGAACTTCGGTAACACTCCTCTAGTCAGGTTCGACAAAATATGTTGGGAGTTTCTCGAAGGAAAAACCAAATGACCCGGACGTGATTCGAACACCCAGCCTTCTGATCTGGAGTCAGACGCGCTACCGATGCGCCACCGAACCTTGGTAACACTCCTCTGGTCAGGTTCGACAAAATATGTTGGGAGTTACTCGAAGGAAAAACAAACTGACTCGGACGTGATTCGAACACGCAGCCTTCTGATCTGGAGTCAGACGCGCTACCGTTGCGCCACCGAACCTCCATAACACTCCTCTGGTCAGGTTCGACAAAATATGTTGGGAGTTACTCGAAGGAAAAACCAAATGAACCGGACGTGATTCGAACACGCAGCCTTCTGATCTGGAGTCAGACGCGCCACCGAACCTTGGTAACACTCCTCTGGTCAGGTTCGACAAAATATGTTGGGAGTTACTCGAAGGAAAAACATACTGATTCGAACACGCAGCCTTCTTATCTGGAGTCAGACGTGCTACCGATGCGCCACCGAACTTCGGTAACACTCCTCTAGTCAGGTTCGACAAAATATGTTGGGAGTTACTCGAAGGAAAAACCAAATGACCCGGACGTGATTCGAACACGCAGCCTTCTGATCTGGAGTCAGACGCGCTACCGATGCGCCACCGAACCTTGGTAACACTCCTCTGGTCAGGTTCGACAAAATATGTTGGGAGTTACTCGAAGGAAAAACAAACTGACTCGGACGTGATTCGAACACGCAGCCTTCTGATCTGGAGTCAGACGCGCTACCGTTGCGCCACCGAACCTCCATAACACTCCTCTGCTCAGATTCGACCAAATATGTTGGTAGTTACTCGAAGGAAAAACAAACTGACTCGGACATGATTCGAACACGCAGCCTTCATATCTGGAGTCAGACGCGCTACCATTGCGCCACCGAACCTCCATAACACTGCTCTGGTCAGATTCGACCAAATATGTTGGTAGTTACTCGAAGGAAAAACAAACTGACTCGGACGTGATTCGAACACGCAGGCTTCTGATCAGGAGTCAGACGCGCTACCGTTGAGCCACCGAACATCGCCAATACTCCTCTGGTCAGGTTCGACAAAATATGTTGGGAGTTACTCGAAGGAAAAACAAACTGACTCTGACGTGATTCGAACACGCAGCCTTCTGATTTGGAGTCAGACGCGCTACCGTTGCGCCACCGAACCTCAATAACACCCCTCTTGTCAGGTTCGACAAAATATGTTGGGAGTTACTCGAAGGAAAAACAAACTGACTCGGACGTGATTCGAACACGCAGCCTTCTAATCTGGAGTCAGACGCGCTACCGTTGCGCCACCGAACCTCGGTCAAACTCTTCTGGTCAGGTTCGACAAAATATGTTGGGAGTTACTCGAAGGAAAAACAAACTGACTCGGATGTGATTCGAACACGCAGCCTTCTGATCTGGAGTCAGACGCGCTACCGTTGCGCCACCGAACCTCGATGAAGCTCCTCTGGTCAGGTTCGACAAAATATGTTGGGAGTTACTCGAAGGAAAAACTAACTGACCCGGACGTGATTCGAACACGCAGCCTTTTGATCTGGAGTCAGACGCGCTACCGTTGCGCCACCGAGCCTCGAAAACACTGCTCTTGTCAGGTTCGACAAAATATGTTGGGAGTTACTCGAAGTAAAAACAAACTGACCCGGACGTGATTCGAACACGCAGCCTTCTGATCTGGAGTCAGACGCGCTACCGTTGCGCCACCGAACCTCCATAACACTCCTCTGGTCAGATTCGACCAAATATGTTGGTAGTTACTCGAAAGAAAAACAAACTGACTCGGACGTGATTCGAACACGCAGCCTACTGATCTGGAGTGAGACGCGCTACTGTTGCGCCACCGACCCACGGTAATATAGCCCAGGTTAAGTTCAACAAAAGATGTTGTGAGTTACTCAAAATGAAGTACATTTTATACAATATAATTTTTTTAGGAAACAATTTGCAGGGTCTTTTTAGCTGCTTTTATATTTTGGTTTGGTTCTAGAAATAGTTGATTTAAAAACTTCATTCGAATAAAAGTACGCATTTTTAAAAAAGTTACTATTTGGTCTCTTGTGTATATCGTAAATTTGTTACACACCTTATCCGCAACATTTCGAACAATTCCAAGCTCATTTGACATTGTCGTTTTATAATGGTGGTTAAGAAAAATGGTTTCAAATTGTTTAACATCTTTTAAAAATTTACTTGATGATACAATTATTCCACCATACGAGAGTTGCGTGACCCACGAAGGAACTGCGTAATCATGCTCTAACACGGATCTGCATTGAGATTTTTAATTTAAGTTTGGGCATTTACCAACATATTTCTTCGTAACCGAAACCGCTTAATATTCTATACCCCCTTCTTCACGTTGATTAAAATCATACATGGGCTTATTTGTTTCAAGGTTCTGATTCTCTTTATTTCTCCTTGGTGTTGTTAGTGGTGAAGCCTGAAAGGTACTTGTTCTTGTTGTACTCGTTTTGGACGGAGAAAGTGTTATAATCTGAACGAAATTGCTAATAGTATTTAGTTTAGGTCGAATCACTGGCATTGACTCGAATGGAGTTTGGTTTGTACTATCACAGTTTTCCATTGAATCTAAGCCAGCATTGAAAATTAAGTCAATTTCAACCGCATCATCAATTTCTTCTAAATCGGTTTGTTCAAATACTTTTGTAACCAAGTATTCATCGTTGGCCTGTGATTGTGAGTTGGAATTTATTTGTAGGATTCCGAGGATTTTTCCCAGAATAATCATTTAAATTTGGGCTATCGCTTTTAATGGTGTCGGGTGATCAACAAGCAAACCACGTATTCGAAGTTGGGAAAAGAAATTTTCCAAACAGTCCTGATTTACACGGTGCGTTAAAATATAATTAAATCCATACTTATACTTTAGATCGTACCAGAGAGATATAAGTGATTTTTTGGATATAATAATTCCTTTTTGAAAAGGCTGCAAGCTGTTTAACGCCACCTTTTTTGTTGAAACACTATCAATTGCACGAGGTTTGTCATTTTTCTAAAGCTGTGGACTGCTCTTTCAAATTCACACCATACCCACTTTTGATACCAATATTTTTGCAGTATTTATTCATGACATCGAACCAACTGTTTACGGTTTCAAGGAACTCTACTGTTGTTGATCGCGATTCTTCTTCATCTTCATCTGGTAACTCAATTTTAGGCAGTCTTTTAACAGCTGCAGCCACAGTACCTGACATTAGCTCCGTAGCTAAGCGAACGTTTTGTCGCTGTATTTTGACACACTCAAGGTGAAGTTTCGTTAGCTTGTGGCACGTCTTCAATTCAGCTCTGTCCTGCTTAAATACAGTTACAACGAAATCTTTTTTAATAGTTACTCCGTCTAAATCAAATCCTGTGTCCAAAATCCAATTTCTGACTAGTTTCAATGCGTGCGGTGCATCAGCGAAACAGTAATTTTATCATTTGAAAGAGCTGGTTCTATTTAGATTTATACCAAGTTCACGCCAAAGTTCCATGTTTCCACCTCCCATATCGTTGACGAAAGCGGCAAAAGTAAATCTAGCTTTTTGCAACTCCATAAAGGCGCTTTATAAAATATTCTTGGTCATTTTCTGGTCGAACTCTAAATAGATGGGATGTTTCCATTTTCAAAATAAACCTCTAGCCATTATCACTTGCAGATATTTGTGTTTTCCCACTATCTGATCATTTTTCACGTCGTACTCATAAAATGATTTCACGTTAACTTCGTCAAATGATAGGACAGTTAATTAGCTTGTCTGTATTGGAGAGAGTTTGACCTAGTGACTACATCAATGAGAAAACCACAGTAATCAAACCTTTTCTTATCTATTTGGGAAGCGTAGCGTTGCAGAGTTAATATTCCAGGTAACGGAATATTTTTCTGCTCTCTCAAATAGACATACGCTCGTTTACTTAAATAACGGAGTGTGAAAGCGTGTGCGATGTCTTCACGGTCCCAGTTTACTTTCTTCTTCCCCAACAGTTTTTTTATTTGACATGGTGTAAATAGTTTCTCTAAACAGCCCATGTATTTTTCATGATACCTGATATATTGGATTAATTAATTATATTTGATATAGTTAACGTTCAGAATCAACACCAAATACTAAAAATGCATATGATAATCGCATACAATTTATCTGCATTGTGCACATTTCAAAAACCGGCTATTAGAACAGTTAGATAGGTTACAGGAAAGCGAATCACTTGTTGCAAAAGTGAAAAAACCTCTTTCACCGAGTAAAATAAAGGTTTTTCATCGCAATTAAAGTCCAGAGGAAACCCAGGAATCTTGCTTCATCAGTTTGAAAATCGCAGAGAGTCGGTTATGTAGCAACGAGAGTAGTGGATAACTAAAACTTAACGCTTTTATTTCCAAGATGGCCGCCAAGATGGCCGACAAAACAACCCCCCCACCCCCAAAAATATTTTTCAAAAACAAAATTTTTGTCCTTGGAAAAAATACGCAAAATTTTTTAATTTAAATCTCAAATTTCACATTGAAGATGCTCTTTGACCTCGACGCCTGACACCTGTCCACAGCCACTAAGCCTCGGTCTATACTCCCAACAAGTTTGGTCACGATCGGACAAGGTCGAACCGAGATATCGGCGGTAATATGTGACCCCACCAAATACTTTTGGTGTCATTTTTTTCGTTTTTCATTTTTTCGACGTTTAAAATGCTAATTAGTTATTTGCGAGATGGGGAAACGAATTCGCGACCTTCGCTTTATATCCTTGGCGGTTTTGGCCCCACCCAAAATACTTTAAATAATTAAACTAATATAAATAAGTTTTCATTTTTTCGCAAATATTTTATTATTTTAAAAACAATAATAGTTTAAGTAATCAAAAACACAATTAGTTATTATAATTAACTATGATATTTCAATATATTTTTTTAAACACTTAACAAAATATGAAACACTACAAATAAAACTAAAATCTAACAAATTAAATTAATAAATAATAAAGAATTAAAGAAGGTTGTATAAATAATTTGAAGGCTGAAAAATATAAAAAACACAATGTTAAAAATATTTTAAGTGTATAATTAAAAATAATTATAATTACATCAATTCGTAGAAGGTATTTTTCCTCTTCGATACAAAATGACATGTTGGGTTGGAAATTCGGGCTAGAATTTATAAATATAAATAAATTAACCTATTAAAAAAATGAATATATCTAAATAAATATTTACCACAAGAATTATTTTTGTTGCTCTAACATCGCACGAATAAAACAATGGTTTTGGTCTTAATCGCTTCGGAAGTATATAGTTCGAGAATGTCTGAATTAAAACAGATCGAACGGTATGTTGTACAATGTCAACATGATGAATTTGATCTAACACATGAAGTTCAGACTCAAAATGATTTAAATTCTTGTGATTCCACCACGAAATTTGACGGAGTATTACAAAGATTATACATTCTTACTACTCGAAAAGAGAGAAATTTTAAAGATCGTGGCAAAGAAAGTACAGGCTTTAGATGTAATTCACCAGACATCTTAATTCTAGATTTCTTTTGGTAAAATCCTTTACATTGAGATTTTATAGTTTAAGCCTGACATATATTTTTAAAATTTAAAAATATTGTCTTAGGGAATAATTATTAATTTTTTAATACAACTAAGGTTAACTAATTATCCCTATCCTTCTTAAACAAGTTTTTATAAATTAATAAAAACAATTATATTCAATTTTTAAAAACAACCTAGTACAAAATGTACTTATACAATTTTCAGTTAATATACTAATCAATTACCAAAAAAAAATCATAAAACATTAAAGTTTAACCGATATTAGTAAAAAAAGTACATAGAGTACATGAAAAAAATTAAAAAGAATAATAAATAACCAATGGGTTGTTTGAAACGAGCGATAGATTGTATCCCAGATGAACTTTGTTGAAATCGGTTTTAAACAAGAAATTTTCAAGAAATTTTTTAAATAATCATTATAATAATAATAATAATAATAATAATAAATATAAAAAACTAACATTAATAAAAAAAACAAAAAGATATTTATATCAGACAATTAATTTAACCAAAAAAAATTGATACCTGACAAAAAAGATAAGAATATCATTTCTTGAAAACTTATTGGATAAAAAAGATGAAAACAAAGAATGTTTGCTATAGAAAAGAAATGTTAATAATCTCAGGTAGACTTTTAAGGTTTCGGTTAGGCTCAAGGGTATATAGCGCAAGAGATGAAAAAGCAAAGAGATTAATAATAATAATAATAATAATAATAGAAAAACATCAAATCTAGTACAAAGCGTACTAATCAAATTTCAGTTAATATCTAATACTATAAATTAAATTAATAAAGCTAGTTAAAAAAGAAAAAATAGAGTATGAACCATTAAAAAGAACCTCCACCGCCTGAATTAAATTAATAAAGCTAGTTGATTTGGAAAACATGTTTAAAAAAATCTTAAACTTTTTAAAATAAGAACATTTAAAATAAAAAATATAAAACATTTCAAAAATTATCACTTTCACCAAATAAAAAAACAATTAAAAATAAAAAAACACAAATATAGTCTTTAAATAAAATAGTCTGTTGAACAATTCTAGAATTTTATAAGATTTGAGTCCTATTTCAAAAAATAAATAGTTTTAGTTTTTAAAATAAATAAAAAAATATTGTAAATACCTTGAGTCGTAGTTGAAAAAGTTGCCGACGATCATTTAAATTTTGATCTGTTCGAGATAATTTGCGACTAAATAAAAATATTTATTTTAATTATTGTAATTATTTTTTAAAATTAAGTATTCCTTACTCTAAAGTTGTAACTATTTTAACTTCCTGTTTATCCAAATCATTAATAAAAAATAAAACTATCATTCCTATCTCCAAACGGATGGTATATCTCGTTAGGCAAAAGGTCACGTTGAAGGCTCCTACGAATTTTGTGTTGGCGAAACCATGGGATCTTATTTAAATTTTGATATATGCGCATATGTTTTCCAATTAAGCGTAAAATTTCGTAAGAAAACCAGCCTTCAAGAGTGGATTGAGTGTGGAACAATAAGCCGTCAAACTCAAAAGCCTCGTGGGGACAGACAAAATTAATAGAATGAACGTCAAATAGACAAGAATTGTTATTGATTCTTCTAGAAAAAACCGAAGCGAAAACAGCTGGCGATAATTTGAAAGAATTTTTTATAAAGGGACAGGCAAAAACAATTTTTTTAAAGGGTTCTATTAATGCTTTACACTAAAGAAAGACAGTTCTCATACAGTAATTTTCAACTCGAATTGAAATATCGTTAATTTTAAAAAGGTTATAATTCCTAACTTTACGTAAAGCTAAATATTTTAGTGAAAAAGGGTTAATAGCGACAGGATGAGAAATCTTACCAGAAAAAGTCAAAACGTCGCGAGAGCCCATGGTTTATAAAAGGAACACGGTGAAAGACAGTCTTTTTATAAGAAAAATTTCAGAATATTTAATTTTTACATCCTGATTTTAACCTGTTTTAAAATCAAGTCAAAAGACAATTTTTTATCAAATTCACCCTGCAGAAATATAATTTTATCCCTTCGTTTAAATTTTATACCTCGCAGAAATATATTTCTTCCCATAGAATTTTAAAACATCTAACCCTGTAATTAACAAAATTCTTACATCTATAATCGATTTTTAAAGCAAAAAATATTAAAACTCTTAGGGCGTTGTCTTTTTTGTCACGAAATTAAATATAAAGTCCTATAAAAAAATAATTAATAATTTTATAGTTTTATACATGTCTACATATTTAAAATGTTATTCACAAACAATTTTAAATACCGTTTACATACTGATAAATTATAACTAGGTTCTATCCTTGTAGTATTAATCACTTTAATATTCAAGGTTTTATATTTTGAAAAAAATTAATGAAAAATACATTTGGTATAAAAAGGCAAAATTTTACTATTGAATCATAACAGGCTAAAATGGCTTCCACAAGTAATAGTCAAATCTCCGCGAGTCAGGTAGTTTCAGTTTTTGATAGGCCCGAAGAGGAGATGTTATTAGAGTCGGACGAATCGGATGGGGACTATATTCAAGAGGTCCGTAGAATGTCAAACATCGAAGAAGTTGGAATCGAACAATCAGTGAAAGTCAAGAAAGGTGGAGTGTCTTACGAAACTAAAACTCCGAGAAAAAAAGCGAGCGACAAGGGGGTATATCTAGATATTCAGATATATTCATATAAAAACATCAAACATCTTCCCCAAGATGAACTCTGGAAGGGTGATTATAAAAGGGTGAAATTCTTTGCTAACACCCTATCCATGGATGTTATTCGAATCATAAACTCAACAAACAGGCTGAAAAAATTAATCGAGCAGACGGAAGGAAAAATTGTTGTTCCACATACGAAGGCAAGTTAAACTCATTAATTAATTATTCGTAATAGTAATTAGAATAATATTTTAGACCTGGAAACGAAATTAGAACATGGAAGACTCCAATGATTACTATTCGGACAGTGAATTAGACTTTTCATCTTTAAACAGTTTTAATTATAAAAAGTTTTATAAAATTAAAAAATTAAGCCCTAGAAATTCAAAAAAGTGGAAATGTAAACAATTGGATATTGATCTAGAACTAATAGATTTAAACGAAATCCCCACACATTTATTTTTTACAGTATTTGAAAAGATTCTGTCCAAAATTATCAAATACGTAAGACAACAAGCACCCGGTTTCGATTTCCTCAGATTTGCAATTCAATCGGAAAATTTAGAACATCCAATTAACATTAAATTTATTAAAATTGATCAGTTAACTGTTTCTCGAATATTTAACCATATAGCTCGCGTTGCTCAATCGAAAAAAGGTTTCTTACTTGATGGAGAAATTAAATTTTCAAATTTATTTCAAGGGTTTTCCCCCTACAGAGAACAAAATTCTACTTGTAAAAATTGGCACGCACGTTCATTTAGCTAAAAATCTACATTCCATTTGGGGTGGGGTAGCTTCGTGCTTAGACTGTGAATAATTTTTTTATTCAACCACACATAGAAACAAACACCACTGTTTTTCTGCTTCAAATATAAAATGTAAAAGGTGTTTAGGTCGAGATTTTCACGAAATTTTAGAAATTCCTTCAATTCGTTGTAAACTTTGCAATAGATATTTAAAACAAGGGGAATGTTACAGTTTTCACCTTAAAAATGAAACTTGCAAGCTTTTCTACAGATGTGAAAAATGCTGTGTTCAATTTGAAACTTCAATAACTCACAAATGTGAAACAGCTTGCGAGTCTTGTAAAATTGATCGTCCTCCAAACCAACATTATGTTAAACAGTCGACATTTAAAAAAGAACCACGATCCTATGTATATTTCGATATTGAGACTATAATCGAGAATAATATACATAAACCTGTTCTGCTAGTGGCCCAAAGTGAAATTTTAAATCAGCCTGTAGAAATCACGGTTTTTGAAGGACAATATTGTGTAAATAACTTTCTTAATTTTTTGTTTCAACATGAAACTATTTTACTTACGGATGGAAAACGGAAGAGAAAAACAATTAGGCCGAAATTTACCAACCTCATCGTAGTGGCCCATAATCTAAGATCTTTCGACGGAATGTTTATTATTTCTAAATTAATTAATCATGTCATTCCCGAGGTTATTTACGATGGAGCCAAGATACTTACTATTTATATTAAAGGGGTAGACATTCGTTTTGTAGATTCTTTGAATTATGTTAGTGGTCCATTAAGACATTTTCCTAAAATGTTTTCTTTGCCTCAATCTAAAGGATATTTTCCCTATATTTTTTGGACGAAAGACACTTTGAACTATTCAGGTAAAATCCCGGACGAAAAATACTTTGAGCCCAATAAAATGAAAGAATTTGAATACCGAGAATTTAAAAATTGGTATTCACACAAACAGCTCGAACCGGTCTATTGTATTAAATCAGAATCCAGAGCTTATTGTCTTTTAGATTGTAATTTATTACGCTTAGCTATGCAGAAATTTCGCATCTTATATAAAGAACTAATTGAAATTAATATCAGTAATTATGGGGGTATTTCTCTTTCTGGGGCACTTAATAATGTTTTTATTGACAAGTTTTTAGAACCATATACCTTATGTACTATTCCGGCTATCGGTTTGGCAAGTAGACAGAATCAAAGCGAGATTGCATTAAAATATTTATCTTGGTATGAGAAGGAAAATAATTTAATTTTGCAAACGGTCAGAAGTTCAGGGGGAGAACAGGCAGTAGGTCCGTATTTCGTAGATGGCTACTGTGAAAATCCGGCCATAGTAATTGATGTAATGGGTGATTTCTGGCACGGTTGTCCAAAGCATTTTTCTGGCTCGAGCTTTAACACAGTTTTAGGAAAAACATTCAAAGAAATTAGAGAAAGAGAATTAGATCGAAAAGAATTTATTGAACAAAATTTACCAAACCACACATATATTCAAATTTTTGAATGTGAAATATTAGACTTGTTGAGAAAAAATGCCGAGGCGAAATCTTTTTTTAATACAATTAAAATTATTCCTAAAATTAACCCTAGAGATTCGCTAGTGGGTGGCCGTGTAGAAACAATTAAGCTGTACCATGAAGTTGAACCCTTACTTGGAGAACAAATCAGATATTTTGACTTTTGTAGTCTGTATGCGTATTGCTTACAAAAAATGGAGTACGGTTGTAAAAATGTTAAAGTTATCACACACAACTTTGATTATGCACCGGACGCGTATTTTGGAATAATTAGCTGTCGAATCCTCCCCCCCAGAGACCTCTACTTACCCGTTCTTCCCTATCGATTTAATAAAAAACTTTATTATCCTTTATGCGGAAGTTGTGTGATAAATAATGATGACAAATGTACCCATAGTATTGACGAACGAGCTATAACGGTAGTCTTACCCTCGGTGGAAATCTACTACTCAATAAAAGAGTGTAACTACAAACTGTTAGAAATTTTCGAAGTGTACCATTACAATATTACAACCAATTTTTTCAAACCATATATTGACATTTTTTTTAGAGCAAAAGTTAAAAATTCAGGATTTCCACCCAATATTAAAACATATCAAGAGCAAAAAGAGTATTTAGACGCGATATACGAAGCTGATGGAGTAAGGTTAGAGCCTGAGGAAATTGTTGATAACCCATCCTTAAGAACTTCCGCGAAATTGGCGCAAAATTCGTTATATGGCAGAATGGCGTTAAGAATGGATAAATCATCAATTATACATAGATACTCCCAATTAACCGAGATTATAGCAGACACATCGAATAAATTAACAGACTTTCATTTAATCAACAACGATGTTGCTATGGTAAGCTATAAAAAAAAGTGAGCTAGCCCCAACATTTTCAAAAGGTAATGTTATTGTTGCTTCGTTTGTCACCAGTTACGGGCGTATTCATCTGCATAAGTTAATTAATAAGTTGGGAAAGCGTGTAATTTATTATGACACTGACGGAGTAAAATTTACACATCAACCAAACGAGTGGCTACCCCCCTTGGTGGTAATTTAGGTGAACTTACGTGCGAGACTCCGAATTCATATATCACAAAATTCGTATCAACTGGACCAAAAAGCTACAGCTATAAACTTGAAAATAATCAGACAATTATAAAACTTAAAGGAATAACTCTTACCAGGGAGAATTCAGAAATCATACATTTCGATTCTTTTAAACAAATGATTTTTGTACCAAATACCGAGTTTAAGGTGAAAATTCCCTTTAACGTAATAAAAGATAAGTACAAAATGCTTTTACGTGTTGGCAACTTAAGTAAAACTTTCAAAAAGACTTTTTGTAAACGTGTGCTACAAGAGAATATTTCTAGTGTACCCTACGGCTATTTAGAATGTGAAAATGGCGAATTGTAAAATAAAGTTGTCTTTTAATTATAAATCTAAAAAACATGTAACAAAAAAACTTGCAAAACAGGTGTCATTTAACAACATAGTTATCGTTAATGAAATCTCTTCCGAAAATCGAGTAAATACTTTATTTTTAAATAACCTAAGATTTAAACTTTTAACTTCCAAAATTGAATTTTTACTAAAAAACGGGAATTAATAATTTTTTTGGTGAAGGAGATGTTATGATTTATTTTTATTCAAAAATGTTATTTTTGTATGTTATTATGAAGTTTATATAACTGGTGAAGGAATGTTTTTGATAAGAAACATTATTCTTTAATAAAATAATTTTTTAAATTTAAAAATGTGTTTGTTTATTTTTTCATATATTCTATAAATCAGTCAATTTACTAACAAAATACGTAGTATGTTGTCTTTGTTTAAACAGTAATGTCTTATATAAAATTTCTTTCACTATTTCGAATGATGGTGTCAAGCCCTACTATGTCGGGCAACTCATCATGGACGAACTCACTAATTAGATGGAGGAATGAATTAATTGATAAACCTCCAATTAAAATTATTTATTGTTATTCGGTTGGGCAATCAGGTTACCACGATTTATCTCAGTTTTTAACCGATATAGAGTTTATTCAAGGACTTCCTCCAATGGACAGCGAGTTCTGGGAATCAAATAGAAATTCTTTACTTATTATTGATGACTTAGCAGAAGAACTTTACAAAAATGATCAAATTGCTAAATTGGTTACCGTAGACAGTCATCATTATGAAATTTCAGTCGTATTAATCTCACAAACCCTATTTCCTCGAGGCAAACAATCTCGTTTAATCTCTCTTAATATGTCATATCTAAATCTGTTTAAATCTCCTCGAGATCTAAGTCAAATCCAATATCTGTCCAATCAAATATCTCCAAATAATACAAAAATAATTAAAATATCCTACGATATGGCTACTAGAGAAACTTACAATTCACTATTTATAGACACATCTGTAACCACTCCAGATAGCTTACGATTAAGATCGTACACATTTAATCAAATCGGACCACAAATGGTAGTTTATTCCAATAATAAATAATTTACTATATTATTAGCAACTTCATTAAAGAAAATGGCACCAAAAAAGACAGTACGTAAAAAAACGACTCCTATTGCAAATCCCTCTGACAGGTTTAAAACACACTATCCATATTTAAATTTATTGTATAAATCTAAAGGAGGGATACGTAAAAATTTATTAGCTAACAGTTCTCCAACGCAATTAAAAGCCTTACAGACCGTTTGTAAAAACTTGAAAGGGGGTGGAATTATATTATCTAAAGCCAAAAAAAACAACTTTCTAAATATAAAAAAACAATACGGTTCTTAGCCAGTCCGAAAATTTCGCAAAAAAAAGCGTGCTCTAATAATTCAGAAAGGTACGGGATTATTCATACCGGCTTTATTAGGATCTATTGTTCCTTTAATTGCCAATTTATTCAATAAAAGATAAAATGAAAAAAATGATTTTAGTTCCCGCATCGAGTGTCGGACAAATATCTCAAGAAAATAAACAGCTTGTTTCTCCCCAGGAAACGTATTATAACTTATTAGATAATAAGATGCAAAATATATTAACTTCTAATTTAAACAGCCGCTCTAAATTACGAGAATTTCTAAAAATACTGAGCGAGGCCCGGGAAATGAGGAAAGCGATACCGGTACCTAAGGTTGAAAATACAAACCTTCAAGCACCCGTACCTGTTGGCTCATTAAATTCCCCGTTCACCTCGCAAATTTATTCACCCTTCAAAACGCCCGAGGGAGTTAACGCTGGCGACGCTGCAGAGCTGCGTTTAAATACTATGACACGCAAAATGAAAGACTATCTCAGCGAGAGAGAAAACGAGCAGAGTAGAAAATTCCCGAGTCTCTTAAAGACTGTAGAATCTGGGAAACGGAAAGCATCTCCGCCGATTGTTAAGCAACAGAAGACAATTACTGATGATAGAATGCATAAACGATTAAATCGAGAAAATGAAATATTTGAAGAATACTTAGAAAATACCGATATTGGAAGTCAATTACACAAGGAAGATGATTGGGATCGAGAGCTATCTTTGGAGGAGGGTGCTGTTGGTGGGGTTCCAATATCACCGCAAAAAAAATTAAAATTACCATCCCCTAAAAAATCGCCAAGGCCTAAAAGACAGACCCGCCCTCCTTCTCGTTGGCAAGAATAATAAAAATGTGTAAAAATAATTATGTGTGAAATAAATAAACATTTTTTTATTTTAAACAAATCGATTTATTTTGTTTCCACTCTTTCATCAAATGAATACATATATTCAACAACGCTAAACTATCATTTCTTTTTAAATCGAAATTATACAATTCGTTAATTATTTTACTGTAAGAAATCCCCACACATCTCGAGGTTATAAAATAAATTACATGAGGTCCGCAGTTTTGGCTTTTATTTGATTGAAATTTATGAGTATTGAATTGAATACGCTTGCTATATCGCTCTAGCAAAAATCCATAGTCACTGTGATCTTCCTAGAGAACAAAAAAAGTCCAGAATGTCGCCCGATTTGTAAACAGCCGTCCAATGAGAGCCTGGAAGCGTATCAGGATCGGTGTTGATTACGAAACAATATGATTTTTTTTAATTGGAACTTTTGGTAATCTATTAGCGGGAAACACTCCGATAAATTTATCTTTCGAGCGGGGGTCACACTTAAGTATAGCTTGGATTTGATTAGTGTTCATCTTTCACGTCACTGTCAAAATGCATAATTTCTCATATTGATCTTTTGTTAAGTTGATTCCCCTGATAGATGGTTTCAAACTCCCGTCTTCTTTTTTAAAATGTCGCACGTCGAAAGTCTCGTTACATTTTACGAGGTACGTGTCTCTTCCTAGATCGTAGGCTTTGTCACAAACTCCAATATCTAAGCTGTATTCGGGACTTCTTTTTTTAAATTTCATCGCGGATGTTACTATTGTTGCACTCACGCCAAATATTACAATCGCGAGACCCAGGAGAATGTGTACTTCACCCATGGTTAACAAAATGTTGAATAAAGACTTTAGCGCTCTACACTTGAATTTTAACTATTTCTTGAGCGTAAAAAGCTCCTTTAATTATATTGCCGGTTAAATCTTTCACAATATACATACAGGGATCTCTTGTAATTACTCTATGAATTTCAAATATTTCGGCTGTAAACGTTCCTCTGTATGCTTTATCAAATGTTGTTTTTGCAACGGCTAATCGAACTTTATCCCCAATTTTTAAATTTGGCTTTCCAATCATACTAAGTTTGCCATAGTTTTTTTCCCAAATTGCCGATTCATTGTTTTTATTGACATCTTTAGGGGCGATTCCCGTTGTAGAATGTTTTCGAGCGTTATAAGATTTTGCAATTAATGGTAGTTTATTAAGATACTGTAAATCGCCGGTCTTGGTAATTATTTTAAAATTTTAGATTTTACCGTGCGAACGAGTCTCTCAACCATAGAAGCCTTTTTCTCAGAGTACGTGAGGTAATGGTGGATGTTATAACGCTTTAAGAGAGCGCGAAATGGGGCGTTTCGAAATTCTGTCCCTGCGTCGGTACATAAATTAAGGGGTACCCGTTTTTTGAAAATCTCTCTAAAGGCCTTCACAATCTCGCTCGAGGTTTTATTTTTAATTGGCAGAATAAAAACGAATTTGCTTAAGATATCCTGAACTAATAACGTATAGCGGTAATTTTTATTAAAAGTTTGTAAAATAGGGAGGTCTAATAAATCGGCCATAAATGTCTCATCAATCGTCGTTACATATAATTTGGTACGTTTAAAATTTAACCTCCAAGCTCTGTGTTGTGTGTAAGTTGGTTGTTTACTGAGAAAATTTTTAATTTCTTTTTCCGAAATTTTGGGAAATTTTTTTCTTAAAGTAACACTGTCAGAATAACTGTATGGGCTTTCAACATCGTAATAAACTTTACTTAATTGTTTGTATGTTTTTGACAACACCATCTTTAAATGTATGAATAGAAATAATAAAAACAGATTATAGTAAAAGTTTTTATTTTAATAAATTAAATCACATTTTAAGTTTGACACATTTTGAACAATATCAAAATATAATTGACTTTCTACTATTAAGGGGTCAAGACCAAATTCCTTTTGGAATCTAACAACAATATGATCGTAGTTTAATTGGGGGATAGCTATTAATATCATATTTTCCACTCGGTCTTCAAAATTTGTGCTAAATCCTAGTTTACAAGAGACATCGTGAGCAATCGAAGATTTACAATGCGGATTCTCACAATTTTCGGTAATTTCAAACATTTTATCCGTGAGCTCATGTACAATTATGTCACGCATAATATTTTTTGCCGACAAAATTAAATTAATCTCCTGATCGATTGTATGTTTATAATGTTTTAATCTTTTCCACCCTGCTTGGTTGAGATTAAAACCATAATTTGTTGAATAAAAAAGATGATACAAATGGTTTTTTCCTATGGTACAAGCGCGTACATCCACGAGTTTTTCCTTTTGTCCCTTGAAACAGTCGATTTTTATCTTTGAACCTTCAAGAGGAAGCCAGGTGTGAAAACTAGCAACTTGGTCTTCAAAAAAATCAGTTATTTCCTTTTCGAATGTGAATAGAGATTGCCAGGCTTCCAAATTCAGTTCAAATTCGGCGCAAGTGTCTAGTCGGTAAATTTTGATGGATGGATTGACATAACCTATCACCGATACTTCTTGTTTAGGTGAGAGACTGTGAGTTCGAGACATCTTTACCACTACGATTTCGCGAAACAACTAACCAATCTTTGCCCTCGTTGATTGATTTTATTCCGTAATATACGTAACTTGACGCTCTTGGTTAATGACAAATCGGTTTTCGTATTCTCCAATAATAATTATGTTTTGAATATTAGTTAAGGGGGAAGAAAACTTCATTACCATCCGTAAACTACCATTTCGTTGAATTGAGAGATTGTTAGAGTTTGCCGAAGAGTCGTAAGTTAAATCAAATGCGAATAATGTATTACCGTTTTTATAATTTTCGTAATCAATACAATTACCAGAGTTATTTCCAATTAAATCCATTGCCGAGAATAGTGAATAATATGACCTAGTGTAGAGATTTTTATTAAAATCTGGAGTTAGAGCAGTTTCTGGTATATTCTGGTCGTCTAATGAAAGTTGTAAGAACGAGAGATTATTATGGTTAAATTGAAAGGGATTTTCTCGACTAGATCCATTGTAAGTAGAATTATTTACCATTCCGATTATTACCCGATTTGGAATTTTACCTAAAAAAATATTTGACTTCACGAAATCGCTAGCGCCTGCTGAGATTGTTAGAGTTTTAACAACAGTTTGTGTTAGATCGTACAAAGCTCTCTGTTTTTGCAGTATGACATTATGTGCCAGCTGTAGATCTGGATTTACGAGAATATGTTTAGCCGTAAGAACCGCTTCTTCGATACATAATCTATATTTGATATTAACATCTTCTTGTGAAATAATTATAAATTCATCGGAATTTTTCAAGAGTCGAATTCTTAAATTCACTTTGTTTAAGAGAAATTTGTCTATTTTACAAGAGTCTACATGAAGTCTACCCATATATTCACAAACTTTCGACCCCGCAATATCTTTACTTCTTTTTAAAATTCCATTATTTTTTTTATCCTTATGAACATCGTCAAACGCTAGGGCTGGGTCGCAAAACCCGTCTTCGTAATAACCCTCGGCGGTTTTGTAAGATTGTTTGGCTCCCTTATCAAAATTTAAAACTGTTGCTAAATATGCTAAATATGGGTAGCAGTTGTTGCTAGATTGTACTAAAGTCTCATTCATAAACACGTCTATTTGGCTAAAAATAGAATGCAATGGAAGATTACATAGTGATACTTTTTTTTCGGCTGCTGGAATATCTATTAAAACACCGTTTTGTTCTTTTTTAACCCGAATTCGAATTTTAAGCATCAAGTTTGTCATGTCAATATAATAATCTCCCCCGGGGATAGAAAAATCAATCTGTGTAGCATTAGACAAGGGAGCTATAGGGAAATAGTCTACAAATTTATTCCCCTCAATATTGCCATTAATCAGGGGTTCGTTAAAAAGTTCTAACTCTGAACACATAGATTCAAATTGAGGCATAATGCTTTAGTCAAGAAAATCGGTTTTTGTTCTCTTGCGTTTTCTTTGATTATTGCGTAATTTTGATTTGCGCTTCTTTACTCTCCGAGCTCCAGAGCCTTTCTGTGTATTTAATATGGTATCACCGAGACTATTTAAAAGATTTGTTCCAGCAATTTTACTATTTTTTTTTAACGACTCCTTAAAATTTTGACCCGCAACAACATCGTCCATAATTCTCTTCCCCATAACCAACCCTTGAATACCGAGTGATTTAGCTACGGGTCGAAAAAGAGGTGTTACGAATCTTGCTAAACTTTTAAAAATTGACCCAAATCCACGACCAGTCTGATATTGGATTCCTCGAAAGACGTTATATCCGCGTCCTGTAGACTAAGCATCCAGTCTTTTAAATATTAATTTAATAATAGTCTTGCCTGTTTTATATGGCAGGAGTTCACCGTAATCCGACCTTAAAGAAATTTCTATAGTTTGTATTTGATCGTAGAGAACTGGAAAATAGTCTAAAAAATTAAATCTTTCAACCTGTGCTCGATTTTTATTTTCGTTTAATTTGATAATTCTCAGTTGGGGTGTATTAGTGTGGCCTGTAATTATAGGTTGTATAATATTTGTATAGACATAAATTCCAGATATTCCGTGGTTGAGATCTGCGGGGTACATACCTATTTCGTTAAAAAGAGGTCTTTCAATTTGATTGTTTGAAAAACCTAACATTTGCCCAAGTTTGGGGTTATCTATTGGAAAGGTTAAAAAACTGTTTCCACCCAAACCTTTAACTGAAACTGTCGAATCTGAATTAAAATTAAACTCGAATTTAGCCCAACTCTGATGTGGCAATGATTGTTTCATCGCAATTAAAATATCCTCAATAGTGTGGTAAACACCAGTTGGAATTCGACAATGGAATTTGTCTACAATATTTAGTTTATTATTTTTAACATGTTCGTAATTGTTGAAATCAATATCACGTTTTTGTCGTCGACTATTCTCAACTCTGTTTAAATCGTTTCGAAAAATTATAAAATTAGCCGTATTATCTAATTTGAAGTGGGTCTAATGCTTTGCTTTTATAAACTGAGGAGATATAATCTACTTTGTACTCAATTTGTAAGAGGTCTGCTAGAGGACCGAATATTTTAATTTCCAACCCACTCATTAACTCAATTTGAAAATAATAATTTCCATTTTCTTTGAAAATAAAAAATCCAGCCTTAAGTGAGATATGTGAATCAAAATATCTTTGAAGTTCATTCAAAATTTTGAAATGAAGAGATAACGGTATAAAATTCCCGCTTAAATCCTTATCAGACTCGTAATAGTTACGTTCAAACGTATAACTGTCATTTTCCCAGTTAGGAGCTTCAATTGGAAAATTTTTATTGTACCTAAAATCTATAACAGATTCCTCATCTGACATAAATTTTTCCTCATACACTTTTAAAGGATTTTTACTGCTAATTACACCATTTTGAAATTCTGGCGCGTTTATATTAAAAATATTGGCTAATCTCCCAGTGAAGGCAATTTGTAGATCTTTAGGGAATGAAATTCTTAAGTAATGACCTCGATTTATTTCTTCTATTGCGTAACTAATTTCGTACCGATTCAAAGGGGGGTAGTTACTAGTTAGTAGCTTGTTGAATCTCGTTTTTTAATTGCCCATGCAAAGATAATGGGATAATATTTCCAAAATCATCTCTCTGACCTTCAAATAAAAAAGGTTGGATAATTGATACGGAGTAAAAAGTCCAATCTTCCTGCTCAAATTGCGGTATTTTTGTAGTCTCAATACGTATGTCGATAAAATTGTTACGCGAATTAAAAGTAATATTATTTAAATTATTTAACGGTCCAAATTTTTGATTACCCGTAAAATAAGTGTCTGGTGGAATTTTAAAAAGGTCTGCTAATGGATTTTGAAATTTAATTTCCATCCCTACCGGTATTTATAAATTAAAATATAAATTATCTTCATCATCGGAAGATATCGCTGTTTTTAATCCATCAAACTGTCTTGGTTTACATCGTTCTAATAAATCGCGTATAATTAAGTGTAATGTGAACGGTTGAATTTCATTATTATATTGTCTTTCTCCCTCATATCTGCCCGCCTCAAACACAATTGCGTAATTATTCCATTGTATTTGTTTAATAACAGGCTGAGATGGTAGATTAATGGGTATTGGGAGAGAACTTGGTAATCTATTTTCTTCGGAAGGATTTAAAACTTTTGGTTGGTTGACGTCTCCATTAATATTTGGAATTAAAGGTTCTGTTGGTAAAATGTTGTTTAGATTTTCTTTTGGTTTCAAATTTGACTTTTCTTCTAAATTTGTTTTTGGTTCAAGTTTTGGTTTTTCCTCTTGTTTCACTTCTGGTTTTAGTTTCGGTTTCTTGTTAATTTTCTGTTTTTTTCTCCTGGGTTGTGATTGTATTTCTTCCACGGGAATTTGTCGTGGTAAATATTTTTGTTGATATTTATTCACAACTAACGCTTTTTTAATTCGTACTTCTATAAAATTTGTTGCGTAAGTTAAAGAAATAGTTTTGGCGTGATTCGAGAGAGGATAATTAGAAAGATAATCACTGTCGACAAAATGATTTTCTCGAAATTCCAGAACAGACGCTAGGGCGATGCTTGAGGTATTCTTACTTGCACATCTTTTTGTAACTGTATTTTTAATTTTGAACTGTCTTCGTTTTCATCTGCTTTTACCGTATTCATATGTATTTTTCCTTTGAGTGTTTGATTGGCCTCAATAGTTTTAGCAAACTCGTTGAGTATATTATTTTGGAGAGATGTTGGAATATTATTCTTATTTCTGTCTAGATCACCCTCGTAACGTTTGGGTGGAATTTCAATTTTAATATAATCCCATTGATTTTCTTCGGGTGAAATAACATCTGACACGTGCCCTACTTGGAAATGCGAATACTCATTTGTTATATTCGAATAAGTTTCAGGAAGAATTATTTCTGCTAATGCACAAGCCCATTTTTCATTGTTAAAATTTAATGGGTTTGATAATTGTACTTTAAAGCTAGAAGGTGTATTTTCCGGGTAAATATCGGGTGATGCGTTCGAAGGTAGAAATACTACGAAACTTGACATCTTTATAATGACAGTTTCAGTTGGGCGACATCTCGTTTTATACTAATAAAAGATTTAGCGTGATAGATCGAAAGGATTGGGATTTGAACTTGAGACTGTTTGAATAACATCCTGCAACGCTACCGATCTACGACGCTAAACCTTAACATGAAAGAGTTAAAATATCTATTTTACGTAGGAAAAATAATCACAATATATTAGAAAACATATTTATTCACATATTTTCAATCATTTGACAAGTTTGTTCAAGATTTTCCAAAACCTCAATGGGTGTTTCAACTTGATTAAGAGTTAAAATTTGATTATTTTTACAATATTCTTGAAAAAAAATAATAGCTTCCATCTGCTCATCAGATGGCATGACAAAGTCCGGTGGAAATACAATATTTGATTTCATTGTTGAATTTAAAGTTTCTTCACTCTTAATACCAGTTGTCTTTTTTTTACGATGAATTTTCTTTGGAGTTCCAGTACCATTAACAAACTTGTCGAGCCATTCTTGATGTTTTACGTTAAACTCGTTCAAATAATCAATAATTTGATCGTCTAATATTTCTTCTTTGGTTGTATATTCTGGTTTCTTTGAATGAAGACAATCGCAAACATCAATACGAATTTGATTTTTATAACTACTCGATAAGTGATCCATTAAGTGTTGCTTAAAAATTGTCTTGTCAAGATATTGTTCTTGACAAATCCAGCATTTAACACTAAAGTTTAAATTATCAAAGAAATTAAAAGCGTGTTCGCGACATGGCTCATTATAATAACAAGGATTCTCGTTAGGCGATTTGCATTTAATTTCTGGTTTCCCCATAAATAACTTCATTTTTTTAACCTTTAAAGAGCTCGATTTTTGAGACGTCTTACGCTTACACATATCCTTTGACTTTTAAATGTAAAAACAATTATTATTTATAGAAATAGCTACTATCTCAAGTTTAGACACGTTTATTAGCTGTTTAAAGTATTTTGGGTGGGGCCAAAACCGCCAAGGATATAAAGCGAAGGTCGCGAATTCGTTTCCCCATCTCGCAAATAACTAATTAGCGTTTTAAACGGCGAAAAAACGAAAAACGAAAAAAATGACACCAAAAGTAAATAAGTGAAAGTATTTGGTGAGGTCACATATTACCGCCGATATCTCGGTTCAACCTTGTCCGATCGTGACCAAACTTGTTGGGAGTATAGACCGAGGCTTAGTGGTTGTGGACAAGTGTCAGGCGTCGAGGTCAAAGAGCATCTTCAAGGTGAAATTTGAGATTTAAATTAAAAACTTTTGAGTATTTTTTCCAAGGACAAAAATTTTGTTTTTGAAAAATATTTTTGGGGGTGGGGGGGTTGTTTTGTCGGCCATCTTGGAAATTAAAGCGTTAAGTTTTAGTTATCCACTACTAACGAGTGCAATCTAATCTTATTTCTTGATATGATCTCATCCCCAGGAATTTCAGCTCTAAAGTCAAGTGTAGCTGTCGAATATATTTATTTGGCGAAATATTTTGATTGCCGGTGAAACGTACTTGTATCTAGGAGCTGGATAATTTACGTTGTTTTCTCAGGTATTATTTTTAATTGACATTTTAGGTATCCATTAATACCGAATCGTTTATCATATATTGAAGTGTTGGTCCGCCCTGGCCACAGGACTCAATTGACCAGAGCGTTTCAGGAGACATAGATATACGGCCGACTACATTTTCAGCCATATTGATTAGGTATTGCACGGTGTACGAATGGGTCACTAGATTTATCGGAGATCTGGCATATCCTAATGTCAGTTTCTCTCCCTTGTGGGACAGTGTGTGGCCTGCTGTAAGCTCATAAAAAAAGGGCTTGATCCGTATTGAGAACAAAATCTGGGTTGTATTTTGGTGAAATTTCATTTATTGAATTTTGGAACTCTGTGGCAGATTCTGAAATAACATTTATCTACTCTTATTTGGCGTCTATTTACGAGATTGGTGACCTTTCGGCTTGATATGTCATGTCTATTTTTAAAATTTAACACCCAGTGCACACTTACTCCAAAGGTTCGAGAGGCTTGAATAGCCCACTATTTCCATCTTACTTCCTGGAATCTATCAAGAGTGACCTTGTCGATGAAGGCATATTTATCGTATTGCGTGCCACCAGAAGCCACTTGATCTTTCCACCTCTTTACGCAATGTTTGTGTTTAAGTTCTTTGCAGCCTTTGGTTTGCAGGGTTTTAAAAGAGATTACCGAATTGGAGCCTTTAAGCCTCCAATTCGGTAATCTCTTTTAAAATATGCTCTTTTCTTTAAATTGGGAAATTATTCGATAATTAGGATTTAACTTCAATGCCCTGATCATTTACTAATGTCCAAGGGCTATTCCAAGAGCTGTGACTACTATTTAACGTTTGGGAGCATCCAGGCGAAGAAAATTTGATGATATTCTGTACCGTCATATTAAAAAAAACGAGTTATAGAATGAATACCATAGTCGCTAAGATAACATTTTGGAAGTTAGTAGAAGTTCTCTGATTTGACTGGGTCGGTCTAGCTTCCAATTTTGACCACTCCCGCCTTTGACTCTTTTCAATTTTGTCGCTGCTAAGTGGTTTGTTTATTAAAATTCTAGGGGTCTTAAATAAAGAACGCTAATAGGTTATATTCCCTTTAAGAGTCACTTAGCTAATAACAAGAATGGAAAGTACCCTATTTAATGACCTCTTTTTGATCAATAATAACTCATCTACCGGACGGCAAAGCTATTGATTTAAATGTGAAGGGGAACACTATACTAATTGAAAACAAGTTGCAAAAATTAAAGCCTCTCGATTTTTTTAAAAGGACTTTAATCTACCACTTCGCAAGGTGGTCTTTGTGTAAGTCCCCTACAATTTTCGGAATTTTCTTTAAAAACAGCACTTAGCAGTGCCAAAGGTGGTAGCGGCCAACGTAAAAAGCTTAACCAAAGACCAAACGTCTATTTTATATATTATACTTGATATAAAAGAGACAGTTGCAATTTGACTTGAAGAATACAAACTAAGCTAATTGATAGTTTAATAATTCATTTAACGATTTGCTTTCCAAAAATGTAGCTAACTTCAAAAAAATATCAGTGGGGTCAATCCATGTCAAATCATCCAAGTTCCCCACGCCACCCCCTCCGATATTAGTGAAACTTTCACCAAATTTAATTTCCGCCTGTTTAGTAAGAAATCCAAACTCTCAGCTCCGTATTCCATATAGCCAAAAGTAAACTTGGGTCCCACCGCACGACGTCTTATTTGAGGGGTAAAAATTTTGGGCTTCGGAAATGACTTCCCCCTCGCCTCTTTACAGGGACACAAAGGTATCGGTTGTACTCCGCCACGATGAAAAATAGTTCTCTATAAAATACGTGTATATATAACTTTTGCTTTCGATAATTTGGTTAATTTAGTTCCTAAATAAAGTAGATATATGAGAGAAACTAAAATGCGACATTTTAAAAATAATAACACGACTTTTGAAAAGAAATAAACCGTAACTAGAATAACGCTCACTTAAATCGTGGAGAGCGTGGCGCCATCTAAGAGCAGAGATCGGGACTAATTGGTAAATCTACGATGTTAAGGCCTAACAATTTGCAAGTTTAACTGAAATAATAGCTATAGCTACGACCTTTTTTTCGTTAATTTTACAATTTATATAGTAATTATTAATTAAAATCAACCGTTATCGAAGGAAATAATGGTCAGCATTTGACAGAGAGACTATTTGAAATCGCGAGGCGGTGACATGGTTGCCAGGGAATAAAATCAAAATTTTCATCTTGAACGCGGACCGGAATACCACAAATGCACTACTTCGCGCGTAATGCGCTATCCTTATTGGTTAGAAATATCACGTGATCACTAGCTCTTTAAAAAGGGTGTCAAGCATGGTGGAAGGTAAAATCTGAAGGCAGTGATAGACCTTTTCCCCCTATTTACTTTTGATATAGCTCTAGAGATACCGGCTTTGAAATTTACCCCTGGACGCGGTCGAAATTTCAAACCTTTAAAAAATCACGTTTTCCAAGATGGCGGATTTTCCACCTATGACAGAACGCAGGGCGTAGATGACTACCCCAAGTAAAAGAGGGCCCCAACCTTTTTTCATTTAAGTCCATGTCAAATTTTATTTTTCCTATACTATTTTAAAGCTACTCTCCCGGGATCAAATTTTAAGGGGTTGGTTAAATATTATTTTTATTTAAATTATAATATTATTCATATTAAAAATACATAATTACATGAAACAATTTTAGTAGCTATCGAATTTGTAAAATTATTGTTAATATGTCAAAACATGATCAAAATCAGTTATATCTAAAAAGTTAAGGCGGTAGCTTAAATCTGCCCCAAGGTAAGGTAGAACTAAAAATAAAATATTTCAACGTTTGGACTACAGCAAAAAGGTTAAGGTATGAGTGTTATAACCTATAGGAAGCGTAATATTTGTATATATATTAACTAAATTTAGTCTTCTATCAATGGTTAATTGTAAATAGTAAATATTTTGGTTTTGCTTTAAAGTATTGAAATTTGAACAATAATATAAGTTTTGCCTTAAAAAAATCAATAGCCGAGTAAAGAATTAATTATTTTTCCTTCTCTTCTTTCATTTTTACGTGAAAGTTATTTTGAAAAAAGGGGCCATTAACTGGGCCTAACATGTTTAGTCATGTGATGTTTGTGCCGGCTATAACTGGCCAGGTACCGACATCTAACGGTTGAATTTTTCAACTATATTGAAAATGCAACTCTCTTTTGAAAAATCTTTTTCGCCTTGATCAGTAATAATATTTACAATTTTTACCCATATTTTTTCTAATAACATTAATAATACTAAATATATCGCACCAAGAGATGCATTAATATTTAAATTAATAAAAGTTGAAGAATGGCTCAAAATTGCGTAATTAAATGGTGTAAGAGTAAATACACAAAAGACCACACACACACACACACACACACCCACACACACACACACACACACACACACATGGACGATACCAGCCTATTATGACACGTTTACTAACGAACACGATTCATAAAAATGGAAGTGGGGAGTACTAGGCATGATTTCACTAGTTACGATGTCACTAGGTTAGAATAATAGACGGCCCAGCTTGATTATAAAGAATGGGGCGCCAATGCTTATTTTACTGGTCTGTTGAGTTACGATTTCCCGTGCTAAGTATTAATTGGTTTTTATTTTTGTTTTTAAATATTCATTTCCGGCAAAAAAATAATTACATCGCGTTCACCACGTCATTGTACACACTTTGGCGCGGAAAAAAAATGTTACGAGGGTTTTGTACTGAACAAATTCGAGAATACATATCACATAACTTTAGCTCCAAAAAAAGTTTTACTCCACTATATAAATTGTACATAATATTTATCCAAAAATAAATAACTCATTATACTAATATTAATATAATTGACGGTAATTATCACCAGAAATTACCCCCACCCCGCCCCAAGGTACAACACGAAGGGGTAGCCACTTCGAAAAAATTGTACACCAGATTTCAGATATAAATATTTCCAAATATTTCCGACATCTCTATAGATTTCCAGAAATAGCGAAAATATTTCCGTTTATTTCTCTAGATTTCCAATATTTCTTAGGATTTCTCGATTTCCAGAAATATTGAAAATATTTCCGTTTACTTCTCGATATTTCCAGAAATATCGACAATATATCCGATAATTTCTTTCGATTTCCTATATTCCTCGTGGATTTCTAGATTTCAGCAAATAATTATATCGATTGGGCACTGTTTGTACACGAGATTTTTTAAGTGGCTACCTCCTCGAAATATCCTCTGTCAACTTCTCAAGCGTTCCTGATGAACACGAGATCGAGGCCTTAGTCTCGTGTTCATTTTTGTCGGAACGAATTTAATTGAAGATATTTAAAAATTAACTGACCAAACCAGATTCGAATATTTTGATTTAGCTTCGAAAGTGGTTTTGAATGAACACGTTCAGAAATCTATGTAAGCCATAAAATTGAACTGAGAAAGTGCTTCTAAGGGTAGACATATATCGCTAAGTCAATTAACGAGAACCAAATTCAAGACCTTTATTTTGAAAAAAAAATTACTATTATATTTAAAGGATATTTGAAAAGGGTTAACTAAGCCATTAATATTTCCAAATAAACATTTTTATAATTTTATAATTAACATATTATTCAGATTAGTTATAATCAATAACCATATTGAAGAAGTTGGGGATTTATTTGTAGTCCCAAAAATGAATTCATGGTCCTCTTGGACTCTTCGAAAGTCATTCCTCTCTTCGGGTTGTGGTCAATGGCTTTCTTGACCATGGTAATGCAGTCGTTTATGGGGCAGACGGATAGGCATAGAGTGCACCCGGTGCAGTCTGGCGTCACGTGGGCCAAATGAGTTTTGGCGTCAAAGGTAATCGCTTGATAACCAGAGTCGTTGCATGTCATGTAGCATTTTCCGCAGTTGATACACATATCCTGATTGATAAATAAGTAAAAGACCACATTATTATGCAAGAAAAATTAATGTGACATTCGTTTTTGCGTAATCTTGTTAGATCAGGAAACTAAAATTTTCTTAATTTTTTTCTAATCCAGAGTAAAAAGCATGGTGTGATATTTTATTTGAAAATAATGCATTTCAGATTTAAAATCTTTAAGAAATTATTATGTTTATTATTGCAAAACTGTTTGTTCGGTTAAAATAAACTATATTGCGGAAGCGATCAACCCAAAACCCATTATAAAATATACTAATATAAATATAAGGGGCCCTGTTTTGCTACCCTTGACCTGCCACAGAACCAAACCTACTTTTCCTTCTTGCATGTAGGTTAAAAATTGGTCTTATATAAGATGAACTTACTTCATCAATAAGTGCGACAACTTGTTGATTGCGGTCCAAATTTTTGTGAGGCCCAATAAACGGAAGAGATGATCCAATTAGTTCCTATGATATAAGATCATCCATAAACACAGAGCATGAACGAAAATAAGAAAAGTAACTAACATTATTTGTTGTTAAACTCCCTTAAAGCAAGTGGCGGCTCTATCATTGTCCCAGATCTGAATTATGAAAAGGCCCCTGTTATTAGAGATGGCCGTGAATCAATCAGATTCTTCGAAAAGCGCAACTTTACTGGAGAGCGTGGTGCCATCTATTTATGGCAAATGAAGCTAAACTTTAAAATAGCCAAATGATACCGTCTTCAGAGAGCCATTGTAGAGTATTTTAGTTAGACAGCTTATACTCTATTTAGTGGACTTTAACCAAATTATATATCCCGTGTAATAACATTGTTTATAATTGTTGTAATTTTTGTTATTGCCCAATTTACAAACGATCCAATGAACGTGAGGGGTACCTATAAGTACCGCCTTTTGGGATTTGACGCTATCGACATCTATTGATAGAGAGCTACTTCACGTCGAGCCGCCACTTGCTTTATGACATTTGACCCTTCCCAATCGCAAAATAGTGCTAATTATTTATGTAATATAAATGAATTGTGACAAATCACTGTTGTGATAATAGCTACATGTATGCACGAGTGGGGGGTCAGTGTTACCTAAATGTCAAATTTTTAGAATAAAGTCCATGTCAGTGGCATAAAGTGGTAAATATGGCCAAGAGTGGCAAATATGGCAAAAAGTGACAAATAGTGACTAATAATCAATAAATGCATTTAAATGATGTAAATAATATCTTTCAGAGATGTAGCATCACTTACATGTGAGATAATGTTTCAGTTTTTCACAAAAGAACCATTAAAAACACCTTAAAGATATATAGCAGACGAATTCAAACTCAGGAAAAATCGTTGAAAAATAGCCAAAAGAAATTACTAGATTGGGCTATAATTGAGTATCTAGCCCAAAACCTGACAACTAATACAGTATATTTGTCTAAAATAGCACAAATATATTTTTCCTTTCGTATGTTTTTTTATTTTTATTAAAATTTATTATTTCCCACTTTTTGGCATATTAGCCAGTAAAAGTATTATTCGCCATGTCGGTATTTACCACTTTTTGCCACATTATTTGACACCTGACATTTACCTCTTCGGAACACTGAGGAAAAACGTCATAAATTTTAGGGGACAAATGAGATACCGGGCTGATTTTACTTAATTAGGTGGAACGAGCTTAATCTTCAAGCAAGAAGGGATAGGGAGCAACGTAAAAAAATTATCTGAATATAATCAGTATAAATAAATACATTATTTTTTGAAATACAGGACAAACGTTTAACTAGTGACTACTGTCTCACACGAGCACACCTTTTATTTTCCGGAGCTAGGCCATATGGAATTATGGATTTATTTCCGTTTTGAACGGTAGATGGTGTTGGTAGTGAGACGAGTGACGCGTATATTATCAAAATAGAAGAAAGGTACTTACGTTAACTGTCGCCACTGATTTTTCCAGTTTAGCAGGGGGTCTGTTTTCACTGACGATATTGTTGTCGCTCAGTAGGTCATCTTCCAGTTTCAATTTTACAATGATGGCTTCTTTTTCTTTCTTGTACGGTCCAAAGTTCGGCAACGCCTACGACCATATTTAAAAGTTAGTACTATAAGTACACACTACTGATAAAACGTTTCTATTAACTAAAAACAATAAAAGTTTAGTATCGCAAAATATGCATATAAAATGCAATGCTACGCTGGTTTTCACTAGGTAAATAACCAGCGAGAGTCAACACAAAAATCCTCCGTTAAGGCTGATTTTTACTAGAGCAAAACCGTCACCACGGCGAGCGTCGACGCGAGAAATCCCCGTTAGGCTTAATGTATTTTTGCGTCGACGCAAAAAAATCCCCGTTAGGCTTACAGTATTTTTGCGTCGACGCAAAAACTCCCCGTTAGGCTTACCAAATTTTTGCGTGGAAGCCCAAAATCCTCGTTAGGCTTATAATATTTTGGCGTGGACACCAAAAATCCCCGTTAGGCTTACAGTATTTTTGCGTTGAAACCAAAAATCCCCGTTAAACTTACAATATTTTTGCGTTGAAACCAAAAATCCCCGTTAAACTTACAATATTTTGGCATCGACGCAAAAAAATCCCCGTTAGGACTACCATTTTGCTCTGCGTGAGTGCTCTCTGTCATCAAGGAGGATAGGAAGGGAGGCGAAGTAGGAGGAATGAACGCTCCAGCTAGGAGCAACAAACACAAGGAGAACGCAGCTAGCTTTTAAACACGCTAACGAAGGGTTGTGTACGAATTTGGGGATTCTGTAGTAACAGATACCACAATTATCATTAACCAAGAGGCCGAGAGACGATACGAAACTCTGTGGGAATTCATATTTATAAACAAAACAAAACCAGCCACAGAACGATAAGGCACCAGAGTGGAAATCAATTTTGTAGGCCAAATACCAACGAGACCTACGATATCTCCCAATATTCGTCTACTTTGGCCTACGTTCTAAAAAATGCTTAAAAAATTGCACGTGCACTACGTGCTCAAAACACTAAAAATAAAAAAAATTGAATTACAAATAATATGTATAATAAAAAACTCCATTAGTTTCGTCTACAAATAATAATTGTATCTTCGTATACCCTGAGGAATATCAAAACGTATCAATACTCTTTTTACTTAGTATAGATTAAACAATAAAACTGTGTCATCATCAGTTCTACTTTTGTTGTCCCAGATACTACAGAATAGCCTACGAATTTCATTGGACGAGCGTCACGAGCCTTTACGCTGACCGTTTTACGGGCGGGGGAGGGGAGACAATTTCGTATTTTCCCCTTCCGACGGCAGCAGGTGCTAAAGCGTCTAGCCAATGAAAAACGTACACAAGAAAATCCACGACGTATGACGGGTTGCGTTCTCCTTGTGTGGGGTGTTGTGTTTGTTGCTCCTAGGCGCCAGCATCCTTGTAAGAAGTTTAGCGTGAACTCGGCGGGAAAATTTCGGAAAAATGGCGGCAGCACGTAGCGTAGCGGCCGAAATCTTGCCGCCATTTTCCCGAAATTTTCCCGCCGAGTTCACGCCAGTAGCGGCGCTAAGGGTGGGCTGAAGTGGGCTTTAGCCCCCCTGCATTTCTGAGAGGGGCCACATATTTATATTAAAAGGGCCATCTCTAGAAATTTGTTTTATTGCCAAGAAAAGTTTTTCGGGAAAAAAACTTTCAAAATCAATTTGTTTACTCAATAAGATAGATTCGGGAGGAAGTGAGCGAAAATTGAGAGAAAGTTGAATGGGCAATAGAAAGAAAAGAAAGGGGATTTAGGGAAATACCCCGGGCATGCACGTGTCTCCTCCAGGTCGGATACAAGGTCATAGGAGGTCCAGTATACGCGATGAGAGCGGCAACAATAAACGACCTTGCTCTTCTCGCTTCCTGGAAAATTTTTAAGGGGTCACTAAAGTTGTAAGGGCCACAAAATTCTTAGGGGCCACAAAATAATTAGCCCACCTGTGAAAAAACCGTAGCGACGCTACTGGTTCACGCTAAACTTCTTACAAGGATGCTGGAGCGTTCATCCCTCCTACTTCGCCTCCCTTCCTATCCTCCTTGCTGTCATATAGTTTTTTCCCTAAGGTTAGTGCTCTTAGGACATATTTCCGTTAGGCTTAATTAATTTTTTTTGTCGATGTTGCTTCAGTTTTTCTTTATTGAAAACCAGCCGTTACAGAGATTTTAGAAGTTAACGCTCATTGTCGCAGATATTTTGGCCTTTTAGTAAAAAATATTCTTCTTACTTTGTCACACGTGTCTCTAATATTTGGCACGGGTTTCCCTTTCTGGTGTTTTATTGTTGGAGGAGATTGACCATTCCAAGCTTTTGTAGACTCAAGATTTTGAACGTAAATGAGAGCTTTGAGTCCAGTGATGTAGTCCTCCACGACGGTAAAATCTTGATTTTGCACTGCGCTGCATACCTGTAAAAATTACATTTCGTCTAGAGAGCGCAGATGATAAATAGTACAAACCGTAGGTAGTTATTTTAGGGGTGGAGATATAGCCGCAACCCCCAACTTAAGTAGATTTGTGCCCAATTGTAAGAGGACTTCTAGGGCCGCAGTTTTCAGAAGGCTCTGTGATGATTTAAGTGGCAGTGGGCCCAAACAAACCATGTAAGTTCTTTAAACTGAGAAAATATTTATTCCTTTAACTACTCGACTGTTATGAAAATAGGTGGTTTCTTTTCGCTTATTCCGGGATTTCGGAGTACGGTACGGAGAGTAAAGCTATGACGTCATTTTACTTCAATTCTGAGGTGGCGAATAGTTCAAGTCGGAGTAAAATCGTTTTTTTCCAAGTCACTGCTTGTGGCCTTTTTAGCAGATAAATTCTGGCTAGCAGACGACAAAATCCGATTTACTCTCTATGGCGCGGAGTAATTATAATCCATGGAAAAGGGGAATGAAACGTTTTAGATTAAAAATAATACACTTAGAGTCTTGCGCCGCTGCTAAACGCCGCCGCCGCCGAAAATAACAAATCAAAAGAGCCATTTGTATGTTCACCGCCGCCGTAGCCGGTATACATTGGGTCAAACGCCGCCGCCGACTCATATCAGATCGGCGCAGGCCTCTAAATACACTTTTAATTCGAGAACAGGTGAAAAGAAACCAAGTAATATTTTACAGACTAGTTAGTTATTTTATCCCACAAAATATCTCTTAAAATGTCATAATATATAGAATTAAAACTACCACACTGTGCAATACCTCGACAGGGACGAATTTACATTTTGGGAACCCATAGGCCCTACGAGGATTTTGCACTAATTGCTCCTGGATGAATGCTCAACGGATCAACGAACGTTAAGGCAGCTATAAAGATATTGCGCCCTCATTCGTCTTTTCGTTTATATGGCCCTCGAAAGACACCAAAGGTGATATGACCTTCATAACACCCTTGTGCCACGTACGTAGCTTTAACTTCGTGAATGTCAAGGTTCCATCAACTATGTCGCCTCTAACGAAATTTTTTTACCTGAAGTAGACTGGCTCCACACCTGAGGAATTCTAGTCCGACATCGGCGGAGTCGATGCCTCCGGTGGCCAGGATGGGGAAACCTTCGATCTCTTTGGCGATGTGGCTGACAGCGCGAAGTGCAATCGGTTTGATGGCGTTTCCGGACATTCCACCATAAGTACTCCTCTTCTCGGAACCTACATTCGGCCAAGGTTCACCATTTCCGCGGAGTCCCATCAGACTTGACACGGTATTCGTTGCTGTAACGCCACTAGCACCACCTAGGTTTTAAAGAAAAAGACAATAATAATCAGCAAGGCTAATACCCAAGTCACCACCTTAGGCACAAGTCATCTAGCTATTTGTAATGCCTCTAAACAGTTGGCCGGGTTACAATGCGTAGGAGGGTGGAGCCAACAGACGTTTTTATGGAAAGGGTACACCGAAGAACTCGGGGAAAACCCCTTTAACTCAACGCAGAATGAGTAGTTTTCACCCCGTGCCACAAGCTACGATCGAACCATTCATGCTAGGCAAAAGCGCTAACCACTCAGACAAACAAAAGAGTAATTACATTAAAGCAATGAAAGTAAGTACTATTTAACAGGGTATACTTTGGGAACCCCGCTCTCTTCCAATGATGAAGTAAATGTTTCTTTTGCAGAAATATCATTAAAATTTATATATCTATCATACGTTCGTGAAACTCTTAAATAGAAAACCAATGAAAAAAGTATAATTATATAAAATCCGACAGTCTTCTCACTTACAATGTTAGACTTTGCCTCTATACCGATTATCCAGAGTACACGAAGACAAAGCTGGGATTACGCGACGAGTAGGAAAAACTGGGATTACGCGGAGGCAAGGCTGGGATTACGCGACGAGTAGGAAAAACTGCGATTACGCGGAGGCAAGGCTGGGATTACGCGGAGGCAAGGCTGGGATTACGCGGAGGCAAGGCTGGGATTACGCGGAGGCAAGGCTGGGATTACGCGGAAGCAAAGCTGGGATTACGCGGAAGCAAAGCTGGGATTACGCGGAAGCAAAGCTGGGATTACGAGGAGGCAAAGCTGGGATTACGAGGAGGCAAAGCTGGGATTACGAGGAGGCAAAGCTGGGATTACGAGGAGGCAAAGCTGGGATTACGAGGAGGCAAAGCTGGGATTACGAGGAGGCAAAGCTGGGATTACGAGGAGGCAAAGCTGGGATTACGAGGAGGCAAAGCTGGGATTACGAGGAGGCAAAGCTGGGATTACGAGGAGGCAAAGCTGGGATTACGAGGAGGCAAAGCTGGGATTACGAGGAGGCAAAGCTGGGATTACGCGACGAGTAGGAAAAACTGGGATTACGCGACGAGTAGGAAAAACTGGGATTACGCGGAGGCAAGGCTGGGATTACGCGGAGGCAAGGCTGGGATTACGCGGAGGCAAAGCTAGGATTACGAGGAGGAAAAGCTGGGATTACGAGGAGGAAAAGCTGGGATTACGAGGAGGCAAAGCTGGGATTACGAGGAGGCAAAGCTGGGATTACGAGGAGGCAAAGCTGGGATTACGAGGAGGCAAAGCTGGGATTACGAGGAGGCAAAGCTGGGATTACGAGGAGGCAAAGCTGGGATTACGAGGAGGCAAAGCTGGGATTACGAGGAGGCAAAGCTGGGATTACGAGGAGGCAAAGCTGGGATTACGAGGAGGCAAAGCTGGGATTACGAGGAGGCAAAGCTGGGATTACGAGGAGGCAAAGCTGGGATTACGAGGAGGCAAAGCTGGGATTACGAGGAGGCAAAGCTGGGATTACGAGGAGGCAAAGCTGGGATTACGAGGAGGCAAAGCTGGGATTACGAGGAGGCAAATCTGGGATTACGCGGAGGCAAATCTGGGATTACGCGGAGGCAAAGCTGGGATTACGAGGAGGCAAAGCTGGGATTACGAGGAGGCAAAGCTGGGATTACGAGGAGGCAAAGCTGGGATTACGAGGAGGCAAAGCTGGGATTACGAGGAGGCAAAGCTGGGATTACGAGGAGGCAAAGCTGGGATTACGAAGAGGCAAAGCTGGGATTACGAAGAGACAAAGCTGGGATTACGAGGAGACAAAGCTGGGATTACTAGGAGGCAAAGCTGGGATTACGAGGAGGCAAAGCTGGGATTACGAGGAGGCAAAGCTGGGATTACGAGGAGTCAAAGCTGGGATTACGAGGAGGCAAAGCTGGGATTACGAGGAGTCAAAGCTGGGATTACGAGGAGTCAAAGCTGGGATTACGAGGAGGCAAAGCTGGGATTACGAGGAGGCAAAGCTGGGATTACGAGGAGGCAAAGCTGGGATTACGAGGAGGCAAAGCTGGGATTACGAGGAGTCAAAGCTGGGATTACGCGGAGGCAAATCATAGGTCTTAGGTGTGAGCATAGGTTTTACCTTCTTTAGCAGCTTTTGCCAGCACGGTAATATCGGTAATGTTGGGTGTAAGCTTCGGAAAGAAAGGTATTCGAATACTCTCCTTCAACCAGGTACAAATTTGAGTAATTTTCAACGGGTCCTAAAATAAATTTCAAATTTTATATTTATTTATTTACTAATTGTATTATTTATTTATTTATTTAAAAACATTTTAATTGCGATCATTTTTTACCTGGCCGCAAGCCATTCCCATCCCTCGCTCACCGATGCCGTGAGGACAGGAAAGGTTCAACTCCAGGGCATCCGCTTTCGCATTCTGAAACGGTTCAAAATATCTGTTAAAAACATACAGGGACGGTCCTATGTGGGGGCTACTCCCTTCCAATAATTTGGTTACTGGGTAAAGTGAGATTCAAATGTCAAAATGCAATTTTTCAGAACCTTTTCTAGGAAATAATTGTTATTTAGAAATTTGATGAAACATTCATATAGGCTACTACCATAAGCCTATCATAAGGTCTAGGCCAAATTTTTGACGATCATATACCCGTTATTAAGAGGTAGGTATTCAAAATCTGCACCTCCTAGTGGCTACGACCTCAACTATGCATTTCTGAAATAAATTTCGCGAAATGCACTATGAATGCGCGCGCGCCGTGCGCGAACGTTTGAATATTTTAACCCTTAGCACGGAAGCCAAGCCTTTTTCACAATTTTATCGCTTTAAAACTTAAAATTAATACTTATCTTTGCCTCATCATTCATCAGAACCTAAAACTGGCTGTTAGAAATAAGAGTTGTTTCTGAAGCTATTATTTTTTAAATTAGACGCGTTTTGTGTGGCATTTATCAACTCGAGCGTGGCTGCTCTACCAAGTAAAAGAATATTATAGATGTAGAAATTTGGAAAAAGAAGATGTCGCTACTGCCCTATCGTCGGACGTTCACATTTTCTTACCTCCGGGACAACGCCGTTAACATGGGCCCCTATGGTAGAAGTTTACTTATGGGGATCTTATGATAAGCGTATGCTACTACCCAAGGCACCACCAGAGGCCCAAATCAGCTAGCGACGTTTCATGCCTTTGAATCAGGTTTCCAATGCATATGAGGGTGGTGGCAAGCCCCTGGCCCCCTCATAATGCGCAAGCTAAATTAGACTACAGTTGACAAAATGAAGATTGCCTAAACCCAAACCCACCCGGTTTACATACAGATAGAAAATGATAAAAATGTATTTACTTCACAAGCGATGGCCAATTGCAACCATGATTCTCGACTGTGGTATGGCGCGGTTATACTCGCAATTATGATCTGAAAAATAAAGAACAAATAACAATAAATAGGGTATAATGTAAGTTTCAAATAATTCCACTTTCTAGGATAACAAGGCAGTAAAAGCTGGTTATTGAAAATGATTTACTAATTAGTACATTTTTTAAATTTTAGGTCGTTAGGAACAGTATTAGTTTGTGGCGAAAGATTCGTGTCCAACGGAATACAACTCGAGCTAGCGAAGTTTAATTTGTTCTTCCAGGAGCCACGTTTGAAATTGAAGGAATCCTTCTATATGGAAATATTAAGCACAGCGTGCTTTAAAATATGACGCTTTTACAAGTATGTCCTGGTTCTCTGTATTACAACCTCTAACCAAATGGCTGAACAGGTTTAATTTAAACGTATATTCTTGGTCGAACCAACAACTTTCCAGTAAACCACACGCCGCTTCGTGAAATTATTTTATTATTTTCTTTAAAAGTACATCATTATAAATTTAAAACCATTATCTTTATATATTTTTTACATAGGAATATATTTAAAAAAATAAAATTTGTTCCTACAGACTTTCTTAAATAAAATAATCTGGAATATTTAAATTTATAATAATACTTTAAAATCTGTTTATCTACTTGACCACCATTTTTCTGTATTCTTGACCGTTTCATTTCGTCCATTTTAATCGGGAACACGTCCAACCTCGAATAAGCGGCAAACCGTGGTGGTGTACGTTTTGAACACGTCGCAAATAGAACCTCTGGTTTGGAACTTCACCATTGGCTCGTACTGTATGGCCGCCAAATGAAATTCGTTCATCTCTAAATCGACGTTTACTCTAGTCATATCCACGTTGTAAAGCGAAGAGTAATCGTAAGCGTCTACTATTCGGAAAAAGATGGACGCGTTGAGCGTGGTGTAGGGCCTCAGAGGGACACTCGTCGGCTGGGTGAAGGGGTACTGAACGCTTCCGTACATCACGTCGCCGACTTTGGTGAACTTCACTCTGCTCTGATGGAACATCGTTTCTACTCGAATAAGACGAAACATTCTTAGATCCCACACGTTGGAACTGCTGACAAGTTCGAGTCCATTGGGGTGAAACCGTCCTCCGAATTCCTGGCAAATAGCCTCGAAAAAGTGAATGACGCGAGCGCTTCTGACGTCCCAGAGCACGCGATCGGACAGGACCAAGTTATCAGTTGGGTCGAACGCCGCCTTGTTCGGTGACGTATCGCAACAGGGTTCCGGAAAATATGCGGAATTGAGATTCAGAATTTTGGCACCGGTCTCGGTGTCGAAGATATTGGCGTCGTGGTCGTTCTGGGATCCGATCAACTTCAGCGGAGACATTTTGCTGAATTCTACGTGATGTTCATCCGTGAAGCCGTACTGTTTCTCAAATTGACCGGAATATTTCCACAGGGAAGAGTCGGACGGCAACTCGTACGTGGACGTCAGTATCAAATCGATCGAGTCCTTTTTCGCCACGTCGCAGAAGGACACCTCGGATAAGTTGCAGAAGACAGTCGATTCCTCTTTCCAGACATTCTTCGCCAAACGATACGCTCTTACGCTTCCGTCGGAAGCTCCCAAGAACAGTCTTCGACCGCAAGGAGAGAATTTGCAGCACAGCAAGTCGTTCATGGCTGGGCCGTAGATAATTTGCGTGTTCCGATAACGACTGTAAATATATTTCTTGGTATATCTCGCGTGGTTTAAGGCGACCAAGTGTTTCTCGTTACCGCTAAATATTTCTCGATTTCTTAAGGTTTTACAGATATCTATTTTAGGAACCTTAAGGGGGTTTGAAGTATTTTCACCTCGATTCATCGTGGAAATTAAATTAAAGGTGGGGGTTATAAAAATTCCGCGTACTAATGTCAACTACCTCTAGTTTCGAGTATATATACCCCAAGTATTCATTTTTTATTAGAACTTTAAAATACACAAAAAAACTTGTACGTCTTGGTGAAATTTCCACTTAAGTCTAATTAAAAAAACTATTTGACAAAAATAGGATAAAAGCGGACGTGGTTAGATAATCAAACCTACTATAAAAAGATTTAAAAAAGGATGGTGTCAGTAAACTAATTTTTTTATAACTTGTCGACAATGCATATTTTTGAATGTATATGAAATGATATTTCAAAAATTTTACTTAAGATATCAGGGATTTTGAGTACACGCAATTCCCTACTCTGTTAAAAATATCCATAAAATATTTTCACTAGCAAATGCGCAACACGTTGAACCCTAAATTTCCAAATTGATAGTGAGCCAGCGAGGGCACGATATCACATTTCGTTTGAACGTATAATTTACCTTTCAATCGCAAACGGTGCAAGTTAACGCTAATACCCAATTTCGGGGTCCTAATTCCGAAAATTTACAATGACAAGGAGAGTACACGGGGTGTTTATTGCCGATTTTGTTCAAAGTCGGGCGTAATGTAGACCTATATAAGATATGAAATTTCCCGAAAGGAGACGTTGCACTACCCATTCGATTTGCCATGGCAACCGTAAATGTTTTGGACCACTTTTTCCTTATTTTACCCAAAAATTTCCAATTTACCCTAATGCCCAATTTCGGTGCCCTAAAATACCCACAATTGAAAGGGTGCGATATAACCTAACGGTCGCCGAAAATTGACACTGAGACAGCGAGGGTACGAAATTATCTATCGATCGATGCCGAACATATCAACCCGCGTATCAACAGACCGCAAGTATGGTCGTATTTATTTTCTTCGCCATGGTCAACAACTCATCTCATATAATTTTCGGGGTGAAGTGTTTAATGTTCATAATTGTCGGGGTTATTTGGAGGGGTTAGTATTTGGTATTGTAATGTTAAGCTCAAGCCTTATTGCTCCACCTAAAATCTAATAGATTTAAGTTCCTAGTTGCACAGTTATAGTACTAGTAGTTAATGCTAACAATTGGCATATATAGTAGGCCTACCGGACATAGTAGACGTCAGGTATCAAAAATTGTTACACATTTTAGGTTTGGTAAAACTACCATTACTAAGAAAGAAGGTGCAGCTGATTTTCATTGTGAGGAATATTTTCGTAAGTATGCTTTAAGCACAATTTTAAGTATGAATAACGATACACCATTTAAATGAAAGAATAAACAGCATTAGGATAAAAATTTCGCGACATAAAACTTTTTAATGTTACTTATGTTCATATAAAATAGCTAACGCTTAATCTATGACCTAAGCTAATTTTAATGAGGAACAGCAGATGTCGCCTTAACGTTTTAGGTTCAGTTGGAGATTGGCTTAGCCTCTATTTCTAATTTATTGATTCCGAAAATTGTATCTTCAATAAATAATAATAATCAGCACCACCTTAGACCTAAGTCACCAAGCGACTCTTAAAGCCATTAATTCAGGTGGCTGGGTACAATGCATAGGAGGGTGGTGGCAACTATTACCGTTAACCTCAACAAGTTTTTATGGAAGGGGAAACTGAAGAGCTTAAACCAGTGGGGAGAGAACATGCAAACTCAACGCAGAAGGAGTTGTTCCAAGTTTTTACCCAGTGGCCAGTGCCACACGGTGTTTTCGAACCCGGCTCCTCTTGCTGCGAGGTGAAGGTGCTAACCACTCCGCCACCCCACTAATTATCTTGTAGATTCTTTCGCTGAGTAAACTTCTTTCCCTTAATTCTAATGATGTGTATATTGACATTTTGGGTACCGGAAAGAAATTGAAATGTTAATATGGTTTTCAGTATATTTTGCCATTTGGAAACCATTGGCTCTTCAGGAATCTCTTCGGTTGGCTGAAGCCGCCAAAGATCTCTCTCATAAACACTTACGTGGTCTGGAAAATCTTCTTTTAACTCTGAGATAGCTCGAAGCCAATATCCGGTGGTTTTTTCGGTGATTTCCTCGATATTAAGGAATGATCCTTGGCCCGGTCCGAAAATATGTCCAGATGTCGTTCCTCTGATAATTCGCGGAGACACGTTAGTGCTGACATCCTACGGATATAAATAAACCAAATAGTACGAACTGTCATTGTATGTCCCTTTGTGTGACATGGTCAAGATTAATTTAAGAAGTATGATTTTCTAAAGTAAATCGTCACGAAGAATTTAAGAAATATAATTTTCTATAAAAAATAATTTCCAAATTAATTCAATTATTTTTTTAACATACTGAGTCATAAGTACATGTAGGCCTCTGCGTAACATTGCCATAGAAAAAATTCAATGAGACCTTAATAGTTGATTTTATAAAATAAAAAGTGGTCTGGCCCAACTTGTTAAAATGTGGCTCTTACGTCACAAGACCCAGCTTTATTCAGTGTTGCCAATGCTTGAAAGTTGAAATTCCCATTGCTGGGTAGTAAATTTCCCACAAATTCCCACACCCCTATTTAGCCCCACCCGCAACGAAAACTCAACGGGAAACATGCCATAATTTTCAATATTATTGAAAAATTAACTTTTTAAATCTCCGAGGGGACAAAACCACCGTGTGACGGTGAGCGTTAACGGATGCATTTGCGGTTTGGTTTGGATGGTGTTTTTTCGCTCACCGTCGTGACGGTTTGGTGATTTACGTTTTTGTAATGTTTATACGTAGGTTGTGAGTGTTGAATTTGTTGTGTTTGTGTTCTGATGGTTGTGCATGGTAAAAATTGTGAAAATTTACATTTCAATTTTGCAACTGGTTTACCTAAACCAGATTCTAAAAAAGGCAGATCTGATTCACTCGCACCATTTTCATGCTCAATAGTAAATACACCAATGTAAATTTTAATGTTTTTAAGTGCTTAGCAGGGCCGGCTTCAGGGCTTCGTGCTTCACAGTGCTTTCCGAGGGCCCCGCTTTTAGTGTCAAACTTTTTCGGGCTCCTATCTTGTATCTTGCTGCCTATATGCCCCTCCACACCGTAATGCCGGGCCTGTTGCTTAGGACCTCTAAAGGTCCAGCCCTCGGCATGTAGTTACATCCGAAACATCTTATGTAATCCATACATATCATGTTTTAATCTATAAGCCTTTCCATAAATTAGCTACGACAGCCAGTGCCGGATTAAGACCATTGGGGGCCTCTAGGCTATCGGGGGCCCCTTTAATTCAAGTAGAGGACTCAAGGATGGACTAAGAGGGTAGCTAAGCAAACCAACTTTTTCTAGAGTTGACACAATGACCATTTTGAAAATGGGAAATGGTTTTTTTCCATGGGCGCCCGCAGAGGTGTGCAAACGGGGAAATTGCTCCACCCCCCTTTCTTTAGTTATACCTCTTTACTCCCCCCCCCCCCGAATTGGGCCTTGCCCTGTTGTTTTTTCTGTTAAACTTTTTGGGGAGTGCAGTGACGAAGAAGAGTGATCCAGTTACTTGAAATGTGTGTTACATCAATTTCGGGTAACTTATATCCCTATTCCTACTAAGCTTTAGCTATAGCTAGTTCATTTATCGGATCGTTGTATGTGTAAAGGTTGTATATTTCATCGGGCGAGTTCGCTATATGACTTGAAATTATTTCTGCCGGCGTCCATGCTCTCAGTAGCGTAGGGGGTGGACTTGCCCCTTGGTCCACCCATCTGGCTATGCCACTGCATGCTCCTCTCTATTTGAACTCTGTTTGAACCCAAAAACCAACCTTTTTCTATTTGACTAGGTAAAAACCTAACTTTTCGCCCTACCACTCTAAGACCAAGCACTTAATTACATACGTTCCTGAATTCCATATGTGACAATTCACAACGTAACTTAAACCAAAAAATAAATAAAAATGCCATAGCACCCACTTAAAGGAAGCAATAACTGGACCATGATGATCCAAATTATAGTTCGACTAATCAAATTTGTTTAATGTTGGGAAAATGTTGTCAATTCAAATACTAACGATGTTTATATGAAAGACTATGTTGGGGCCAAACAAAATGAACAGGGGTGGGGCAACCCCCTCTCTGCTGAGCGGCCTGACACGGAGTCACAGAGTGGACAAGAGATTGGTTATGCAAGGTTACAAGGTAGTCGTTTTGGTACGGTTCTACCTCTATAGATCACCGTAAAACGAAATAGAGGCTACGCGGCAGTAGCGGACTGGGTCTAAAAATGTGGACTGCCAGGGGTCAAAGGGGGCCCACCCAAAACCAGAGGCGTAGACAGGGGGAGACACCCTCCGAAAAAGGAACATTCCCCCCTGAAATATTGTTTTATGTTAATAATTTTTTCGCTTTCAGTATTTTTACTCAATTGTGTGCGAACTACGCTACTGCCGAAAACTAGAAGGATAAATGCTGAAATATTTTTAATCAAATCAACGAATACCACTGGGCATGCCTCAGGCTGGAATCAAACCAGCGACCTGTGGGTTGCGGTCCCAACGCTTCTTCCATTTGGACTACCTAAGCCCACAATAAAGGTGTTCCCTTGTTTCGCGTAAAATATATATCCCGATTTTTTATTAAGCCATAGCATTTTATAAATCACCTAGTAGTAACAGTTCCTTTCAATTGGAATACTCTTTGAAACGGCAACTCATAGGTCGCTGGTTCGTCGCCATTTATAGCGATATAATGTTTTTAATAATTACAGATAACATATTAAAGGCAATATACAGTCGATACTAAATGTAAACATAATTATACAGATTGTTATTATTAGTTTATATTTTAGACAAATGCTAGCTTTTTAAATAGGTATACGGTGCCGAAATTTTACTTATTAACCGGTTGTTTAAAAGCATGTTTCATGTTCCACTATATTTTGAGTAATCGTTGGAATACACTAGATGACTGTGCGAATCTGTCCATAATTGCTTTTAAATCCAATTCATCTAACAATTACAAATACTCGGGCTTAGCCAAACTTTTAAAAAGGTGTTAAAAATGGTTAAAATTGTTTTGAAACTGAATCCACGCTGAACCGCCAGCGCCTCGGCACCCCGACGATGTCATTGGAACTTTTTTTTAAATAAAATATTAAGTTTTAGTTTTATTCAGTAAAAATAGAATTTAATATTGAAAGTTTTGGAACTTCTATTATACTTTGAAGCTACTATAATGTTGACATATTGTTGAAGGTTTAAGGTGTCCCACTGACCAAATTTATCATGGGGCCCACCTGCCATCGGGCAGGCCCAGTCTATGGCCAGTCCGCCACTGCTACGCGGTACCTTATCCCAACTTACTCGAATTCGTTTTTTAGTGTTTTTCGGAAGAGTATTTCATATTTCATTTATATTATAAATATTAAAAAAAGAATCAAAATAGTTTCAAAGTTATTGATTGTTTTCATTTTGAAAAAACATGCCGTAAAACTGTTATTAAAATTAAATAAGCTTAATGTTTTTTAGCGTATTGACAAGGGATCTTTCGGGGCCCCCTGACCCTCGGGGGCCCCTAGGCAAGTGCCTAGTGTGCCTAATTCTTAATCCGGCACTGACGACAGCCTAACTTCTTGAAATGGTGCAATGAACCCTATTGGACGAATTCACTAGCTCTATTTAGTGGGAGAGCTGAGTGAAGCATTGTAGAAGTGAGAAAAAAACAGTAAACAAGAAAGCCACGTTAATTTATAGAAAGGCTTATGGGACCTATCCGCAAATCCAGTAGACATAATTTTGCTTGGTTAAATACGCGAAAAGGTAGAAAAGTTCATAATGAAAAAGGGGGCAAAAAGAGCTAAACCCTAAACAAATTTAAAGTCATAACGAGTTACTCGTACCAATAGGTCTTCGCGAATAGAGTGTTCTATAAAATCGGCCCAAAACCGGCCAAATGTTTCATACAGACTATAGAGCTAGTTTAGCAGGACTAACAACATTTGTTATTCTTTGGGTTAAGAGAATTCGGCTTATGTCCTGTTTTTATATGAATATTTTAGAGACGTACCTTTTAGGAGTTGTCGGAGGGACACTAGGTGTTGAAGTATGTTTGGGGTTAAGAATTTTTTCATGATCTAAGTTTCTTTTTAAACCTAATGATTAATTTGGGACTAGTATTTTGCTTATTCGCCATCATACATTTATTACAAAAATCATTTAAAATAAGAAAAAGGGCGAGGAAATCCGGAAATTAGTGAAGCCTAGGCTAGCAACTATGCTACTCCTAAAAATCGACTGCTCTCAATTTCTTACGGGTTTGCCAGATAAATATTTTTCTCTCACACGAAAAACCGGCCAAACCTTCACCTCCTCCGAACTCAAAAGGGGGAAAGCACACCACACCGATTTTATAGAACGCTCTATTAAATAAAGACGGGAAACTCGGACCAAATAGATCTTCGATTCAAAAACGAATTAAAAAGTAATTTCTACTGGTAGAATCCCTATTTGGGGCTCATCAGTACCGTGTAGGCTAAAAAATATCTCTATGAGTTTTATGCATTACCTAATTTCACAAAAAGTAAATTGCCTTGCTTGAGGACCCACAAGTTCACTTGAAAAGTCTCCTTCAGACCGACTTGAGGTCATTCTTTCAACCGATAACAAATGCGTTATTTGAACTAAAAACTATTTAAGATAAACCTGATATCAGATTATCTGCATTAACGTTGAATATTATCAGATCAGTTGATACGGTTCCAAATTCAAACCGGATAGATTAAATCTGAAACTAATCTGAATTAATTTTAACCCCACAGACAGAAGGTAAGCGGATTTCAGATGCCAGGCGATTATCGATTGGGCATATCCCCGATTAAATTCGTTTCAAAATATTCACCACTCTTTATTGAGTTCAGATCGGTTAATCTAGAGAATGAATCACATACAATTTGAGATCAAATTGCTCGGGGGGGGGGCATATAAAAGATAAACTTGATCTGACTAACTGATTATCTTCACATATCCGAAAACTATTACTTAAATAACGTTAGTTTAGGTAGTATTGATGGGTCCCAAATAGGGAGAAACAAGTCTATCGTTCGAAATTGTGGCTATTTTAATTAAATATTAATTCGTTTTTGACTCGGAGATTTATTTGGTCTGAGTTCCGCGTCTTTTACTCATTCTCGAAGGCCTATAGTAGCTCGTAATTTAATTAATTTCTAAAATTTGTTTAGGGTTGAGCATTTCTGAACGGGACATACCTCATCCAAAGAAAACGTTTTGGTGACCACGAACCCCCATCCTGTTTCAAACGCCCTCCGGATCATGGCTGCGGACGTGCAGGGTGGAGCGCTGGCCAGCCCAAAGGGATTTTTGAATTTCATGCCACACATCTCGACGCTGATATCGACCAAATCAATCGGGGTGTAGAACTTTGGCAAACACACTTTCTCCGGAATGGACAATCCAGCTGAGTTCTGATCAAATTTAATTTCAATTATATAGCAGAAATATTAAACTTACGAGGAGACTCCCCTAGGTGATAATCACCGATTTTGTTGAAACTAGGTGGGTACATAGACCTTATGGTAACATGAAATTTCACCAAGGGAAAAGTTGCAATGGGCATTAGTTTCGGCATGGCAACCGAAAATGTTTTTGACAACACAGTACGTATATTTTCTCATTGAAAATAACATGGGAATCTGAGCGTTTCTCAGGAAAATTTTCAAAATCAAAAATATGGATCAAAATTGACAAATGAAATTAATTTTATGATATTTTGATGAATTTTGGTCAATTTGATCAAATTTTATGAGAATCGGTAAAAATGGAGAAAAGCGAAATATAAAAATAAAAAGTTGTATTTACCAACTAATCGCCAAATCGACGGTAATAAATGAATTTTATCAAAATTAATAAAATATAATTTAGATGTTTGAATTTGATCAAAATTAATAATTTTAATTAGAATTATTATTATTATTTTTTAGAAGTGCTCTGATTCCCATGTCATTTTCAATGGGAAAATATACATACTGTGTTGTCAAAAACATTTCCGGTTGCCATGGCGAAACTAATGCACATTGAAATTTTTCCCTTGGTGAAATTTCTTGTTACCATAAGGTCTACGTACCCACCTAGTTTCAACAAAATCGGTGATAATCACCTCGGGTAGTCTCCTCGTTAGTAGAAACACGCGAGCAATTTCTTGAAATTTTATCTGCGCCATTTGGAGTTGGCTCCAGATTTTTTATTTCTACCCTTCCAATGTAAAGCAAATTAGCCTTTTCAGTTCGCATTGAGCCACCTAGGGACATAAAAGCGTTTGCTGTTTCCAACGGTGAAGAAAATCATTAAAAGACTTTCAAAGAAACACGAACAAATTGGTTAAACCTGGTCGATACAGAATATCGCAATTCACATTTTATAGTGAATTTCTGTTTTAACAAACGCGAATAGTTAATTTGTCTGAAATTTCAGTGGAATTACAACCAAGGTTTAGCTTTTATTTTGGTTTAACTTCTTTTTAAATTAATTTAAATAGCGATAATTTAAGTTAAACATTTTATTTAACTACCTTAAGCGATCTCGTGGTATTGCTCTTATTTTCTAAAGAAATCAAGTCAAATCAAACCCGATTTCTTGATTTGGTTTCTGATTTCGTTTTAACTTTACCTTTTATTTTTCTTGCAAAAATTCCTAATGATCTTAAAGAACATTTTCCCAGAAAAATATGAAATATTTGGATTACATTTATATAAACTTATACGTTTAAAATACAGTGTCGAAGTTGTAGGGTTCATAATAGTAAACTAGTGTGTTAAGTCGGAAAATATTCCGTAAAATGACCCAGGCCGTTTTACCGGAAAATATTCCGTATTTTTCCATGAAAAAATATTTAATTCCATGATTAGTCTAATATTGTTTGCAAATTTAAATAAAGCGGAATTTTCACCTCATTTTTTCGAATCTGAAAGTAAAACTAAACCTCTAGACTACGTTTAAACTGATTATCAATGTAACACTATTAATGTTTTGTAATATGTTTACTGTTATTAGACGTTTTATATAGATAAAAAGTTAAAAAAATTAAAAACTCTTAAAAAGTAATTTATGTTTAAATTTTTTATTTTTCCGATTTCCGGAAATTTTCCGGAACATTTTCTGGCAATTTTTCCGGAAAATAACCAACACTTTATTAAACTAACTCTCCAGGGTGTGGTCGGAATATCAGTCCACTAATATTTACAATTTGACCGGCATATTGGGAAAAATAAACATTAAATAGATACCTGCAGATATTTGTGCATTTGCCAAGCAGCAATTTTGCCATCGTTGACAGCTTCCACAGTAGTTTCAGCCACTCCGGCGACATCTCCGCCGCAGAATACCCAAGGCTCCGAGGTTGACATGGTTTGAGAGTCTACCTCAGGCAAACCCCATTTCGAAAATTTGAGTGGACTCAAAGCTTCAATTACTATTAAAATAAAAATATATATTTAAAATATTGATTTTTCCCTTGCTGAAAGCTAAGTTCTATTTTTATGAGCATGCTGAAATTAGCCTTATCAGTTTGCATAGCCCACTTAGCCACTTGATTTTTGTCTGGTAAGCATACATTTTTACCATTTTGAAACACAAAGCGTCTGTTAAATGCTAATGCTAAAGATATAACACCAAAATAAAACCCAGTTTAATTTTTAGAAGCTATTTCGGTTGAACCAAAAACTTAGTTATTTCCGGTTATATTTATGAAATCGTGTGATGCCTTTTGCTACCGCCCAACTACCCAAGATTGCGGCTAATGCTAATGTTTGATCGCATGTATATTCTTTGCTATTTAAGAAACGTAACCGCTAACTCTCTCAAATAGAAAAGTGTTTCACAATATATTTAATTCGTTTCAATGGGTTTTAACTAGTATTTGGGTTTGACAATTGAAAGCTGTAAACGTCATTTATTTGGATGGAAATGAGGTATATTCCCGTGGGTCGAAAAATTGATCGAATTCTAATTTTGCAATCCCATTGGGTCAAATCCCATTTATTCGAAAAAGTAATATAAAATTGAAATCTGTTTATTTGGTTAGGTTAGGTAAGGTTAGTTTAGGTTAGGTTAGGTTTAATGCTTTCACTTGTGAGCAAACAAAATGTCGGTCGAATGGGATTCGATTGAATGAGAATCGACCCAATGGGACAAAAGCTGAAAATGATCATGAATTCGACAATTTTTATGTATAACTCTGTAAAAAATAATGATTTAATCCTTTAAAGTATCGCGTTTACAGGGTTTAGTTTCTGAATTAGCAGATATCATCGAATTTTTCGTATTTCTTATTTAAAATATTTTAACTTAATAAATGAACTAATAACATTTGAATGTTCTAAAATGTTTCAATTTTAATATCTGTGATAGTCTTATGAAATAAAAACTTAATTATATCACTTCCGGTGTGGGAAAGTATTTAAAAGGGGATTTCTATTCTTTGTAATAATGAAGTTCTAAAGATTAGCGAAGGTTTGTTTGACATAAAGTGGGGTGTATCTGCTTTAGAAAAGTGTTTTTTTATAATGTTAGAAAATAAGTTTCAAAGAACTCCCATTTACGAGAATCGGTAAATGTACGATCCTGGATAATCCTCGATGTAATCTTTGATAAAACTAAACACCATTACACGAAGAAAATCCAAGTGTGTGTTTTACTTCAAACATGTACGGATGGAAGAACTTTCAAGTACTTCACAGTATGGGTATAGTGACCAAGAGGAAATTAACCTTGGAAAATATTACTAGCAGCTGTAATAGTTCCATAATTTGGTATAAAAATGTAATTCCTGGTAATTTTCAAACAAAGTTAATAATTTATTATTTATTACATTATTGGTCATAAAATTTTTTTAGTTTAATATCGTCTCAAATTTGCAAACCAATCTTCTCTGCATTCAATAAATGTAAATATTGATCCATGACTACTTTCCTCTACTTTTCTATAAACTGTTTGATTGTTAATTTGTTATTTAAACTGTTTGATTGTTAAATTGTTCTTTAAACTGTCTGATTGTTAAATGTTGCTTCAAACTGTTTGATTTATAAATTGTTCTTTAAACTGTTTGATTGTTAATTTGTTCTTTAAACTGTTTGTTTGTGAAATTGTTCTTAAAACTGTTTGATTGTTAAATTGTTCTTTAAACTGTTTGATTGTTAAATTGTTCTTAAAACTGTTTTATTGTTAAATTGTTCTTAAAACTGTTTGATTGTTCTTTAAACTGTTTGATTGTTCTTAAATTGTTTGATTGTTCTTTAAACTGTTTGATTATTCTTTAAACTGTTTGATTGTTCTTTAAACTGATTGATTGTTCTTTAAACTGTTTGATTGTTCTTTAAACTGATTGATTGTTCTTTAAACTGATTGATTGTTCTTTAAACTGTTTCATTGTTAAAAGGTCCTTTAAACTTTATGATTGTTAAATGGTCCTTTAAACTGCTTGTTTGTGAAATTGTTCTTCAAACTGTTTCATTGTTAAATTGTTTGATTGTTAAATATTTCTTTGAACTGTTTGATTGTTGATTTTTCTTTATTTTCGTAGTAAATTAAAATACCACCATTATAGAGTTATTAGTTGGTTGCTCGAAGAGTAGACAAAAATAGTGTTGCATGGTTTTACACTACAAAACTTGGGACGACATTAATAGTTACGTTAATCTGTGTCTAGCTATTATCTTTCGGTAAAATATTTTAAAAATTGTACCGATACTTTAAATTTCAAGTTTACAAGAAAAGGAACACTTACAGAATTTCTTATATGTATGGAGGAAATTCAAAAAATAATTCAACCAAAAATAAACGTTGTATGTTCGAAATATGGAATTGTAAAAATGCTGATAAATGTGTTTAAATAACCTTCCGAATTCTTCAGCGCAGATCCAAATGCTGAGATTACAAAATCAGCCTTGATTTTGACTGTTTGCTCCTCGTCTTCGATCCAATTTCCGGCTTCGTCCTGCTCCGTTCGACAAAACTCAATGGCCACAATGCGGCCTCCTTTCACCGAAATCCGCTTCGGGGACACGAACGGTAGAAACTCGCACGATTCATCTTTGGCAATATCCACCTGCGGAATTGCATAAGTCACATATTAATAACTTTAATCAGCTAGGCTAGTAGCCAAGGTACCACGTTAGACCGAAGCTATCTAGCGACTTTTATTGCCATTAATTAATGTGGATGGATTCTGCAAGCTGACACAGCTCACAGCTTCCTACACTCACTACAATCGTTAACTTCACCAAGTTTTTATGGCAACCGAAAACTTCGGGGAAAACCCTTTAACCAGTGGGGAAAAAACTCAACGCGGAAGCAGTTGTTTCGAGTTTTTAACCAGTGCAACAGGCTGGGACCTAACCCAGCTTCTCTTGCTGCGTAAGTATCTTCTCCCGACGGAAATTGTTTTAATGGTAACCTGTTTGGCCAATGACTACGGAAATTATTACACGAGTAAAGACTGAAAACTCTCTGGTAGTTCTAGGTAACGATGAATAAGAAATTGCCGACGACGGCCTATTTGAATGAAATTTAAGGAAAGGGTTTTAAAATATATAAAAGGTGAGGAAAATCGATGGAAATTATTTTAGAAATATATTTTGCTTTTTAAAATAATTCCAAAAAATAACTCTTCAATTCTAAAACATTTCCAATATCTGTGCCTTCATAGATCCCAACTACTCCCCCTTAAATCAACCTTCCAACTGCTTTGATAAAAGCATTTTTTATTTAATAAGAAATTGCCGCCGACAGCCTATTTGAATGATTAGCCAAGGTTTATTGGAAATTAAATCACTTTCAACCAGAAAGATAACGTTAACTTTGGCGAAATATTAACATGAAGTTGACTAGTCCCCTTGCTTTGTGAATGAAGTTATTTTCGAACTTGAGATCTCAACTCCTTTTCATTGGTATTCATCGGATCTAATCTAGCAGTAGTTTTGTGGCAATGAATTTCCTCTTCCGAAAGGCTATCATTGACCGAAATCGTATACTTATTTATGGATAAAACGATACTTATGATAATTACAATAACATTATCAGTTCATTAGAATGTTCTACAGCACAGTTGTTAATTTATTTAAAGAGCTTAAGTTAATATGGAATGTCATTGCCTATTTTAGTGGCAGCTTTGCCGGATTTGGGTAGTTAAATAAATTTAGGTACTACCAAAAATATTTTAAGTTCGGTAGTAATATTGGGTAGTTCTAAATTGATTTTGACAACAAAGTTTTCGCAAAATTAAAATTTACTAGTTTTGGTTAAAAGGCAACTTGTAAGTGTCCTGGTAGGACACAGGGTGGACGGGAAATGTCCGGGGGATATAATTCAGTGACAGCTTGCTTTCACCCTGTGCACAATTTCAATTTTTTCCACGTCTAGCGATAGATTAATCCCACAACTAACCGAATTTCGGTCTACGCTCCGACGGGTCAGGGGGGCGATTCTGTAAAAAGTCGAATGGGAATTCGATCTCGATACCCTATACCATGTCGAGATCGACTTCGACAATTTGCATTGATTTATGCTTATTCGAAATCTTTACCGAATACCATTCGTCGAGATCTCGAAGTTCGAAATCTAGTTTTCGATCGAAAATTCGATTTCGAATATTTACAGAATAGGCTCCCTGGTCACTGAAAGATGTCTGCCTTTGATAGCGGGCACGGGAGGCTATTCTGTAAAAATCAAAAATGACAAAAAATCATCATCCGTCAAAAATGACAATGCGCGTGTGCAGAAGAGGCTGCCTTCGAAATATCAAACTATCAACAGTATTGGTCACATTCAAAATCGTGGCGGTCTGTAATGCTGAAGTAAGTGATTTTAATGAAAAGCTTCGACATTCGGTCGATGGTGCCAATTTAGGTCTTGGGCACCAAGAATAAACAGGTATTTTACGACCGCCTAAGTATTTAGTTTACGATTTGACTGAAATACCGGATAAAGCGTAAAATACTGCCACTACTTAAGCCACATTCACACTAGAACTTAAAACCCACTTTAGGTCGGTTTTAAGGCCAGTTTTGACCGCCTACGATAATTCTTAGTTCACACGTGCGAAATCGCTTCAGCCCGGTTCGCTTATAGCCAAGCCTTAACGCCATTTCAAATTATGACTAGAATTTTGAAAATACTAAAATGTATCCCAAAACAATTAGTTAACATGTTTACTATACATATAGTAATATTATTTGACATTATTTAGAATTTTATCCCCCTTTTTTTGAAAATACGAGCAATTTTACTTCCCCGCCTTGTCGTTTTGAAAGCGTTTCTAAGCGAACCGACTTGGACGAGTTGCTTCCCGAACCAACACGAAGCGATTTCTCACGTTGGTTTTAAAAACCAGTTATCTAAACGAAGCGAATTTAGGGGTAAGTGTGAAAGTAGCTTTAGAATATAACTAACACAATCGATAGTTTGATATTTCGATATCCGCCCCTTCTCCACACGCGCATTGCCATTGTTGGCGGAACGAGATTTATTTGGAATTTTTGACTTTAAGAGAATAGCCTTGCTGGCCGAAAAATAAGTTAATTTTATCTCTATTTTGGTCTTCCACCTACCCCGCGAAAAGGGGTGGTTCTGGAAAATCACTTTGGCATTTGTCTCCAACGTTTCTCCCGTCCTTGTGCCCGGACACTTGCAAATTGCCCTGTAATGTTTGGTACAAATCCTTCAAATGGGCACCGGGGAATGTTACCTCTTCGGGCACCGCCCTCATTTGATTGAATCCTTTTCTGAAAGCGACGAAAACGGACTTGGCTCCGCATCGAAGAGCCGATGTGGCACAGTCGAAGGCCGTGTCTCCTGCTCCCAGCACGACCACTTTGCCGTACAACTTGGGAAGACTAGACTTGCAATTGCACATTCCTTCCAAGGAAATAAAAAAAACCATAATACTAGGATCATACGAAACTTGATAACAAATAAATAATAACTTTTAGAGGTTAAAGGTAATAGTTAGTGTAGGGAACTGTTGGCTCGCGTGGCATGAAGGGCTTGCCACTACCCTCCTACGCTTGGGCCTAAGGTGGTGCCTTGGGTATTAGCCTAGCTGATTAAGTAATACCCAAGGCACCGCCATGTAGGCGCAAGTCAACTTGTGACTTTTCATTCTAATAATTCAGGTGAACAAGTTACAAAACGTAGGAAGGTGGTGGCAAGCTCTTTATGAGACGCGAGTCAAACTCACCTGAGTAGTAGTAGTAGTATATTTCACCTTGGGCATATTTAAACACTAGGGGCCTCTGTGCTGAACTAATCTTTGATTGCGTAAAAGCTCTGAAAATCAGTTTGGTGATATTTTTTGCTAATTGTCATACTTATTTGTATTATTTTACTTATGCTAGGATATAGAGAAATGTATAACAATAAGGTGAAAACTACGGCAGTCATTGCTACAATAACTATTAATTATAGTTTTCACCAAACCTTTACCGAAAATTCACCGTTTGGTACCAAACTTCAATCATCTCGTCTACGTCTTGTTCAGAAACTATATTAACAATTTCCAATCCTTCTGCGTTATCGCGGTATATTAGATTTGAGTACAAAATGTAAGTCTGGCTCGCTCCTAAAAGGATTTGAAAACCGGTCATCGTGATTGGAGGATCGAGTGGCTAACATTTTCACTAAAGCTAATAGAGGTTCGATTGTAGTGATTTTATTTATACTAGATGGCACTAAATTCAACTTTGTGGTGGAAAGGCTATACATACATACTGATTTATTGCTACCACTTCTAACATTATTTCAAGCTATGTTTACTGTAAAAATTATACCAAGAAGATAATAATACAAGTTATAGGCTAATACCCAAGGCACAACCTTAGGCTCAAGTCATCTAGCGCCTTTTCCAAGACTTTAATCAGATGGGGTGTTACAATACGGAGGAGGGTGGTGGCAAGATGTATATCCTAGGTTAAGCTAATGTCAATAATATTTCAGTGGTCAAAATTCATGTATAATGAAATAATATGGTTTGTAAGTTACTTTATTGAGAGACAAATCTACAAAGCTCACCTCTTTTACTGGCTTTTGCAACTTGGGGTAAATACTCCTTCGAAGTGTAAAATCCTTGTTCAGGGGTTAGGTTTTCGAATATTTTATCACGTTTTGACTCGGGTAATCCTAAAATAAATTACATGTTAGTGCATGTTTAGGTGAAAATCTACTGAAATCGTCCTTTACCTATTCCAATAAATACGGCTGACGTTCCGTCATGTTGTAGACTTTTTAAGCTCACATCTTTTCCAAGGGCTTTCCCATACTCTATCTTGGAATGGAACAAATCAAAAAGCCTTTTAATCACTGTGCTTCTTTGAACGAACATTGAGATTTTAAATGAATTACCTTCACACCCAAATCTTTCATTAGGTCTACTTCAAAATTTACCGTATCAAAAGGTAGACGGAATTGGGGAATTTCTGTTGCACTATAAAATGAAAAGATTGAAATCACATTATTCAGTTTTCAAGAAATGGTATCTAAAAAATATCATCTCATTAGATACAGGTTTGAGATACCCGGTATCAATGTAATAAAATTCGTTTTCAGGAATAGGTATCTATTAATTTCCTTTTCATACAGTTTTGAGCTACAATGTAACCATAGATTAAGGAAGGCATATCTTCCTTAGTCTATGGTGTAACATTATTTCATTTTCAGGAAAAGATATCGAAGATTTTACTCTGTCTGTAGATAAAGTTTCGAGAAACCGAGAAAGATTGCAATCACATTATTCAGTTTTCGGGAATAAATAAATGGCACGTCTATAAAGATAACGTTTTGAGAAATCGGGCAAAATTGTAATAACATTAGTTACTTTTCAGGAATAGGTATCTACAAATTTCATCTCTATAAAGAGCATTTAGCGTTTCGTCTTTGATCCGCAATAATCCGCTTATATTTGAACAGCAATGAATCGAGAATTGAAAGGTTATCTGTGCTGTTTTTACCTTAAACCTCCTGAAAATTGTTCCTTTTCGTAAATGGTCAAATGATCGTAGCCCAGTCGAGCTAGGAACGTGGCACAACTGATGGAAGCGGGACCTCCCCCGACTAAAGCGATTCTAGAGTGATACACGTCGGCCATTTCTGAGGGAGGAGGCAGTTCGGGTGGCCTGATCTGAGGAACTTTCATCGTTTTGAAGATCTGCGTAATTAATTAAAAACAAGATGAAAACAAGAGTAATTTATTTCAACTTACAAGGAGAGTACCCGAGGTGTTTATTGTTCAAAGTCGGGCGTAATGTAGACCTATATGAAATATGAAATTTCCCAAAAGGAGACGTTGCACTACACATTCGATTTGCTATGGCAACCGAAAATGTTTTTGATCACTTAAAACAATAAAATCTCCATTTAAAAAAGCATGGGATTTCCTCGGTTTCACAGGTTCCTAGCTACGAAAATTTTGAAAAATTTTGAAAATCACGAAATGTGTAATTTGGACCACATTTAGGTTAATTTCATCAAGTTTGGGTAAATTGAAACATTTTTAGGGTAAATTTGTAACAAATTTTGGGTAAAATAAGGAAAAAATCTTATTTTGGTTGTAAGTGGTCAAAAACATTTTCGGTTGCCATAGCAAATCGAATGGGTAGTGCAACGTCTCCTTTTGGGACATTTCATATCTCATATAGGTCTACATTACGGCCGACTTTGAACTAAATCGGCAATAAACACCTCGGGTACTCTCCTTGTTAGTGAAAATGACAGTGTTGAAATGATCCACTGGCATTATGTTCAAATTTTCATCCACGGCACAAGAGGGGGGAAGGAAAAATTACCCTTGCGCGTGCAATGCAATCTTAAAATATCAAATTCGAAGGTAAAATATTTTTTCAATTATTTACCCGGGGTCATTTTTAGTAGACAACCTGTAGAGATACTATGAGAGGTAAACTCTTCATGAAATCAAACTGACCTCTGTGGCGAAGTGCTGCAATCCGTTGATGTTAATAGGTCCTTCTTCGGTAGCGGCTAAATTGCAACCTCCAACGCACAGGTCACTGACAGGACATACCATTCCACACGTGAGTCCCAGCGGATTGTCCGAAAATATGGCTTTGGCGGCTCCGTAATAGTTCTAAATAAATAGTTCGTTAAAAACAATGAAAGTAAAGCGATTCTTCGCAAAACGTTCACCTTGGTCGAAATACTACTAATGAAAGATTTGATGTCGATTTGAGTTGGGCAGCTTTTTTGACATGGGGCATCGGCACATTTCAAACACCTGTAAATTTTGCAACAATATAAAACTCAATAAGTTCATAAACCTTATTAACTAAAAAAAGGTATTAAATTTGAATTAACATCAATTTATTAAAACATTAATATTTATTAATTTATAAACTCTGTAATTTGGAATGCTCTGCATACAAAGAAAATCGGAATTTCTGACGTCACAACAGAAGCGTGAAATGTTTGTTCTATTTTTTGCATATTTAAAAGTATTTTTGCATAGGGGTTTGATTTTGTTCTTTTAATTATTTTAAATTTCTTTTTTAACTTTAATTCAATTATTTCTAAGCAAACACATGTCGTGAACACTTTATTAATAATTTAATAAAAAACTTTTCCGCTAAAATGTTTGTAACAAATATTTGTAAGCTAACAAAATGAATGAGTGATAGTTAAAGCAAGTGGCGGCTTGACGTGAAGTAGCTCTCTATCAATAGATGTCGTTAGCGTCGAAATCAAAAAGGTGGTACTTATAGGTACCCCTCGCGTTGATTGGATCGTTTTTAAATTGGTCAATAACAAAAATTACAGCAATTATCAACAATGGGATGTATAATTTAGGTTAAAGTTCACTAAACTATAATACTCTACAATGACTCACTGACGACGTTATCATTTGACTATTTTAAATTTTAGCTTCCTTTGCCATAAATAGATGGCACCACGCTCGCCAGTAAAGTTTTCGAAAATCGGATAGATTCATGGCCATCCAGAATAACAGAGGCATTTTCATAATAGAGGTGGCACTTGCTTTAATATACTAATTATACTATGTTGTCTGACCGGGAAAATGCTGTACATCATAAGAATATAATATATATCTTAGAAGTTAGAATGAATGTTCTTAGCTCCAGCTGATTTTCCAAAAAACAATTTGTAATGAAAAATTGTGCTGAGCGAAAACCACGGTTTATATATTTACACAGGTTAGACTACTTGTACCTTCATACGTTCTAGCGTTTTGAGCCTCTTAAGTTCTTCTGACAGGCAAACCTGTTTTCTACTATGCTACTGGTACGCCCTCTAATGTATATAAACAGTACTAATTAATTTATTATAAATTAAATTTTTGTAAATTTTAATTATAAATACACTAATGAGCTAACGTATTTATAATTTGATAATATATATTTTAAAATTTATTAATTATCTACGATACATTTAAATTTAAAATATAGGTGACGCTCCATTTTTAAATATAAATATTATTTTAACAATAGTTGATTATAGTTCGAGAAACTTTACACAAGCCGGCGCTGTAGGCGCGAAGTAGAATTTTTCAAATTCTCTAAACGTGGGAGTAGCTCATATAAGCGTCCATCTCTGAGTAGTCTTACCTGTGTAAATATATAAACCGTGCTAAAACTATTACATGAAGAAAATGTGTCCCTACGAAGTGTCAATTTTTATATTTTACATCTTTAGGCGATAAAGTTTGAGTACGTTCGTAATGAAATTTCTTAAGCCCGAGAAGGTACAAGTTTCAATTTAACATCCTAGATGAATATTAACTAGTACATCACTTAATATAATGCTCCAATTACAAAAATAATACAATAAAATATTTTATAGGTTTTTATCTAAGATTAAGTTATCAGCAGGGTAGTATAAGCTTTTTTGAAGATTAAGTTTGTGCTAAATAGAAATATCTGACCTGGCAGCTTCCCGTAGAGCTCCCCTTTCGCTCAAAGTGGTCGGTTTCACGTCATCAAAATTCTTTTCGAGTGACACACATGCCTACAAAAATAAATAAATAAGAACTTTCTGAAGTTCTTCGTGTGTAACGAGTGAACATGATGTTTTGTAAAAATGCTCCACTACTAAATATTTAACATCTATTTTTGCTAGAAATTTTATATTTTCAGATCAAATAGCCAGTGCTAGGGGTCATTTGTTGAGAGAAATTTCTATGACATTGAAACAAGCCTTCAAGGTCATTTAAAATTTATCTCGAGAACCGTTGTATTTGGAGACTCGGTTCCAATTAGAAAAATGTGCGATTTTCGGTCTAATTGATTTAGTACCGATGTGATTTGACCATTAGGAAGCTCAGAAAATTAACATAAAAACACCAAGGTCATTTGGTAAAAGTGTTCATGATATCCGAATTATAGGTGTGAATAAATTAGAAAGTACTTGTGCTACGGAATTGAAAATTTAACGACAAACTCAACCTGGTAAGGGGTCTTTGGCAACGGAAGTTGTGTTGACCTTGAACCATGTCTTGAAGGTCTTTCAATATTTAATACAAAAAAGTGTGCTATAACGTTTTAGATACAGTGAGGTTGTCGTGAAATTTTCAACGCCGTATCACAAGCAGTGCCGTAACTAAGGCGGTGCCAGCGGCGCCCAGGCACAGGGCGCAGAAATGACTAGACCAGCAGTCGAGTTGCTGGCAACTCTGCTTTTTTTCAAGGGGGCAGTTATAAAGCTGGCCCCGGAAGCATAAAGGGCTATTTACGATACTGATCACAAGTACTTTCTAAATTATTAACACCTATACGTGATATCTTTAACATTTTTATTACAAGACCTTGGTGTTTTTGATGTTAATTGTCTGGACTTCCAATTAGTCAACTCACATTGGTATTAAATCATTTAGACGCAAAATCTGACGGCGCCAGCGCCGTAGCTAGGGCTGGGTGGCCGGGATGCCGCCCCGGGCGCCGTGCGCACGATAGGGTATAGGGGCACCAAAATTGGTCCATATTATTATATTAGGGGGCGCCAAAATTGCAGCTCACCCCTGGCGTCATTTTATCTAGCTACGGCCCTGGACGGCGCGAACTTTTCTAAATTCAACGATCCTCAAAATAAATTTTTAATGACCTTGAAGACATGGTTTAAGTCATAATATTTTATTTCATAAAATGACCCCCTAAACCGGCTATGCGATCAGAAAATATTAAATTCCTAGCAAAAATAGATTTATAATTTTTAGCAGGGGGTATTTTTTTAAGGACACCCTGTATACACAATATATCTCTAAAGGGTGATAATTTTTTGCTTGGGAAATAGACATGCCTGGTAGTGAGGGGCTGACCACCACTTCTTGTAACATTTGGGTGTACAAACCGGTACAAAATGACTAAAATGGTTATATAAATTGCTGTGCAATTACTACGTAATGGCTGTAATCGTTACATTATCATTCTGTAATCAACCCAAAATCATTTTATTTACAATTTGTAAAAAAGCAATCGACGCGGAATCAATCTGTAAACCACCCTAAATCACTCTATTTTAATTTTGAAATCACCACAATCCATTCGGAACCATTCCGTAATCAACCCGAAACAGTGGCGGACTGGGTCTAATATTTTGGGCTGCCAGAAGACAAAGGGCCCCAGCTTTAACAACTATAACGCTATCATGTTTGAGGGGCCCACTTCATGAACGGTCCGTGGGGCCCACCTGCCATCGGGCAGGTTCACTCTATGGCCAGTCCGCCACTGACCCGAAATCATTATTTACACTAATACACTCTTATCATCGCAGAATCATTCGGTAATCAACCCAAAATCATTCTGTTTACATTTTGTTATCGCTGTAATAGAATCCGTAATCGATTCCAACATAGATTAGGTAATAGGTGTACAGAAAAACAGTGGTTAACCCCTAAAAAGGTAGCCACGAAGTATTATTCTAAGAACAACTAGCGGGTAAGTCAATTGTCGCAATGTTTTACTTCAAATCTTAAATGGTGAGTGCTTTCAATTTATTGAATAAAACAGTACTTACGTTGCATTGTTTTTCTTTGTTTCTCTTCCAGTGTTTTTTGGTAATCTTGGTCTCGACACTCGGGATGTAATTCGCATATTGACTTACTTTTGGATTTAAAGCTAAAACACTCTACATTCATACAAATTGAAAAGAAATCCGTTTAATTACTTCAATAATTAAATCCAAATGGTTTGTTTGCGCATTTTTCAGAATCATGTTGGGAAATTGTACTGACATTTGTATAAGGGCTCTCGTGAAATTTATTGGACTACGTTATGTTATTAATTAATTGTTCCAAGGACAAATTTCCATTGGTCAAATGACCGAGATAATGAAGAGATCGAACACATTTATTCACATTTTAACTGCAATTTGAAAGACTTCACCCATAATTATTTGCCTTACAATACAGGAAAAGATAGGATTAGATAGGTTTTTATATTTTCCAAATTTCCAATTTTGTGTCAATAAAACCGTTCGCGATCCAGGTTAAAGGTAAGCTCGGGTCAGCTAACTTCAATATAAAACACTTAGAATGACCTTGAGAAACAATAACACATTTTAAGGAATACGTGCCTTTTTAAGGTTTAAAAAAATAGTATCAATTCGTTTACAAAAGTACTTGACAGTTCATTGTTGGTTAATCAAAACCACTTAAGAAAATAAAAGATTTGGTTACTTCTATATCCGCAGAGTCCTTTGAAAGTCGATTTATCCTGGCAGAAGACATCATGATATATAATTTTCTATTTAGTGGAGCGCGCTTCTTCGACAAAACTTTCCTAATCTTATCAATATGAGATTATACTAGAAGATGGCCCAGTTTCATTTTGAAGCGAACCAGAATCGAATATTCTCATAATTTTATTAAGAGATATTAAAGACCGCCTACATCGAATTTTTCTTTCAGCATAAGTCATTATCAAGAATACACTTATTTTTACATTTCTACTTCGGGCGAAAGATTAGCGTTGCTACCAATCACCCTCATACCCGAAGAGAAAACTCCTTCAAACCAAAGATAATATAGCACTCCGTACCCAAGATTCGAAATCTGAGAGCTTTCCGATTGACAGTATTGTAACGAAGCGTTTACCCACTTCGAGCACGTGACCTCCGAAAAATCCATCTAGGAACAACAAACACATCACCCCCCACAAGGAGAATGCAACCCGTCAAAAGTCGTGGATTTTCGTGTGTACATTTATCATGGGTTAAACGCTTTAGCGCCTGCTACCGTCGGAAGGGGAAAATTCAGAAATTGTCTTCCCCCCACCCGTTAAACGTTCAGTGAAAAGGCTCGTCCAATGAAATTTGTACACAACACTGCCTTAGCGTGTTTAAAGGCTAGCTGTGGTCTCCTTGTGTTTGTTGCTCCTAGCTACCATATAGGAGCAACAAACACAAGGAGAACGCAGCTAGCCTTTAGACACGCTAACGGAGTGTTGTGTACAATTCTAATTGGTTCTCATGATATTCTCTAGTGATTGGCTATTTTACGATCTCCAAAATTGTGCCCTGAGTTAAGCCTCGCTTTTCAATCGTTTTAGAATTTTTAATTTAAACTAATTTTTAGTTTTAAAACTTAAATTTTATCGTGATTATATCTAAAATGTTTATTCATAATGGTAAGACCAAGGCACTGTCTTTGTCCCGGGTGTAAAAACGATACTAGACAGAACTATAAAACTCATATGCAAGGAGTATTCTTTGTTAGATTTCCAAAACCGAAGACTGAATATGATAAATGTGTGCTCTGGTTAAAGCTTTGCGGTAAATCAGCCCCTGGTAATGTAAAAAACCACTGTTATGTCTGTTCAAAGCACTTTGTTGGATGTAATGGGCCTACCAAAGATCATCCGCACCCAATACCATGTAGCTCAACTAATGATGATGTCAATAAATTTGCTCAAGATTTGGGATGGTCGTGCAGGAAACAAATGACCAGACAATGTTCTCAAAAATTGTAGATTACCAAGCTGCATTCCATGTTGAAATAAATGCCCATGGAAAAAATACAATTACTCATTTTGGGAAAGGAATTAAAGACAATTATAGTATTTGGGAAAATATACCAAAAGTTACAATAGGAAAAGCATTCTTGGAAAAACTAGTCAGTTTTCAGTCTGTCTTGGCAATCTTCAGACATTATATTTGGAAAAACTTAAGGAAACTAACTCTAAAACTGCCTTCTTATGCTCAAGTGGCCCTCGGGAATGTATACGCTCAGTTAGCTGTTGATTGGTGAAACCTTTAGGGTCACGAAGTAAAAGATGCCCTGCATGTTGTTCCTACCAAAATTATTTAAGATATTTAGAACCCAAATTAAAATAAAGTAAGCAGAAATGTAAAACCAACTTAAAGTCATGAAAATAACTAAACGAAAGAGATGAGAATTTTGCAATCAGAGGGCCAAAAATATACAGTTACTACTGAAAATTTATAAGAAACAAATGATTAGAAATTCCAAGGCAAAAGAGAAAACTAATTTATTGGCACCCTGATATTATTGATTATTGTCGCACTTTGAAAGCAAAATCCTCGGCTACTTACCAGATGTTACGTAAATCTTGATTTTTAAATATGCCTTGCATATCCCCAATTGCCAGTAAATCAACAAACAATCGAAGACCGGGGTTTAGCACTGAATCCTTTTTGGGTAGTGTGTTTGTTGCTCCTAGCTGCCAGAGACTTACCACGGCAACTTTGATGAAGCGCTGTGGCACGAACAGCGCATCATTAAGGTTGGCCGTGGTCTTATCAATAGTTGGTTAGCGTTTTAAATATGGAGCTAATGTTTTCGGAGTTGAGGTAGGAAGTGGTAAACGCTATTGACTACGCGCGAGGCAGTTATTTCAAATCAAGGGTACCAATCAAATCAGAATTATTTAGTAAATCTATTATTTTTAATAATGAAACTATTATTTTCAATAATAAAACTATTATTTTCAAAAATAAAACTATTATTTTCAATAATAAAACTATTATTTTCAATAATAAAACTATTATTTTCAATAATAAAACTATTATTTTCAATAATAAAACTATTATTTTCAATAATAAAACTATTATTGCTAGAAATATGAATTTTTATGATCAAATAGTTTACGGTAACAATTTAGGTATTGCTGAGAAACATTTTATATTTATATGGTCATTTAAAATTAAAATTAAATTTTTATTACTTTCACCAGAATTTGATAAAGTCCTTTTTGACAATCAGAAAGTTGTTGAGTATCTTGAGCATCATCGAACACCTGTAAAACAGCGTTGTTGTTTCGATGGAAAAGAAAATTGTGAATGTAATTAATCGTGTATTTCAGTGAAAATAAACTTCAGCTGGAAAATTGGTGTTATATTTTATTTAAACACGAAATTCTTACAGTACACGGCGATCAGGTTTGAAGTAAGTATAAGCAGTGCAATTAATTTTAATGGCGACAATAAAATAAAAATCGATATCTCTGTTCGAATTATACGATACATTTTCCTTTTTTTTCGGTTGCGCAATATTACCAATAATAAGAATTCATAGTGTGGGGGGAAATTCATCTTATAGCGAGTTTCTAGAACTAGTACAGATGGAAAATGAATTAATAATTAGTATATATTCCTACGCTGTGTAATCCCAACATGGTTAGAAAATGTTATACGTCCTGTAGTTCACGTTTAGTTTTTATGATCAAATAATATACACTTTTGATATTACTAAATATCGGATGGTTCCACTTTGATATAATTGAGCTATTGCCCTAACCTAGTCTTCGTAAGATGTCGGGTAAGACTGATAGCAATAATAACCGTAAGGATCCGCGAGGTAAGAGAACTCGTTATCTAAATTAGGTTCAGTCCTAAAGTCAGGAGAAAAATGGGAGACCGGCACGAAGTGCCGCTATCTGGTGAGTCATTAGCGGAAGTTGAGACATCGGACGAGGAGGACATGGAGGTTGAGGTTTTATAGGCAGAGGGCGTAGAATATGAGTGTAATGAGACGGACTGGTCTGAATAGTGTAATGAGGCGGACTGGTATGAGGAGTGTAATGAGGCGGGCTGGTCTGAGGAGCGTAATGAGGCGGACTGGTATGAGGAGTGTAATGAGGCGGGCTGGTCTGAGGAGCGTAATGAGGCGGACTGGTATGAGGAGTGTAATGAGGCGGGCTGGTCTGAGGAGCGTAATGAGGCGGACTGGTATGAGGAGTGTAATGAGGCGGGCTGGTCTGAGGAGCGTAATGAGACGGACTGGTCCGAAGAGCGTAATGAGACGGACTGGTCCGAAGAGCGTAATGAGACGGACTGGTCTGAAGAGCCAAATGAGACAGAGTGGTCTGAAGAGCCAAATGAGACGGACCGGTATTATAAGCGGAATCAGTGTTTCGTATCGAAGTAGATCCACTCCTTGACAGCAGACCTTTTCTACGTAGAAATACGCAGGCTGAAAACAAAAACCAATTTTTGAAATAAATTGAAACATTATTAAATGGAGTTGAAACTAAAACGTTCAAAAAGGGTCGGACATTTGCCAGTAGCGGCGCCAGCAATAGGCCGGGGTAGGCCTGGGCCTACTTGAAAATTTGGTAGGGGCCTCCAAAATTTAATATATGGGCCTCCAAATTATTTAATTTAAAAAAATTCTGCAATTTGTTTGCGAAATAATTTATTAGGGTATTAGCCTAGCTGATTATTATTATTATTATTATTATTATTAATTTTCCAATATTCAATGCGAGTGATTGGCTTAACGACACTGCTGTTTTTATTCCTTTTAAGGGAGAAGACTATAATGGCCATTGTCTACTTTCGCGCTATTTCAAGCTGAACTCTTTTAATTTTGTATTTTAACTTATAAAATTAATATTTAAGTGTAGAACAGCCTCTTGTTTAGTGCTTAAAATAATTTTGACAATTTAAAATTTAAAAGTAATTAAATTATTACGTTTTAATTCGGACCCCCGGAGCTAAACAAGTTGAGCAAGCCCCCAAACTAGCCTTTAGTTAGGACCTGATATCTCGTTAATTATTAATATTAGAATTATAAAAATTATTTTAAGCACTAGAGGAAGGTTCAGCCTAATAAGAAAAATATAATTCAATGATGTAATTGTTAAAACAGAAACGTTCAGCTTGAACGAAAAAGAGGCTTTTACTGTATTCTTCCCCCTTAAAGGTACGAGTAACTTTTCTTTGACATTAGTTTTTATTGGGTTTAATTTTTCGCGAGCGCTACAGAAATTGTATCTTTAATTTTATCTTTACAAATTAATGGTTCTTAAACTTACTTAACTTATGGTACCTACGTACATTCATTTTCGTAAAGTTGTAAGTTCTGATGTAAGGGATGTACATGCGAAGTATTGAAGGAATGAATGTAAATTGATAGACTGGAATTCAGTGGTAGAAATAAGTAAATAACCACTCATTTGTTAAGTGTTATCGGTACACAAAAAAGGATCAACACACACTCTGTTTTTAGTAATGTTTAAATTCATAATTAACTTTAATTTTTCGTCGCGTACCCATTTTACCCAAAAATTGCACCACTTGCTTAAAAAAATTAAATAATCCACGTGGACGGATTTGAAAAAAATTGTGGGGGGGTGGGGGGGCTCCATAATTTTGGTGGGGCCTCCAAAAATTCTGGCACCGCTACTGACATTTGCATATTCTGCGTAAAGTTATTTTGAATCTCGGAGTGATTTCAGAATAGGGAAACCGATTTTGAGAATTCAGAGCACGATTCTCGTGTTCATTTTAGGTTTTTTTAGACTGATTTTGAGATTTGGAACTGATTTTCGCCCAGATTTCCGGATTTTGAAGTTGATTTCAAAATTTCTAAAATCATTGTTCTTTAGAGTATACAGCGAGAGTTTAATAGCCCCAATAACCCCTAGATTCTGTTACAACTGGTGACTGAAATCTATACTGACGTAATATTAACTGGTTATTTTTTTCTAAAATGTTTGCTATTTTTTAACCTTTTCGAAATTTTACGGAAGGTAAATGACCTGGCTTGAGGCCCACAAACTAACGCGAGGAGCGCTAAAAAATTATTTAAGGTAAATTGAAGCATGAGGCTTTAGCCTGCCTAGCATACCTCTGACACCAACACTTTGTACTGAAAACGGTGGTGAACTATTTCTGCTATTTCGTTTTATCCAAATTCGAAAGGCAGTGACGGATTAAGGACTAGGCCTAGTAGGCACAGGCCTTTGGGCCCCCACCAACCGAAGGCCCTAACCACTGATAAAATCTATGGATATTTCTTCGGGACACGCGAGTTTTGCGTTTCTATGCTTTCCTTACATAGGACCCCCCGAAATCTGCTTAGGGCCCCACCTTCTGTAAATCTGGTCCTGTCGAAAGGTCCCAGACCATTCACATTTCTGTGCCGATAAAAGCCAAAAATTTCAAAATGGAATTCGATCGAATAGGCTTTTTGAAAACATTCAGAATTTTTAAATATTTTTAAGCTTGGACAATCCGTAGTTTAGGGCGTGCCTCACGATCGCGATTTTTGCTTCCATGGTAACCTTTGTAGGAAATGTTTTCAAAATAAATGTGATTTTTGGAAAACCCCTTATTGGGTACCGATTAGAGAGAAATATTTCGTGAGTGGGGGAGCGAAGTGATTAGCACTCTGGCCTCCCAGTAAGAGGAGTCGGGTTCGGTCCCAGCTTGTGGTATTGCGTGAAAACTCGGTACAATTCTTTCCGCGTTGTGTTAGACAAGTTCCCCCCCCCCCCCCACGAGCTTTTCGGTTTCCCTTTTTCATAAAATCTTTTCTGAGGTTAACGGTATTAGTAAATGTGAGGAGCTGATGGCTCGCGTGGCATGATGGGCTTGCCACCACCCTCCGACGCGATTTCACCCGGCCACCAGTAATTAACTTCAGAAGTGGACTAAGACCTGTGTAGTTCCTTGGGGCTTAGCTTATTCATGGATAGTAGATTTTAGAGGATCGGTAAAAAGCCTGGTTTTTAGCCCCCGTAAACCAATCACACTAAGGGAGTCGTCCAAGGTTATTTGAAAAAAAAAACAAGTATCGCTAAGAGTGGACGATACTGTTCGAAAAAAGAAAAAAGATAAACAAGAAGTACATTTTTACGCCAAAAGGTATTTTATCACGTTTTTATAATTAAAAATTTCTAAATTATAAAGCGCAAAAAATTACGTAACAATATCAACCGTATTAGATTGCCATTTTGAAATTTTAAGATCACGTGGTACAAACGACCTTGCAAGACTCCCTCGGAGTCTCTCGAGCTGATTGATACGCGGGGAAAAATAAAATGCACTGTGGAATTTTATCGAAAACCTGTCCTCTTAATTTACTGTCCATGGCTGATTATTATTATAAGAATCAAAAGTGAAAAAACAAGTCGTCGCGAGGCGTGCACGCTGCTTTATTATAATGTAAGCAACGATACATTCATCTAGAGCGTTATTAAATGGAATATCATCTCAGTTTTTTCGCAATCAAATTTCCTGACTGTTCCCTGACTTATTTTGTGTCAAGATTTTGTAACCAATATTTTAGTTAAAGTTTCCTATAGGCCACCAAAATTAAATTCCCTGACTATTTTTTAAATTTCCCTGACTTCTTCCTGATTTTTATGCCCATATTCAAACTCCCTACTTTTCCAGCAATTCCTGGTTTTTCATATACCGTGGCAACCCTGACCAACGTTTGCATCTCTGGCCGCTTTTACCTTTGGCTTTAAAAATATTTGGCGCCACTGTACAGGTAAATTTGAAAAATTGAAGGGGTCTCCCCAAAAGATTGCTTTGGAAGTTATATTCCCTTTAAGGCTGCTCGGGGTTATTTGAAAAGGCTAAGGAATGGCTGGAGAGCCAAAGGCGCTGAGTGGGTTCGTTCGAAACGGAGATAAGAAAAGAGCGGCTCATTTCCACGCGATACGACGCCCCCGGAATCAATATAGTTAAAAGCAGCTCCTTCCTGATTTACTGGCCAAGTTGGCCTAGACAGTTTTAACCGCTTCTCCGCCTGCAAGGATTCAGGATTCCAGATATCTTCCTAAAGTGTACGACTTGGGAGAGTTTAAACTGAGCGTGATAAAACGAAGCCCGATTGTATTTCATTTCGTCTAAGAACCTCAGACTTCGTGTCTGATCCTAAGTAAGCGAACTACGAAATATTTCTAAGCTTTATTTTTTTAGATTTAGCGAAGCTTTCAACCAAGAAATTATTTATTTATGCTTAGTGAAAATTACGATGTCGAGACGATCAGCTCGGGCGTCATGGTCGAAGGTACCCGCGGCACGAGAAGGGGGGAAGGAAAATCGTCACCAGCGCGCGCTTCAATCGACTCGGAAGATGTCAGTTTTGGGGATCCAATCAGATACCAGATCGATTTTATATAAGTGAGAAGACTCTTATTGTTAGATTAAAAGGAACCACGGCTTTGGACTGCATTGCAAAGGATGATAAAATTAGCGAATAAGTAGATAAGTCCATTATGAAAAGGGATAAAAAAGCTATACCCTAAACAAATTTGAAGAAATTTAAAAACTTACTAATAGCTCGTACCAATAGGTCTTCGAGCAAACAAAATGACGCGAAGCTCGGACCTTTTTTTATTTAGTTTTCCACTCGAAGATCTATTTGGTCTGAGTTTCGCGTCTACTAATCTACTTATTCGCTAATTTTATCATCTTATTGTTAGAGCATGACTGCGATTTGTAGCAGCACTTAAAATTGACTTAAAATAAAGTAAATAAATAATAAAATAAAATAAATACCTTAATCGCTTAACTAATTACTGAAATAAGTTATTTTACAGATTTAGGAAAAGTTTCAACATTCCATCTGTAAGGAGGGTTCCGAAATTCGTCAGGGTTTGGAAAACCCGGGATTTTACCCAAAAGCCCAACTCAGTGAGTTTTTTTTTATTTAAGTATACAATTTTCATATTTGTATTAGACGATATCTAAAAGAATACCGAGACTGCAAAGCTGAACCAAAGGACTGGTAGAAGTACCAAGTTATGAGTTTCAACTTAACCAATCAGTTAACTTTCTTAAGTTTGTACCACATTCACAATACAATTCAGTCTAATGTGGTCCAAAATCTGAGATTTAAAAGTGGGTTTTTTCTGAGGTGGGTTTTTTGAGGTGGGTGAGTCCAAAAAAACCCACTAGGTTTTTTGTGTCGGGTTTTTGGTTTTCAAACCCTCAAATTCGTACAAATGCAGTACACTCTAAAGAAAAATGGTTTTAGAAATCCAGAAATCAAATTGAAAATCTTGAAATCTGTGCGAAAATCAGTTCCAAAATCACAACTTTCACAAACACCAAATTTGAATAATTTCTAATTCAAACTATTCCGGATCGTAGCAGAACGTATTGGCATCGCTTTGTTCAAAGGACTTCTATGACTTTTGATATTTTGATTCTGGTGGCCGGATTACAATGCGTAGGAGGCTGGTGGCAAGCCCTTCATGCCACGCGTCCCAACTTCAATACTATTATTAATAATATCATAAGTGAATAATAAACATAAGTATGACACTTCCTATTCACCCAATGAAATTTTGTTAATGATAGTCTGTTTAGCCAATGACAACCTAAACCATTACGTACCGACGGACCGAAAACTCTCCGCGAATTGCTCCTAATATTTGGAGGATGCCCGTAAAATCACCGACGGTCCACCGGCAGCCTTTTCGACGTACCAGCCAAGGCCTATTGAAAATTTAAAAGCTTTCAAAAGTGTAAATAACGCTTTTTTTGAAAAATAATGATGAATTACAAAATCCAAAGATAAAAATAATTATTATAAACACTGGCTCCATTTCAGAAGTTAGTTATTTTCGAATTTCAAGGCTAAACACGTGTACGCTCGTATTTCTCTCCATCAAACTAACCAACTATTTTGCCAACGGAAAGAGTAGGAAGGGACGCGTTTCCTGTTCGGAAACTTCCTATTTCGCAATCACTCCGCGACAGACTATCATTAACCGAATTCGTTCTGTGTCATAATTACGTTTATTATCCAATTCTGATAATATTAAATGTTTACTCAAAAAAACCATTATCTTTTCAATTTAGATGATTTTTGATAAATTCTAACTAACCAATAATGTTAAATCAAAAATTAAACTATTTAATTTAAATTTGAGTGACCTGTTTCTTTACTAAGCCCCAAAATATTATTTTCGTGCCTTTGCATAAAGGTCCTTAGTCATTTCGATGTCTCGGGGAATTTAAAATTGGAGACAATCCAAACGAGCAAGAAACTAAATAGCGGCTAAGCCGTCGGGAGAAGGGATTTGCCTCTCTAGACGTCTAGACAATAAGTGTTTAAAAGGGTAAGAAGGCCAAGAAGAGACCAGCTTTTCCCGCCCGAGTATATACACAGTATATATATATATTTCCCGGAAGCATTTCCTGCCATCCATTCTCGTTTTATTGCTATACAGTTTTACAATATTTCGAGAGGTAAACACTACCAAAACCATTAGCGAATAGCATCTCGAAATGGGAAAGGAAATTGCACGATGTCCTTAAAACAAACAGTATAATTTTAATCCAATTACTGATAAGAGCTTATAATTCTGGCATTATTATAGCCCTCAATTCAGAATTTAGAATTACCGCATTATTTTTGCAATCGATTCAGACTTTAGAATTACAGCATTATTATGGAAATCGTTTCAGAATTTCGAATTGAGACATTATTATTGCAGATAGAGTAAAATAATAAGTCCACATATTGTATAATAATTACTTTTATTAAAAGGAGACGACTAGTTTCGCCATACCCGTTCGACGAAGCCCCGAACGGGTATGGCGAAACTAGTCGTCTCCTTTTAATAAAAGTAATTATTATACAATATGTGGACTTATTATTTTACTCTATTTACATGTATAAGTGCTGTCAATATTTATATTAGTATTATTGCAATAGATTCAGAATTTCGAATTGAGACATTATTATTGCAATAGATTCAGAATTTCGAATTAAGACATTATTATTGCAATAGATTCAGAATTACGAATTGAGACATTACTATTGCAATAGATTCAGAATTTCAAATTGTGGCAGTATTATTGCTATCAATTCAGAATTACGAATTGAGACATTATTATTGCAATAGATTCAAAATTACGAATTGAGACATTATTATTGCAACAGATTCAGAATTTCGAATTGTGGCATTATTATTGCTATTGACTCAGAATATCAAATTACAGCATTATTATTGCAATCGATTCAGAATTACGAATTGAGACCTTATTATTGCAATAAATTAAGAATTTCAAATTGTGGCATTATTATTGTTATTGATTCAGAATTTCGAATTGAGACATAATTATTGCAATCGATTCAAAATTTTACATTGTGACATTATTACTGCAATTAATTATGAATTTCTAAATTGTGGAATTATTATTGATATCGATTCAGAACATTTTGAATTGTGACATTATTTTTCCCTCAATTCGGAATTTATAAAATTATAAGTAAAACGTTCGTTGGTTTGAAATATTGATACCGACAGATAGAGGTCGGTAACGGTTAATCATTATCCATGTTTAAATTGATTTTTTTCAGGAAAAAAATGTAAACAAAGAAATTTACCGGTTAATATTTCGGAAAATGATTAAAAAACATGTATTATTCGCAAAATTTGAGCTTTTTATCGAAAAAAACGTCGTTTTTCCGATTAATTTTACAAATTTATCAAAAAATTAATCGAATAATACAGAAATACAAATTACTTGATCACAACGTTTTACGAATAATTTTGAGAGCTTTATCTATTGATTAAAAGTTAACCATCCCCGACCTCTACCGACAGAAATAAATGGACCAAAGCCATGATAATTTGGAAATAAAGTAGCAAAAACTCACCAGCGTTAATTTTATCCGTCACTTCGGTGACGTAAAAACGTGTTAACAACCACTTTTCTGCACACTTTATAAACTCATCCTCAGAACAAATTATTTTCATAATTTGTGCGAAGTGCAGCAAAGCGTTCTCGCCATTAACTTTCCTTGCACGGCTCGATTCGTCAGATATCGCTGATGCTAAACAAAGAAATTGGTTGCGATAAATATTTGAAAAATTATCATCACTGAAATTAATGCATTGGTTTGGTTCAGTGGTGTCAGTGTACTCGAAAATTACCAGCATATGTTGAATTATCGATTAAGTCTTTAATCATTTGTAGTGAAATTATCGAATAACATTGTCTTTAAAAGGAGTATTCATATTGAAACTGCTGCAGAGAAGAAAAATAATGTTAAAAGAAAGAACTTAAAGAAGAAGAAAATAAGAAAATCAGCTATGCTAATACCCGAGGCAAGTCATCTAGCGACCTTTAAAACCATTATTTCAGGTGGCCGGGTTACGATGCGTAGGAGGGTGGTGGCAAGCCCTTCATGCCACGCGAGCCAACAGCTCCATACAATTACTATTACAGTTAACCTCAAGAAGTTTTTATGGAAACGGGAAAACCGAAGAGCGTTTGGTAATAGAGGTTAAGCCAAGCAGTTCTGGAGTTTAAACTTTGACCGCAGTACTGTAGTGATATGGTAAAGTATCAAGTGTTGTAGTTAGCCGTTACAAACTGTAAATAACCCAATTATTGTTCCAAAATAAAAAGTATTATTATTATAGTTTGGCCTACCGCCTCTCGGTGGCGCCAGACACCTAAAAAACATCTACACTGCAAGCGAGGTCAGTTGCAGCGTTGCCAGACGTGCGATAGTTATCATACACGTCGATAAATTCGAGCTAATTTTTGGGACGTACAATATAGTACTCATTTTTCGATAATTCAGCTTACGGTAATATTTAATCAGCTCGGCTAATACCCAAGGCACCACCCTAGGCCTAAGTCACCAAGCGCCTTTTGAAGCCCTTAATTCAGGTGGCCGGGTTACAATGCGTAGGAGGGTGGTGGCAAGCCCTGCATGCCACGAGATCGAGCCAACAGCTCCCTACACTAACTATTACCGTTAACCTAGACAAGTTTTTATGGAAGGGGAAACCGAAGAACTCGGGGGAAAACCCCTTAAACCAGTGGGGAGAGAACTTGCAAACTCAACGCGGAAGGAGTTGTTCCGAGTTTTCACCCAGTGCCACAAGCTGGGATCGAACCCGGCCCCTCTTGCTGCGAGGCGAAAGTGCTAACCACTCCGCCACCCCACGATAGTTATTTTAATTTGGCTGAAAACCAGTTAAGACTGCAACTTATAATCACAAGTAGAACTTTAAGTGTTATCAAAAACATTATTTCACAAGTTTAACGTCAGTACATGAACTAATTAAAGTATTCACACTTAATTACTTTAATTAGTCCATGGGATTATCATTTATTTTCAAGCGTACGATAATAATTTTCCGAAATCGATAATTTAATTTTCAGGACCTGGCAACGCTGGTCAGTTGTAACGTGAAATTATGGTTTATTTCAAAATTTTCCGAATTATTTTAGTTTTTTTTATTTAATAATATCTGCCATCCAGAATTCCGCAGTCGTTGACACCTATATTTCTGGGCGCTGGTCGCTCAGAGGTTGTGGTTGGGGTATTTGGTGCTTGTCCGCGCAGCGAGTTCCGATCCCCGCTCGACTGTGGTATAATTCCATTCAATTCTGGCGTTCACGTTTCCCGTTACTCCTTTTAGCCCCCTTTCGAAATTTCAAATCATTGTAAATAAAACGTTGCCAGCATTATACAAGTTTCGGACTATATTCTATTTGGCACGTGCCAACAAAATTCGTTAGTCAAATTTGTTAATTTAAATCTATTGGCTCATTCGATAAAACACGCGCGGAGAATTTGAAGCATCTCGTGTTTCTAAATAATATATTAAGATCGTTTTTAAAGAGAGTCTGGAACCTAGGAGCTGGAATGACGGTTATTTTGAAAAAGTCGTTTTGGTTTTCACTCCCGGATTGTCGTTGAAGTGTACAATATTTTGAGCAACAGATTCTGTTTATCTACGACTAGGGGCTGTTCACAAATTACGTTACGTGGTAGGGGGGGGAGGGCAGGTTTTGGCAAGCGTTACGAATTGTTACGTGGGGGGAGGGGGGGAGGGGGGGGGAGTCCAATAAGTTGTTTTTCTGCGTTACGTAATTTGTGAGAAGAACTTCAATACGGAAAGCTCGCGACAATGACAAGAGCGAATTGATAGAAAATGAGGTGAAGCGATCCAGACAACTACAGACAACTCGAGAGAGTCATCGAATTCAACCCGACTTCAACCAAACTCTGGTTCCATACCGCCGAAAGGAGTGAATTTTGGAAACCGAACCACCTACGGCAATCTCGGCGTGGCGGAATTCCGTCCCTGGCTCTGAGCTCGGATCAGATTCGCCAATTTTGAAGCAACTGCGGCTCTCAACTACATCTGCCTCTTCGACACCACGACCGCTTGAGCATCGTAACGTTAAAACCTTAAACTATATCCCCTCCCCGCTTAATATTTTTAACATCCCAATTAGAATCAACATATATCGCTTAACGAGTATGTGGTGTAATTTTTATAATTTTGAAGTACAACCCGCTTCACGGGTTTGTTCGTTGTGTTAGTTATAAGTTTTATTTTTATTAGTTTAGTTAATTATCTAGGTGCACCGTAGTTTTAGCTAGTGCTGTGTTATATTTTATAAGTGTGTTAGTATTAAATGTTTTAGTTGGCAACCTTTTAATCCCTTCTAGTATTTAATCCAAATCATACCCCTAGACAAAGTTTTAGTTTTAATATTTAGTTTAACGTTGGCCCCAATAGTGAAAGCCAGACGTGAACCCGGATCTATATTAGGTTGTAGCGTGGGATCGCTTGGTCATGTTACAATTATATAATATTCCTCGAAGTAAAACCTTGCCCGCTACACGTTATAAGATGGCGTCCATTAATAAACCACGCTGTTGTTATCTCTGTTGGTTTTTTGGTCGTTACTAGACTAAGAGCTAGTTCATAACAAACAACATACTATATTAAGGAATTTAAGGACTATATCAATACAAGTACCAAAGGAGATTGACGAAACATATGTCAACCTGTGTGAAAGCGCGTAATTTATCGATGCGTTGAACACCGATCTCGATTTTCAAAATGAATTATTTTCAACGTTGGTAGCGCCATCTCTTAAAGCTACTTAAAATTTAGAATTTTACTAGTTTTGTTAATTACAATTTCAAATCAATCGTGACTCACAAAACCAGATTGTGATATGTGATATCCAAAATATTTGAAAAATAATGCTGCCTAGTTAAATTTGTTACCTCCAGATGGCGAAACACTCGTCTTTTACAATATTAGAATAGAATCCCTATTTCACCGCGCGTTTTGAAACTTTGCTCGTTTCTCTTCAATACTCGTAACCTTGACATTGATTCTCCATTCAAACGAAGGGCGGCGCTGCGGACGCTTTCGCGTTAAATCTCTATCTTAGAGCTCCCCTAGGAACCACACATTTTCTTTTAACGGCAAATTTCAAAGTCTACCAAATGTGAAAATTAATTACCACCTACACAGACATTTTTACCAAATTCAGCTGGACGTAGACGCGGAAAAAAATGCAGGATGTTAACATTTCTTTTATATTTTAAAAAGTGTCTCACTTATTTTTTTGAATTAATGAATTTCACATTTCACTCACTATGTTTAAAATAAAGTAAAGGTGATTGGCACTACTTATACGTTAGAACAAGTGGTAGCGAGTTTTAGGAGACGATATTTCGATTTAGTTGATATTCCCTTTATAACCACCGACATCAGGAATTTATGATTAAGACAAGGAGTACGTAACTAGTATTTTAAAACGATAAATATTTAATTATTTTTTAATCGATTTTAATTTTAAATCGAATTTTATTTTAAGTCGATTTTTATTTTAAATCGAATTTTATTTTAAATCGTATTTTATTTTATATCGATTTTTATTTTGAATAGTATTTTATTTCCAATCGATTTTTATTTTAAATCAATTATTATTTTAAATCGTATTTTGTTTGAAATCGTATTTAATTTTAAATCGTATATTATTTTATATCGACTTTTATTTTAAATCGTAGGCCTATTTTATTTTAAATCGATGGCGTTTATCAAAATTTTGCTTTTCTTTTTATAGTAAAAACCAAATACCGTATATTTAGAAAGATCCACTGAGCCGTTATCGAGATGCAGGATAGACGATTTTACGAAATTTGACCTTGTCCCCATTTTAAACCTTAATGCACGTCATAACAGAATCACAAAAGAGATAAGAAGCTTACGTTATTTCGTAGATAAATCAGAATGGAATTTTCTTAGCTCTTAATTTTCAACAATCGTTAAGCTTTTAAATTGTTTCACCTTTGACCTGTATAATAGTTATAATTTTTAAAGCAATTTTTTAGTATTTTTGGACCTTTTTTCAAAATTGAATCCTTTTTTCCAACAACAAGGGACATAAGCCTCACTCCGGTCCCAAACCTATCATCCAGGAGCCATTTTACGCGTACGCCTAGACGACTTTTAATAACAATAAAATAAATTTTCCCCAGACTCAAAAAACAAGCCAGTCAAGACCGTATTATTACCTCTCCTCGGAGTGGATTTATTCGGCTTAAAACACTATAACTACGCTTAATCAAAACTGTTACAACGGCGATAAATTTGTTTTTAGAAAAGAAAAATAAGAAAGCGGGCCGTTAATTTAAAAATTGTAACATATATATAATAATAACTCAATCGACGGTGAGCGTTAACGAAAAAAAATATCCAAACCAAACCCAACCGCAAATTAATTCGCTAGCTCTCACCGTCGCGTCGCACTGTGGTCTTGCCAACCCTTCAACTTCGTTCCCTAATTCCTAGCAATTGCGAACGCAGAGATTTCGAGAAACTGCATACGCAATGATTAAGCTTTGCACGGAAATTGCGAATGCAGGACAGACAGACACACTGACACACAGACACGGTGATTGTATAACCCCTCCAGGTAAAAAGAGAGACAGCATGAAAAGGAAAGCAAAAAGCAGTCAGTCTTACGTCACGCATATTTTTAAATATATTAGTTGCACGCGGGTTATTCAAGCACCGCCAAATCCAAAGTGAATCGCCAACCGGCATCGAGACAGACGCCTAAAAAATGCGGAATTTTCAAGGCCTCTGGAAAATAATTACAATAAAAAAATATTTAGTCTGTCTCTTTCGATAGCTCCGCGGCCTGAGAGCGCCTTCTTAATACGCTTGAGATGGTTTTGTAGACAAATGTTTACTTTGTAACTTGCAAAGATTTGTTTGTGTTCATCGCGCGAAGGTGAATGGCCGTGCTTTTCATTACGAAGGGAATAATAACAATGGATGCTTTTAATATCTAACTCTATGAATATCCCTTCTAATCCAAAAGACAACAATGACCGGGATTTTCTAAATAAAGAATCACGTGAAAGGGCCACTATCATGATTATTATAGGACAGCCTCTTTAAAGATTAAATAGGATTAAATCATGATAAATTTGATTAAATCGTGATTAAATGGATTGAGTCTTGAGAAAATGGATTGAGTCGTGATTTATTGATTAAAACGTGATTAAGCTAATT